>NC_092412.1:215754352-216093638 GCF_040894005.1 Engystomops pustulosus | reverse complement strand
ATAGATAACACTGACCCATGATTACATCACTACTGACAATAGATGATGTCACAGCTTATCTCCTCCCCCTCCCTGTACAATGACCTCTATATAGATAACACTGACCCATGATTACATCACTACTGACAATAGATGATGTCACAGCTTATCTCCTCCACCTCCCTGTATAATGACCTCTATATAGATAACACTGACCCATCATTACATCACTACTGACAATAGATGTCACAGCTTATCTCCTCCTCCTCCTCCCTGTACAATGACCTCTATATAGATAACACTGACCCATCATTACATCACTACTGACAATAGAAGATGTCACAGCTTATCTCCTCCCCCTCCCTGTACAATGACCTCTATATAGATAACATTGACCTTTCATTACATCACTACTGACAATAGATAATGCCACAGCATATCTCCTCCTCCTCCCTGTACAATGACCTCTATATAAATAACACTGATCCATCGTTACATCACTACTGACACTAGATGATGTCACAGCTTATCTCCCCCCCTCCCTGTACAATGACCTCTATATAGATAACACTGACCGATCACTACATCACTACTGACAATAGATGATGTCACAGCTTATCTCCTCCACCTCCCTGTATAATGACCTCTATATAGGTAACACTGACCCATCATTAAATCACTACTGACAATAGATGATGTCACAGCTTATCTCCTCCTCCCCCTCCCTGTACAATGACCTCTATATTGATAACACTGACCCATCATTACATCACTACTGACAATAGATGATGTCACAGTTTATCTCCTCCTCCTCCTCCCTGTACAATGACCTCTATATTGATAACACTGACCCATCATTACATCACTACTGACAATAGATGATGTCACAGCTTATCTCCTCCCCCTCCCTGTACAATGACCTCTATATAGATAACATTGATCCATCGTTACATCGCTACTGACAATAGATGATGTCACAGCTTATCTCCTCCCCCTCCCTGTACAATGACCTGTATATAGATAATACTGACCCATCAATACATCGCTACTGACAATAGATGATGTCACAGATTATCTCCTCCCCCTCCCTGTACAATGACCTCTATATAGATAACACTGACCCATCATTACATCACTACTGACAATAGATGATGTCACAGCTTATCTCCTCCACCTCCCTGTATAATGACCTCTATATTGATAACACTGACCCATCATTACATCACTACTGACAATAGATGATGTCACAGCTTATCTCCTCCTCCCTGTACAATGACCTCTATATTGATAACACTGACCCATCATTACATCACTACTGACAATAGATGATGTCACAGCTTATCTCCTCCTCCTCCTCCCTGTATAATGACCTGTATATAGATAACACTGACCCATCATTACATTACTACTGACAATAGATGATGTCATAGCTTATCTCCTCCTCTTCCCTGTACAATGACCTCTATATTGATAACACTGACCCATCATTACATCACTACTGACAATAGATGATGTCACAGCTTATATCCTCCTCCTCCCTGTATAATGCCCTCTATATAGATAACACTGACCCATCATTACATCACTACTGACAATAGATGATGTCACAGCTTATCTCCTCCTCCTCCCTGTACAATGACCTCTATATTGATAACACTGACCCATCATTACATCACTACTGACAATAGATGATGTCACAGCTTATCTTCTCCTCCTCCCTGTACAATGACCTCTATATAGATAACACTGACCCATCATTACATCACTACTGACAATAGATGATGTCACAGCTTATCTCCTCCTCCTCCTCCCTGTACAATGACCTCTATATTGAAAACACTGACCCATCATTACATCACTACTGACAATAGATGATGTCACAGCTTATCTTCTCCTCCTCCCTGTATAATGACCTCTATATAGATAACACTGACCCATCATTACATCACTACTGACAATAGATGATGTCACAGCTTATCTCCTCCTCCTCCTCCCTGTACAATGACCTCTATATTGATAACACTGACCCATCATTACATCACTACTGACAATAGATGCTGTCACAGCTTATCTCCTCCTCCCTGTACAATGACCTCTATATAGATAACACTGACCCATCATTACATCACTACTGACAATAGATGATGTCATATTATCTCCTCCCCTTCCCTGTACAATGACCTCTATATAGATAACACTGGCCCATCATTACATCACTACTGACAATAGATGATGTCATATTATCTCCTCCCCTTCACTGTACAATGACCTCTATATAGATAACACTGACCCATCATTACATCACAACTGGGAAAAGATGATGTCACAGCTTATCTCCCCCTCCCTGTACAATGACCTCTATATAGATAACACTGATCCTTCGTTACATCACAACTGGGAAAAGATGATGTCACAGCTTAGCCCCTCCCCTTGTGGCACAGATCATGCCTATATAACTTTCCATAGACTTCAATAAGTTGGCTTCATACTATTGATGCTTATGACCATGAGGCTACTGTAAATCACATCACTAACTTTTTCTACTAGATCTCAGGCAAGATGGAAACCCCCATAATTATGAACAAAAAGATAAATGAAAAAACCTATAGTCAGAAACGTTGATTTAAGACCACCACTCAGGGCCTTATTGCTGAGCCTCTTTGGTTTCCACCCTTTCACCCCTATAAAGGAATATCGCCTTCGCTGATGAGAGACCACAAGACTCTGTCTCATTGGGTACAGGGGTTGTATACAGAGGGAAACAGATCAGTAAGGCAGTCATAATGCAAGCCTGTGGTCACATGTAATCAGCAGAATTAGGATTACCGTACCACAGGATCATATAAACTGGCACCGTTTGTCGTTTGCATAGGCAAAGGGCAACAGGTAATTCTGGGTTATATAGCCCCAAGTGAGTTATCTTTATAGAGGGGGGGGGATAGGCTGAGGAACCTACTGGCTATTTAAGAAGCAGAGATAACCTTGCCCACACCCTATGGGAGCTGAAGGAGGAGCAAGGGAGCCTGGCTGCATGCACAGGTGAGTGGTTGTGAGTACAGGGTATGGTCTTGCAGGAGGTTCTTGAGAAAACCTAGTTGAGTTAGCTGATGTGGAATAAGTGCATACAGGCTCCACCTTCAGGGAGCCCGTATAAGTGGTTCAAGGTGCGTATGGATAAAATGGGGCAGATTTACTTACCCAGTCCTGTAGCGATCCCGCGGTGCGTTGCCCGGGTTCCTGCATCCGTCACTTCCGTGCCGAGGTCTGCCGGAGTTCACCTTCTTCTTCCCGGTGCTTGTACACAATTCTTCCCGGTCTTGCGACACAATTCTGAATGTTAAATCTTGTGCGTTGTACAAATCCGTCGGGTTGTCCGATGGCCATGCCTCCCGATTTCTGGCGCGTGCAAGCCAGCGCCGATGCGCCAAAATCCCGTGGCAATTCGCCGCAAAACGGAAATCGCCAGGAAACCCGACGATAATGCGCACTGCGGACCCTTAGTAAATGAGCCCCATAAAGTATTGACTGCATCACCTCCTCCATTAACTGGAAACCATCAGGACGAGAGACATCACAGGAAGTTCTGAGTCCTGCTGCATCATCTGCAGCTCTTGGCGCTGAACAACAAACTTTAACTGAGTAGGTAAAATATGCATCACTCTATAAGGGTACGAATAGATTCTGCGGCATTGATGCGGCCGGCCGGATCAATTAAGGAATCGTGACAATAATTCATAACTTATAGATCAAAATGATTATTTACTGTCTCATGTTCACAGTACATGCAACGGTCACTAAATAATAGTTTTGCTGTGATCTTTTCATACCCTTGGGGTCTTCTAATTTCCTGTTACCCAGTTTGGTATAAGTTTAATATTTTATACATTTTGAAGGTAATTCACCCACTGAAGATCTGTATGGCTGACTACTTTCAGAAATTTCATGTGAAAATGCTCTCCTGACTGCGGAAAGAATTTTAGGATAAGTCTCTGAATTACCCGAGTTACACCTGGCTTTTCTCTCTATTGCTGGTTTACTAAAATTAGAGGTCACACTCACACATTGGTTTGTGGAGGAGACAGATCACAGCATACCAGCTAAATATAAGCCCAGGCTGGGGACACCTGACTCTGCTGTTCCGACGCAAGTTGCAACCTTATCAAGAATTAATATACTTGGCAGAGAATCATTGTCAAGGCAAAGTCTTCCCATTGAGACAAGTATGGATTTCTTTGTCTTGTTAAATTTAATATAGTTTGAAGCAACACATTCTTCGCCTCCCTTGTGCATCTCTTGTCTATTCGTGTCCTTGCAACAAAGTGCATCAATGATCAATCTAAAGAAAATGACCGCCTGCATATATTGGTAAATGCACGTTATCTAAGAAAAGGAAATCTTTATTAGATTTATATGGAATATTAAACATTATATTACATTATATTAAATTGATGCAAACTGCATATTTTAATTGGTCTTTTTGTATGGAGCCATTATTGTAAATGCTCCTAGCTTTTTAATTTATTACATTTACTTTCCGGGGCATCAGAGATCAGACCGAGTTTGTTTTGCGTACTATTGAATTTAGATCAGACACTATAGGGGACATTTATCGTAGAGTCCAGCCCTTATGGTGCTGCATATATTTGTACTCCAGTTCCAAGATGGTGGCTCAGTGGTTAGCACCACAGCCTTGCAGTGCTGGGGATTCAAGTATAATCTAGGTCAACATCTGCAAAGAGTCTGTATGTTTTCTCCGTGTTTGCGTGGGTTTCCTCCAGTTTCCTCCCACATTCCAAAAACATACTGGTAGGTTGATTAGATTGTGAGCTTAATGGGGACAGGGACTGATTTGGCAAGCTCTGTGCAGCGCAGCACAATGCCTCTCCACAACCATTTGATAACCCATAGCAATTGTGTTTATTTCAGGTCTTCTATGCCAGTTTCTAGCATAGAAGCCCTGATAAATGTTCCCCTATATTTCAGATGCCTCTTTTGAGAAACAAAGTTTCAAATATTGTATTTTATTGTGTATAGAATATAAGCACTGAGAAGTCAAGAGGCCTTGAAATTCCTACAATCCTGCTTCAAACAATGAAGACTCCATTTACAGAGGTCAGCATCCGGCTCATAATAAGTACTGATAATTTTTATAACATGATGCCTTGTACTGGCGGATGTAAACTGTATAGGAAACAGTTGATTGTTAATATTATTATTCATTGATGAAAAATACATTTCTGCGAGTGTTGTCCTGGTGTTCATTCCCTTATAATCACAACGTGTAAGAGGATCTTTAAAGCACAGATGTTTTTTTAAAAAATATTTAAATTTTTTTGTCAAATATACATCCTTGATAATACAATATTTGTTATTTAATTTTCACAATATTTACTTATTCAATTACACTTTAAATCCTTGTTCACATTCACAATTATTTTCTCCCTTTTTTATTGTTTATAATAGACCTTTTTCATGTAGGGTATATTTCTCTTTTTTTTTCTTCTCTCTTTCATATTCTTATTCACTTGATTTTATTCCAGTTGTAACATTTTTTAATGTGTATAGAATAGTATGTTATAGTAATTATGTGTATCCGATCTTCGATTACTCCTCTGCCTTTTATTCAATATTAGTTGGAAAGCATTGTCTCTTATTTGATATATATACCTAATCAAGTCCTTTAGGCCAATTCCTACTTTTATTTTATTTTCCTATATATATTCTGTATATACTTGAATATAAGCCGACCAGAGTATAAGCCAAGGCCCCTACTTTAACCCCCGCCCCAAAAATGGGAAAACTTATTGACTTGAGTATAAGCACAGGGTGGGAAAAGCAGCCGCTACAACTTAATAAAATGGCCAGCAGAGCCCCCAATCAGTAATAAATGGCCAGCACAGCCCCACTCAGTAATAAAATGCCCAGCAGAGCCCCCCTCAGTTATAAAATGCTCAGCAGAGCCCCCACTAAGTACTAAAATACCCAGCAGAGCCTCCACTCAGTAATAAAATGTTCAGAAAGCTCCCACTCAGTTATAAAATGTCCAGCAGAGTCACCTTATTAATAATAAACGTAATACTTACCTCGGGTCCTCACCCCTGGTGTCCTTTTCACCTCACATATCCCTCATGGCTCTCAGCGTATTTCTGGCAGAGCTGGCAGAGGCGCATCTATGAGCTCTGTCCACACACATGTAATGACATTACGTCGCAGTGACACTGATGCGCTATAGTGTGTGCGGACAGAGCGCATAGATACGTCTCTGCCTGCACTGCCAGAAAGATGCCGGGAGGGATATGTGAGGGGAAGAAGATGCCAGCTGGGAGTGCCAGAGGTAAGTATTATGTTTTGGCTTATGCTCGAGTATATATACGGTAATTCCTGTTGACTTTCCGCTCCCTTACTTACAATGGCCTAGTGCACTTGCATGCGCAGGTGTGTCCGATGCCTTGCTGGGTCAGTTCGGTGTTAGATTTGTCATTGTGTGCTCCTACTTTTACTCCCTAAACTACCAGCTCCCTCAAGTAGTTTATGAAATGTCCTTTCTATCATTCTCTTTTATGTGAATTTTTTATTTTAAAAAAAGTCATGTGAAAATGAGCTTGAGAGTCTTCTTTGGCCAGAGGTGACTCAGGCTCAAAGGCTTAAAGGGAGCATTATAATGCACTAGTGCTTAATAATTTCCACCCAATGTTTTTAACTCCGGATATTTCAGATTTGGTATATCACAGAACCACAAGCCTGATATGATTTGAAAGCTGAGCGTCACTTTAGGAGCCTTTATCTTGGATTTTAAAAGAGGATGAGATGGCAGTGGCTGGAGATCACTGGAGGTGAGTATTAGTTTTATTAGTATTTGCAAGGGGCTATTGCCATCCCGGACAGTGGAGGTCCACTTCATCTCACCTTTTGTTCATTGGTAAGGTATTATCTCTACCTGTTTGTGCGCATTACCTATGTTTATGCATGTTAGCAGCTGTGTGCCACTTTACACCTGTTGCCTTCATTATATGTACCTTCTGTCCTTACCTATTACATGTGCATGCTTTGTCCATGTGTAATTCCTCCTGTCTGCCCGGGGTGACGAATTTCTCAATTGTTGTCGCCGCCTTGCACCGTCATTCCCCCTCAGCATTGTCTGAGGATTTTCATCCTGCTTTTATCATTATGTCTTAAATAGTCATTAATAAAGTATTTTTTACTACAATTATTCAGACTCAATTTGGTCTTTCATAGTGCTTCCTTTTACCCCTTTTTCCCTGTCCCTCCTTAAAGGGTTACCTTTTGTTTTTGTGTATGCTCATGGGAAGCCTTTCTTTGGTGTGTTACTTACCATACCGGTCCAACCCACACACTATTACGTACCACATGGATCTTGACTTACTTGGTATATAGGTTTGATACCTTCATCTCCCTTCTCTCTCCCTTCCTGATTCTCCTGTTGTTTTGGTTTTTTTTAGTATTTGCAAGGGGCTAGTGTTTTCTATTTATGTTGGGGTCCTGCCTGTATATACAACCTAGAGGGGTCTGCCTGTATTATGTGTACTATGTATGGGGGGGGGGGGGTCCTACCTTTATATACTACCTGAGGGGGGCCACCTATATATTTAATCTCTGGGTGTCCTGTCTGTATATACTACCTAGGGAGATGGGGTCTGCATGTATATACTGTCTTTGGGGGGTCCTGCCTGTATATAGTACCTATGGGTCCTGCCTGTATATATATTCTGTGGGGGCCCTGGCTATATATACTATATATGAGTGAGGCTGCCTGTATATGCTATCTTTGGGGGGTCGTGTCTGTATATACTATGGGGAGGTCCTTCATCTGTATACTATCTATGGGGTTTTCTTTCTGTATATATTATCTATGGGGCGCCTTGACTATATATATTAACTATTGGGGGGCTGCCTGTATATACTATCGATGGGAGTTCCTGCCTATATATACTATGCTATATATATTTTAAATTATTGTAGGGACTATATATAGGATGTTTTATTTGTGTTGTCAGTTGTAAGTCATTTTGGAGCACTGTTATCCAGGTGACATTATACAATAAGTGACTGTGGTATTTTAAGGTGCACAGTGTGGGGGATTTGCTGCACGGAGCTGCAGATATCTAGCTGTGATTTCAGAGGTTATAAGTCACAGCTGGAAGAAGTTGTAATGAGGTCCTCTTCCTGATGGAGACAATTGTCACCAGTCAGGTACTCGATGCCACTAATGTATGTGTCACTGACTGACTACTAACTAGGGTGTGAGACAGCATCAGCCTGTGTAGTGTCAGTGATCTGCTGGAACTTTGTGGGGATGTTATCATTTGTCAGTATTTTTTAATAAATTTGCCCTTCATTCTGGTGAGCCGGATACGACAGGTGATCATGGGTCGGCTTGGGAGAGGGGGGCGTCATTTAAATTTCTGCCTTGGGCAGCAAAAAGCCCAGAATCCGCCCTAAGTAGTGTGTATTCTCCATTTTGGAAATGTAGTAGAGGAGACAGTATAAGTCTCTTTTAATTTGATGAATGCATCCTGCCTGTTTCTTTAGATGATCTTACATTACACGAGATCCCAGCAATGACATATTGTTTCTGTGTTATTCTTAGAGCAGAGTGATGTAGCGCATAGATTTTATAAAGTACCAAAAATAGAAAAAGACATCAATGAAGTGAAAGTGCTTCCCACTTGCAGGATCACTGCTGCTGCTGTTTCGCAGAATCCTCGCATGTGTCAGTGGACTTCTTCCGTGTCTGGTGCCATCACCCCTTTTAAGGGCTGGGTGCCTCTTCAGCTCGGATTGACGGATTTCAGCTGGCAGCCTTGGGCTCTCTTGACGTCACTGTGACCTCAGCAGGGCTTGCCAAATGACTGCAGCCTTCTCAACTCCGCTGCCACTGCTGCCTGAAATAGCAACAGCCTTTCCATGTATAGAAGGCTGTGCTCCCATAAGAGTCTCACATTTTACATAACTAAAATCTACTGAAGATACAGTCTACTAGACAAGGCTTCACCAAGTATTATCTACGTAATTCTATGCAAGATTAACATACACAATTTCTGATAAGTGACTATGTATGTCATATGTCTTACAATTTACAACTGTTTGGAGACTATGGTCCACATTTATTAAGTTACATCATTTTAGCCAATTTCTGGAGCATTTGTCACTTATACCTGGTAATTGTAGAGTTCAACCTCTGGGACCCACACCTATTGTGATAACTTTTAAGAGAAGGAAGCTGTGGACTATTTACAAAAGAGTTGTGTGGGTTGTGAACAACATTGTAGCTTTCTTCCAAAAGCAGCGCCACACCTTTACATGGGTAGTCCATGGTATTGCAGCTATGGTCTACGTATTCATTTCTACATAGCTGAGCTGCAATATCGCCAACCATGGTCAGGTGTGGTGCTGTTTTTGGAAGAAAGCAAAGATGTTTTTCAACCAATGGACAACCTCTTTAAAGTTAATGGGGACAATGCAGAAAGCAGCAGCAGTTGGCTTGGCATCCTGATAAATCTGTTGTAACATACATGATAACTAGATCATATGTCACATCTGTTCCACATACACCAAATTACCTATTAACTATATAAATAAGTTGTCTGGCTTCATATCCATTTTTTATTTTGATGACATCAGGATTAGTCATCAGTATCAAATCATGGGTGCCAACATTTAGAAAATATACAAATCAGCTGCACACTTCCATGATTTCGGTCCTCAACCAATCTATTACTATTGTCTTATCTTGAGGATATCTCATCATCATCATCGAAAATGGTTAAGAAACAAGAAATCTTAAAAGGCTTACTGAACCTTTGAAGTATTTTTTTAATTTAAAGGAAACCTACCACTTGATTTGATGTTTTATGAACCAAACATACCTTGAGAATGCTTTAGCTACACTGATGCAGGATCATATCTTGTTTAATCCCTGAGCTGAGTGGTTTTGCTGATAAAACAGATATAAGATTATGATAAGGAAGCTCTGTCGCTTCTTTGGCTGGTTCAGGGCTTCTCCTAGCACATGAGTTATTCACTGCTGCACAGCATGATGTAATTCCAGGGTTGTGCCTGAAGGCAGAATAATCAATTGTTGCACCATCCCCCAGCTGCTGTGTATGAGTGATCCAGCTCAGGTTGATTAGCCATGCTTAACTAAACTCCATTTGTAATTACAAGCTCTGTGTCTAATGTGTTGATCTAGGCGGCCAGCCTGACCCAGCTTTCCCAAAGTCCTGAATGTTATAATAGTTTTTTCAGCAAAATCACTCAGCTCAGGGATGAACCAAGATATGATCCTGCATCAGTGTAGCTACAGCATTCTCAAGGTATGATTGCTTCATAATCCATCAAATTAATTTCTTTTAAGAAGGTGATTAAACATTAAACGTTGTAATATACATCATTGAGGGAAACCACTTTTCTGTGGCTTTTTCTGCTCTTCTTTCTCCTGCAGTGAGTAGTGTATCTGAAAGCTCCCCCCGACCCGCACTTACCTCTCCCACTCCCAACCGATCTGGGCCCCATGCGTGTCCCCGCTCCAGTCACGGCTACTCATACTACCTTTCTGGCTGAATTCCGCTCCGTGTTTGAGGAACCTGCACAAGCCTCCTCAGCTGAAATGGCGCTGCTGAACTTATGCCAAGGGGACTCATCTGTGGGTGAATATGACGTCAAGTTCCGCATCCTGGCTTCCGAGCTCTCCTGGAATGACGCTGCCTTGTCAACAACCTTCAAAAAGGGACTATCTTCACAGATTAAAGACGCACTGTGCGCCCGTGACCTGCTGGCTACTCTGAGTGGTCTCATCACCCTGGCCACTTGGATAGACGTGCTGTTCATGGAGGGTGCTGAAGAGTTGCGTCATGAGCATCCACAAGTCCGGCTTCCACGCCTGCCTCGCTTGGCTCCGGTTTTCCAAAAGCCGTTCCAGCCTCCGGCCGCACTGTCTGCAGTGGAGCCAATGCAGGTTGACAGAGCCCGACTCACGGCCAGGGAACGTTCCAGACGTTGCCAAGAAAACCTCTGCCTGTACTGTTCCAGTCCCAAGCACCTCATCGGGGCTTTTCCAGTCCATCCACAACGTCTGGAACACGCCAGCACATAGGGCTTCTGGAAGAAGCATCCCTTGATGTGAATTCAGCTTCTCCACGCCTGACTGTTCCAGTGCTCCTCAGTGTCGGTACCAACATTCCAGTGCAAGTCTCAGCATTCTTGGACTCTGGTTCCGCGGGGAACTTTGTGGATGCCACTATTGTCTCCTGGCATCACATTCTGGTGGTTCCTCTCAAGCAACCCCTTGTTATCTCCTCACTTCACATCATCTCTTCTCCTTGGGTTTCCATGGCTGCAACTCCATGTTCCAGTCCTCAACTGGAAAACTGGTGAGATCCTGCGTTGCGGTCCTGAATGCCACTCTTGTTGCATGGTGGCACCACTTCCAATCCTGACTTCTTCTGTGTCTCCCAAATCTCTGTAGGGTCTGCCAGCTCACTACCGGGACTTTGCGGATGTTTTTTCCAAAGAACAAGCAGAGACTTTGCCACCGCATCGTCTCTACGATTACCCCGTGGATCTTCTGCCAGGTTCCTCTCCTCCCAGAGGCCGTGTCTACCCTCTTTCTGTTCCTGAGACGGCTGCCATGTCCGAGTACACCAAGAAGAACCTGCAAAGGGGTTTCATACGCAAGTCCTCCTCTCCAGCTGGCGCAGGGTTCTTCTTTGTCACCAAGAAGGACTGCTCCCTATGTCCCTGCATTGACTATTGCGGGCTAAACAAGGTCACGGTTGAACAACGCTACCTCCTGCCGTTGATTACAGAACTCTTTGATCGCCTGCGCAGTTCCAGAGTGTTCTCCAAGCTGGATCTCCGTGGTGCTTATAATCTCATCCGGATCCGCCAAGGTGATGAGTGGAAGACGGCGGTAATACCTGTGATGGCCACTTTGAATATTTGGTGATGCCCTTTGGACTGTGTAATGCCCCTGCTGTTTTTCAGGAGTTTGTGAATTACATTTTCCGAGACCTTCTGTATACGCGTGTAGTGGTCTACCTCGATGACATCTTGGTGTATTCTCCAGACCTTAAGTCTCATCAGGCACACGTACGTCAAGTTCTTGGCCGGCTCTGTGCCAACCGTCTCTATGCCAAGCTGAAAAAATGTCAATTTCACCAACGCAGCCTTCCATTCCTCGGCTACATAATTTCCGACAGAGGTCTCCAGATGGATCCTGCAAAACTGTCTGCAGTTCTATAGTGGCCACACCCTGGGTTTCGCGAACTATTATCGGCAGTTAATTCCGCATTTCTCCACTCTGGTGTCTCCCATCGTGGCTCTCAACAAGAAGGGTGCCAATCCACGTGCCTGGCCTCCTACAGTTGTAGAGGCCTTCTCCAGGCTGAAGTCCGCTTTTTCTTCGGCTTCTGTGCTCACTAGGCCTGACACAGAAAAAACCCTTTCATCTTGAGGTGGATGCATCCTCTGTGGGAGCTGGAGCGATGCTCACCCAGAAAGGGCCTAAGGGCCGCACTCTAAGACTTTTTCTGTTAGCCATAAAACTTGCTCTAGAACAATGGATGTAGGGGGCTCTCCATCCCGTTTACGTGTATACTGACCACAAGTCAGTATGTTGGAGAACCAGTTCCTTGGCACATCATCTCTCCTGACCAGCTTGTTGTTGCAGCTCCAGTGGATCTTCGGCAGCTACCTCCCGGCAAGACATATGTTAGACCAGCTCTCCGGAAGAGGATTCTGTCTAGGGGACATTCTTCACGTGTGGCTGGGCATCCAGGGATCAAAGATGTTCAGGAGTTTGTGGGATCCTGCTCCTCCTTGCCCACAACTAAGCCTCTTGTGTCAAACCGGCTGAACTGTTACATCTGCTGCTGATACCCAGTCGCCCGTGGTCCCACGTGGCAATGGACTTTATTACTGATCTGCCTGTCTCCTCGGGCAGTACTGTCAACTGTTTGGTGACGGACCAGTTTTCCAAGATGTCCCATCTCATCCAGGTCTTCCGTCTTCTCCATCACTTGCCAATTTGTTCATCAAGCATATCTTCCGGCTGCATGGACTTCGGCTACACAACGTGCTGACCAAGGTGTCCAGTTTGCGTTCCTTGTGTAACCAGCTGCAAGTTAACTTTTTCTTCTTCCTACCACTCTCAGTCAAATGGCCAAATAGAAAGGGTAAACCAGACTTTAGGCTGTAACCTCCGCCACTTCGTCTGAGTTCTCCTACAATTCCCTGGATTTTGGGTCCACTGGCGTGGCTCCGTCCTTTGTGGTCTAAGGACGAATACCTCGTCCTCCTCTTCCGCTATTTACTGCCTCTGAGGTCCCTGCTTTAGAGGATCTGGTGCAGAACCTCAAATCTATTTGGGACCAGACCCGCCAGTCTCTTTTTAGAGCCACGGACCGCACCAAAACTCAGGCTGATAAGAAGCTCCTCCTGTCTTCTTTCAGGTTATCCTCCATATATGTCCGGCTGAAGATATCCAGTTACAAGCTTGGTCCCCGGTTCATTGGTCCCTTTGAGGTAATCAAGCGCATCAACCCAGTGGCCTACAAACTCTGTCTGGAAGGGTTCGAGTCTGAAGAGAATATTTTGGATCGAACTCTCCTCCAGAGGTTTCTTGGGGCCAAGAAGAGGGGGAGACCAAAGGGGGAAATACTGTCACGGGTGCTCCCACGATCCATGTCACGAATCGCAGGCACACCCGTGTTCCTCTCCGTGGCGGCTCGGCTCCCCTATGTGAAAAGGGTGGCGCCAACTATACGTAGCTCCCAGTTCATTTATGTGGCGGAGCTGTCTCATGTTAGGTGTTTGGGCAGAGACGTCTGGGTAAATGTGGATTTCTGAGCCATCCACTCTCACCGTATTCGCATCCCAGGTTGCACGCATAATCTTTTCTTTATCCGTAAAATAGTGGAGGCGGCATAAAATGTCTCTTGAAGAGTCAGAGTTCTACATTCTGGAAACTCTATAAACTCTATCAGTATTTCAGATGTAGCAGACTGGTGGAGGATGTCATTAAAAATACATGTCACTCTTTGTTGTTTCCTAAACCCATGGTGATGCTGGGTTCTAAGGTTATGTGCAGTGAGATACTCCAGGATATCATCTCTAATAAACCCCTTAAATATTTTCCCCACAACAGAAGTTAGACTAAAAGGTCTGTAGTTTTCAGGATTGCTTTTTGATCCTTTTTTTGTACATTGGCACCACATTTGCTATGTGCTTCTCCTGTGGAACCAGTCCTCTTCAAATTCTTCAAATAATGATGGTCTATCTATCATGGTATCATGTGTACATATTGATATTTGCTGCATATATACTACTGGTATGTATTTTTTACTTAGCAGTTGGCTGTTTCTTTCTTATGATTTTTAATGGGAGAATCAGGCAACAGAAAGGTTAGATTTGTCCCTGATCCCACCTTGTTTTGGCCGCAATTGATTTTACAGCTTGGGTGGAAGGGTGCCATTTTTATGCCTTGCCCAGATTCTGGAAGAGGTTAGAGGTGGTGGAGAAACTAGTAAGTAACTAATCATGAAAGTAATATCCTCCAGCTTCCTATGTCATCTCAAAGATTACTCCGTTACCTGAAAGACTTCTTGTCCAGTGGATGGACAACTAGATTCTAAAGTCTAAACACCTATGTTATGCCTTACAGAAGTACTGTCACAAAACTGTCCAGCAAACTCACTATCAAGGACCTAACTGACAGACCCTACAAGGTGACAGGGAACACTTACTTTGTCTGACACCTGCTGGATGGTGGAGCGGACAGGTATCAAGAAGTAAGAAATAGACCCATCTTCACACAAGTTCACAGAAAAACGTCAAGCAAAATCAAACACTAGTCAGAGTCAGGGAACGGAGGGTAACACCGGGAGAGACAAGACACAGAGGGAAAACAACAGATAAGTAATGTCAAACAGAACCGGTGAAATCCAAGATGGCAGCGAGGTACAGTAACACATAGAGAGAAAATGGTCGAATAAATGTAGCTGAGATCGGATACACAGAATAGCAAAGATATAGCAATAGCAAAAGTAAAGACAAAGAGTAGGACTGCAATAACTAGCAACCACTGATTGAACTGGGCAGAATATAAAGGGAGTAATGGATGTCGCCCCAGCAACTAGCTAGTTCAGCCGTCCATCACTCGTGCCACAGCTGCACACAAGATAAACTAAATCTCACACCCAGCTTTCTCAAAGGAAAGGTCCTGAAAAGTAGCTGTCAATCAAAGGCAGTCCTGTGTGTGGTTTTCAAGCACAGGAGCTTGAAACATGATCACATTCAGAGCAAATCAGCGAGTTGTGACATGTACTTTGGGAGATAGAACTTTAAACATTTACTATTTAATTACTTATAAAGTGCTTGTCATAGGCACACAAAGTTCACTTTCTTGAGAATTAAAGAGAAACAGCTGAGAAGACTACATTGAGATTTTAAGATTTTAAAATCCCATGGGGTCAATGCACCTGTGAAATAATGTGTTTATGTAGTGCAGTGCTGGCAGCCAGCTTGTCTGCATGGGAGACCGATATCTGCTGAGCCAGCACCAGTCATGGTTTATATTCAAAAGATGATTCAAGGTAATTGAAAAAAAAAAAGGAAAAAACTCTGAGCACAATTTGTAGTGCACAGAAGGACATGTATTTCTGTTGCAGTTAAGCAGCTTTTGGATTGCCATAGTTTAAAGAGTGTGACCATTTTAGAAGAATTTTGAGGATACGTTGTCTTGTGGAGGTAATAACGCTGTCACTGTTTTTTTATACAAGTGATAAGGACAGAACCAACTTTACAGTAAAACTCTCTGTACATGTACCGGTAGTCTTTTATTCAGGTCCTGTACAACAAACATACATGATCTACCAGCCATTCTAATGGTAGAATCACTTGGGGCCATTACATACCACAACGAATCACTCTTTGTTAAATGGAACTTGGCACTAGCTTTTAAACCACTAAACTAACCGTACCCTAAGGTAGGATGTAAAATACCCTTTCCAGTATTCTCACTTTTGTGTCGAAACATAACCATCTACCTAAGACAATGGCCTCCAAAGTCATATGCAGTCATAGGAGCTGAAAACAATTTAACGTTTTAGCCGTGTGCTTACCCTATATACTTGAGTATAAGCCGAGACCCCTAATTTTAACACAAAAAACTGGGAAAACCTATAGAGTTGAGTGTAAGCCAAGGATGGGAAATGCATTGGTCACAGCCCTCCCAGTATATAGCCAGCAAGCACGTGCCCCCTAGTATACAGCCAGCCCCCTTTAGTATACAGCCAGCCAGCCCCCAGTAGCATACAGTCTTCCCAGCCCCTGTAGCATACAGCCTGCCCAGCCCCCTTTCGTATACAGCCAGCCAGCCCCCAGTAGTATACAGCCAGCCAACCCCTGTAGTATATAGCCAGCCAGCCCTCTTGTAGTGAAAAAAAAATGAACACTGTACTCACCTTCCGACACCCCCGTAGGTCCTCCTCTTGCTTCAGATTCTCTTCGGGTACTTCAGTTCTCTTCGGGTCCTTGCGCTCGGCCAGCACACACAATGACGTCAGCCGCTTGCCAAAGTCATTGTTTGTGAGCCGCCAGCATCGCGAGGGGACCCTAAGAGGAGCCGAAGGACCCAAAGAGGCACCAAAGCATCGGAATCAAGAAGGGAATCTACGGATGGGGGGGGGGGGTTGCGTCGGAAAGGTGGGTACAGTGTTAATTTCTTTACAGACTCGAGTATAATCCGAGTTAGGGGTTTTGTGCTAAAAAACTCAGCTTATACTCAAGTATATACGGTATCCTCCTATCATCATCGCCCTTTTTCCAGCCTTTCAGCTTTTTGCTATCTTCCTTTCAAAAGCCATAACTTTTGCAGAGAGGTATGAGGGCTTGGTGTCTGTGTAACAAATTGTACATCCTAGTAGCACCATTTAATATACCATATAATGTACTGGAGAGAAAAAAAAAAAAAATGTGGTAAAAGGATAAAATAATGCATTCATGCCATTTCCTTGTGGGCACTGATTTTACCGTTTTCACTGTGTGCTCCAAATTACATCTCCCCTTTAGGCTATCTGCACAAGTTGTGGATTGTCATGTGGAAAATATGCATGAAAATTCACATCCAATACGCATGATTTTTATATAAGTTTTTATGCAAATTTTCCACATGTTTCCTTTCACCTGATCTGACGCAATTTAAAGCAAATTTTTTGCGGATTTAATGCAGATTTTCACACTCCCATAGACTTCAATGTAAAAAAAACACATGAAAAAATCTGTGAGAACACACAAGAAAACATGATCATTATTTCATGTTCCACACTGATAAACGATTTCCATACAGAAAAAAAAATTCATTGTCTACATCACTTTTTTCAAATCACATTCACTTTAATGCTACTGTATTACGCTGCGGATTATCTGCAACAAAATCTGCAATATGTGCAGATATTCTTATTCTTTGTGTCAATTTGATCATAGTGATGGCAAATTTATATACAGGCTTATACCACAAGAAGAGAAAGACAAGTGTGTAAAGGCTAAAATACAATAAACTTTATTGAAATTCACAAACAATGACTAAAGTGTCCTATATGCATGATTAAAAACATTTAAAAAGTGTACAAATACACATCCATATACAACTAAGTGGGTCAGAGCCTGATAACAAGGACCCACCTACGGCCACAGATCACAAGAGGGTATGTGAATGCAAATTACTCACAACAAATGAAAATGGAGCCCTGACCACCATACCTATAATCTATCCAAAAGAAATATACTATATAGTCCAAGTACTCACAAAACCAAAGCCCTTATTAATGATGCTAGCCAAAGGTCAGTTGCCAATGCAGAAGGGAACAGGGAACAGTGGTAGTCCCATATGGTTAGAGCAGGGATGATCACATAGGTATAGAGCAGAGCAGAGCCCAAAGTAATCAAATGGTTCTGTATAGGACCCAAGTGGGAGGAGGAAATGCCAGGTCACAGAACTTAGTGTGCCTTAGTGTGTTGGCGTTTGCTATACTTATTGTACTAGCGTATGTTCCACGTTGTTTGGTCGAAGATAAATTTATATACAGGCTGTCACCGAGTTATGTACAAGATAGATTCCTTAGGTTTGTTCTTAAGTTGAATTTGTATGTAAGTCAAAACTGTATATTTCATCATTGTAACTGCAGACAAAACCTTTTTTTGCCCCAGTGACAATTGGATTTTCAAAATGTTTTGCTGTAATTGGACCAAGGATTATCAATAAAGCTTCATCACAGACACTTTACAGCTGATCATTGCAGTCTGGGACTATAGTAACATCCAGAGAGCTTCACCAGAGGTCAGGGAGTGCAGAGATGTTCGTCTGTAACTAGGGGGCGTCTGTAAGTCAGGTGTCCTTAAGTAGAGGACCGCCTGTATACTCGAGTATAGGCCGAGTTTTTCAGTACAAAAAAGTGCTGATAACCCTAACTCAGCTTCTACTCGAGTCTAGGAAAAAAAAAAAGTCTGTACTCACTCAAAGTGTCAATTCAGACATTTGCAGGCTATTTTAAGTTAAGAGATTTGTTGATTTACTACAGGTAATGAGTGGAGGACAGAGGAGCCTCTTAAATAAGAAGTTACAGGTCTGCGAATCACAAATCTTACTTATTTGTAGGTGTCCAAATCCTTTTTTTTCACCATAATTTGCAAATAAATACTTTTAAAATGAGACAATGTGATTTTCTGGATTTGTTTTCTCATTTTGTCTCTAAAAAGTTGCGGTCTATGATGTGCATTACAGGCCTCTCATTTTTTTAAGTGGCACAATTAGTGGCTGACTTAATACTTTTTCCCAAGCGTAGGTGTTTGTGTGTAAGTGGATGGATGTAGCAGTTCTGTGTGTATGAGTAAATGGATGTGGCAGTGCTGTGTGTACGAGTGAATGGATGTAGCAAAGCTGTGTATGCAGTAGTGCAAAAATCTGTCAAAAATATATATTTTTTTTCTTTTGAAAATCTGGGGGGTGTCATATAGTAAGGAGAGTTTTATAGACCCAAAAATACAGTAATACTGTGTTCACAATACTGCAGTAAAATCCATGTACCCTTAGCATTTGACAGATTTCTTTTTTTAGTGGATAATATATTGTCCCTTTTGATGCACAGTATTTATGACTGAAATGAATCTTTGGATATTTTGTCACTGCCAAGTCCTCCCACTCTTTATAAAATCCAAAGGTTAGGTGTTAAGTCACCAAGGCCCATTGCACAAGAGCCATTGCACAATACTAAACTCGGAGCAAGGAAAGACCTTGTAGCTGGAACATATCAATGATCCAGCAAAAAAAAAATCATACTTTGCAATGGATACATTCTATGTTATCCTAGAGGATGGCATACTGCACTCAGGGTAATTTCATGATGGTTGTTACAAGGGAAACAATGACTCATTCCTCGAGGCATCAAATGTTGTTAATAAAGGATTTATTTCTTAAAGGCCTTCGGAAAGGGGAAGACATGTGAGAGATGGCAACCAACACTGAATTGGATACTTTTTCAGGGATTTTAATTATGAAAATTCATTCTTCTTTGGCAGACAGAACATAGAACTGACTCTTTTACCCTTCCATATGATTTGGTCACAGTCAGGATCTGGATGTTCCATGGCCAGTTTATAAGATGTCTTCAATGTTCAGATGCCTCAATGTAAGGTGGGTGAGAGCACCCCCAGAGATTAACTATTGTCAACAGCTTATATACAGAGAATCATGTAGGGAGCAGACACCTCCATTCCCTACGTGGAGGTCAGACTAGGTGTAAATGGGAGCAGCTATCATACAGAAAAATGACTTCCAATTTCAAAATAATATATAAAATAATATATAAAGTCTGTGAATCTCTCCAATGTGTTGTTTAGCAGGTTGGAGGTTTTAATGATAACACATACCACTCAGGGTGCGGTCACACGTTGCAGTTAAAACTGCATCCCAATTAGTTTTAGGTTGGTTTTAGGTGGTATTACTTATATTAACGAGTGAAGGACATCAAATCAGCAGGTGAATGAAATTTGTGGAACCGCTTTCTCCTTCAAAATCAAATTCACCCATTCAGTTCATCTCTTTCACCTGTGAAATTGACAAAACTGCACCTAAAACCCCTTCAAAACTAATTGCGATGCAGTTTTAACTGCAACGTGTGAACGCACCCTCACACTTTGCACACCTTTACTCCCTGATATTAGGAATGTCATGTTATTCACTGGCCAGGACAGAGTGACACAGCTCCAGCCCAAATGCATAACTTCCTGTCTCCACCCTTGCACAACTGTAAGGGACCGCAAAGGTAAGTAAATGTTTATTTTTTTTTAATCAGCCCGCTCCCGGCCACCAATAGTTTTTTTACACTCTCAAACAAATCATTTAAATAAATTACTAATTTAATTATTTTTAAAAGTGCTCTAGTAAAAAGTGTATGCAAGTTTCCCATTTTTTTTTTTTTAGTTTAAAGGGAATACATACCTGCATACGGATCTGTGTAACTGTACTGTTGATCATGTTGTTAATATTAAAAAAAAAGTAGACCGTGGAATATGCATTTATATTCCGGATTGTTTCTGGACGTGGATCACTCTGGTGCACTGGTGTGTGATATCTTATGTGTATGTGAGTGCTGATCTTGCGATACAATTTGATTTTTAAATTTTGCGGTTTGTCCGATTTGAGTCGCATGAAAGCCAATGCGACCGCGTGCGCCAAAAACCTGGGGCAATTCAGCGCAAAACTGAAAAATTTGGGAAACTCGCCCCATTGTGTCCGGGGTTTAGAGCTCATTAAATAAGACTTGAAGTCTGTGGCAGTGCGACGGCGCTGAGTTTTGTCTCGCAACAAGTATGGAAAGATTTCTAACCAAGGATAGGAAAAACCAGGTCTCCGACACAGCAGCTGCACAGTGGCACTAGTAAGGGGAGTTCATTTAAGTCATTGAAGATGTTGATTAGAAAAGTACAATCCTGTTTACGTTATATAAGGAATGAGCCGACCATCATAGCAGGAGGAAAGGTGAATTTAAATGGGGGCGAGGGGGCCTACCCTGCTGGAGAACACTTCTGTACCAAGGGGAAAGAAATTGAGGAGTAACACGGGGAAGTGTGACAGAATTATGTAGTTGGGGAATGACCTAAGGAAGAGACCTGATGGTAAGTCTAGAGATCACAGCCAGGATGCGCACCCACTGCTTAGAAGTGGATTGTTTAAACCAATCAACTACTCAGGAGTGTGCAGATGCCAAGTGTTATCTTTAAAGTCTGAGAGGTCTGTGCCACTGGATACCCTCGGTCAACAATAAGAAGTATCCTAGATTTTGAGGAACCCCATACAAACTTACTAATGGTCCTTTGAAACTTTGTAAAAAAATTATGAGAGTAGAAGATGTAAAAGAATTAGGGTAAAACATACATTTTGACAGCATTGATTTTATTAAACCATGACCTGGTGACCTGAGCCATAGAAAGTCAAAGTCGGAAGTCACTTTTGGAGGATCGGTGGGTATTTCAACGTCTACGGGTCCGTCAAGTCAAACCTTGAAATTACCAAATTACTTAAACTCTGCAACGATAGAAACGAAGGAAGTCAAGGGACCAGTGACATACGCTCCCACAGGTTTATCCAGATCAAAAGATCATCCGCAAATGATTTGTTTGTACAACGGGAAGGAACCGTTTTATGTAATGCATCAACAATTTTAGAACATACTGTAAATTTTCACATTCACTGGTTTGAAATGGAAGAATGACCCCACATGCTGATCAGTGGTGGCGAACCTATGGCACAGGTGCCAGAAGTGGCACTCAGAGCTCTCTCTATGGGCACCCGCGCCATCACCCCACTGCAGAGTTCGCCAGACAGGACTCAAGGCCTCTTGCAGTCTCAGGCAGCCCAGGACCCTAAAAGGAAGCTACAATGATAACCCAAACTTTTTCTCATTCTTTCTACTGTATTGGTGACCTCAGGTGCCTAAACAATTTAAATATGTGACAAAGCAGGGAGTAATAAGTTACTGTTTAAATTGTTGCATCGGCACTTGGTGAAAAATATGTGGGTTTTGGACGTAGTTTGGGCACTCTGCAGCTAAAAGGTTTGCCATCACTGTGCTAGATCATCTACATAGAAAACCAGATAGAGAGCAGCATTATAATAAAATCTCATGTTCTTTTAGTGCTACCATAATGGGGCACATTTACTAAGGGTCCGAACGGCGCACACCTCACTTTCGCAATTATTTCCGTTTTGCGCTGAATTGCCCCAGGTTTTTGGCACACGCGATCGGATTGTGCCGCAACCGCGCCGGCTTGCATGCGACAGTAATCGGGGGGGGGGGGATAGCGGTCCGTCGGACAAACCGCGGAATTTAAAAAAGGAATTATGTCACAAGATCAAGCACTCACAGGCACCGGGAAGAAGAAGGTGAACTTCGGCGGACCTCGGCGCTGAAGCAACACATGCAGGAACTTGGGCGCGCGATCTTAGTGAATTGCGGCGGACCCCAATCCTCATCGGACAAGGCACAGCGGGATCGCGACGGGATTAGGTGAGTAAATCTGCCCCAATGTCTTTAAATTTTCTCAAATAAATGTGGTCATTCTATAACTATAATTGTTCGATATTTCTTGGAATAAATCTAGTGCTTGTTGAATTTTATCTATTGCACCGAGATCATAGATGATGTAAACATGGACTAAAAACACTGGTACATGGTTAATACCTCAGATCAGCTTAGTAAGTGAGGATTATAACCATTCTGCATTACTATAGCCTCTGCAGCCGCTCGTGTGAGCTGAAAATGGAGAATCTTCTGATACCAGGCAGGCAGAACGCTGATGTGTGTATGACTGATGTGAACAGACAAGGCCTTGAGTCAGCCCACAGTGCCTGGGGAGTGCGTTGGGAAGCATGTGTCAGTCACAAACATTGGGTGAGGTTTTGGTCACAGCCACTGACTTACTCACAATTTTGTCATTCTTTGCATTCATTACAGAAAAAACAACTGGACACAACTAGCCTAAGGAAAGAAAAGTGCAGAAGCCTCAAATCATATAGGGAATAATAGCCGAGCGGAGTCTCACTGTATGACAACCAAAACATTTCTGAGACCATAAGGATGGAGAAAAGAAATATAGTCACAGTTGTTAAAGGGATGTCTGATTGAGTGGGATTTCATGTGAGCCAAAGGGAAACTCTTAATCAGGGCCGGTGGCAGCACTGGTTATACCTGCGCAAGTGCCAGGCCCATAGCTGATGGGGTGATTTGGGATGATAAACTAGAGAACAAGAGAGTGTTAGTTTCTGAATTTTTAATGTTGCCACGTGAGTTGGCTGCAAAGAGGCCCACCGAGGCTCTGTCATCCAAGGACCTACTGAAACTTGGAGCCGACCCTAAGATCCAAAATAGGTTTGTTTTTCCTAGTGGAAACCTGAGAGAAAACCTGGAGCGGACCCTGCACTTACTGTTCTAAAGTGTTTAAGCAGGTAGAGTTGAATGCAGTGTTAAAGTAGGAAGCTCTTAGCTCCTCGCTCCACCATCGTGTCTCTTCTGCTGCTGTGTTTGGCTAAAGCAAGTAGGTGCATCACATCTTGTACATGCCAGCTACAGTGCCAAAACACCAGGTAAAGAGAACAGCTACAGGTGCACCAATGGAGGGAGCTATTACAAGTGGGAGAACTGCAGTA
Organism: Engystomops pustulosus; assembly: GCF_040894005.1. Classification (NCBI taxonomy): domain Eukaryota; kingdom Metazoa; phylum Chordata; class Amphibia; order Anura; family Leptodactylidae; genus Engystomops; species Engystomops pustulosus. The sequence goes on along the minus strand of NC_092412.1, from coordinate 216,069,937 downwards.
AAAGGGCATAAATTAGGGCCATCTCAGAAAGGGGGTGTTTTGAGTGGAGGCATTATAAGTATGTGGGGGTTACAAGAATGGGGGACATTACTAGTTAGTGGGCCATTATAGGGGCTATTATATACAAGGTCCAGTAAGTCACATTGAACAGCTTTAGGGATGGCTTCAGGATAGAAGGCATTATACAGTAATAACCGCAAGAAAGGGGATATAAACAGTATAGGAGCCACAGAAAAGGGGTGGTTTATACAATGTGGGTGGTTTACAGGAAGAGGGGAATTATTCTATGTGTAGGCCTATAAGGGGGGCATTATATAGTGACATGATCCTATAAAGTGTGGAAAACTAGGGGTGGGGGAAAGGGCATTGGCAATGACTATAAATCATTCTGCAACACATTTTCTATCCTTCTTTTGCTTTTTCAAGGGAGAGGGAAACTATTACCTAACATTTCCCCTATAAGAAAATGTGGACCTACAGAGAATGTATTTTACTGCAATGAGCAAATAATAGGCTAAAAATAATTGAATTCATTTGCCATATATAGATTTCTTCATTTGGATGTTATTGACAGAAATGTACCTTTGTGAAGATAACTTGCCATTAATGTACACAAAAGAAAGTCCACTGCAGCACAGTGTCTAAAACCCCTAATAAGAGAGGGGTGCACAAGTCCGGGTAAGAAACTTACATGAATATCAAGTCCAGCACTCCAGGTTCCAAATGGTGAAAAAATGAAGGGTTTTATTCCAAGACAGGCGACGTTTCGATGCATTCCTACCTTTCTTAAGCAATGTGTGCTTACAAATGTAACAAACATATATACCCACAGTTGGACTGTCCAAGCATAAATAATCATTAAAATACAAAGATGTAGGAATTCATAGAATTACAAAATTCATGTGCAGAGGGCTTTGCGCCGCTTTGCAACGCATTTTAGTTGGACTGTTCACGTTCTTCATGGCTAAAACAGCGTGCACAGGTATTTAAGAAGTGTCTGCGCTGAGATTGTGATGCACACGATCCTTTTTGATAAAGACACGCAAGTGTTGAAACGCGTTGGTCTGTGACGCTCTACCTGTATGTTCCTGTATTGGATTTTAGCCTTTGGACAATAAATTTCTTATTTTATACCACCGGAAAGGCGTTGTGCTGGACTTGTGAATCTTTCCTCCGTTTTCTGTCCATTTGGTCGAGCTCCAGACCAGTCCGTGCACTCCAACCAAGGTGGTCCGTCCGAAGTTTGTAGTGAGAGCCGGGCATCAGGATACTTGTTATCTGCTACCGTGTGTTATTTATACAATAATTACATTTTTGGGGGAAAAAATATAATGGGGGTCATTTACTAAGGGCTGATTCGCGTTTTCCCGACGCGTTACCCGAATATTTCCGATTTGCGCTGATTTCCCCTGAATTGCCCCGGGATTTTGGCGCACGCGATCGGATTGTGGCGCATCGGCGCTACCATGCACGCAACGGAAATCGGGGGGCGTGGCTGAACGAAAACCCGACGGATTCGGAAACACCGCCGCATTTAAAAAAAATGTGTAGCGAAAATTGCACTTACCTTCACTCAGCCCGGCTCGGTGTATTCCAGTGCGTTCCAGGTGTAGGTCGGTGGAACTGCCTTAATAAATCCCGTCCGGACCCGAATCCAGCGCAGAGAACGCGCCGCTGGATCGCGAATGGACCGGGTAAGTAAATCTGCCCCAATATGTTTGAATATTATATAAGGCTGTACATTTAATGGGAACCATGTAGGAGTTTTTTCTTGACGTGGGGTTTATTTTTGGGGTACATATTGTGAGCGTTTCTTTGTTTCATAACAATTGCTGGACGGACCACCACCTATGAGATTTTACAGCTCATGCACACGGCCATGAGATGGGTGAGATGTTTTTCATCGCCCTGTCTGCCGCCTTGAGAGTGACAGACAGCAGCAGAGAGGAGATAAGGGGGCACAATATGGGGGGAGCTGTGAGGTCGGGAAATAAGGGGGGAAATTGTACTGTGTGGGTAGGAAGTAAAGGGTAAAGGGTGAGCCAAAATGCTAGCTTGGGGGGAAACAAATTTCCTCAGCATCACATCTTTTATCCCCCTGTTGCTTTATAATTTATACTACATTACTTTATATTTATAAAAATAGCATGATAAACTCTACCCTAAACACCAGAATAGTTGGCAGTAGTCAATTTTACCTACTTGCTTTAAAGTATTGTAGTTGAACTTGACATTAAATTAGAACAATCTCCTTAACTCGTCCAGACCGATCCCGAGCGAGCAAAGAGATGGATGGCCTCCTTAAATGGAAGAAGTTTGGGACACCCACAACCCTTCCTCGACTTGGCCCTCCAGCCAAGCTAATAAATCATGGTAGAACAGCCTTGGTGACAGAGTTAAAGAAGAACCCAAAGATCACCATGGCTAAGCTTCAGAGATGCAGTAGAGAAATGGGAGAAGTAAAGAAATATCCTGGATGAAAACCTCTTCCAGAGTGCTCTGGACCTCAGACTGGGCCAAAGGTTCAACTTCCAACAAGACAATGACCCTGTGCACACAGCTAAAATAACAAAGCAGTGGCTTCAGAACAACTCTGTGCCCATTCTTGAGTGTCCCAGCTTGTTGACCTAATGGCTTCAGACCAACGTTCACCATCCAACCTGAGTGAACTTTCACAGTGCCACACAGGTAACCAGGATGAGAATGCTCATCCTAATAAGGTAAATCGGACCCGCTAAATAAGTGCATACAAACAGGCCGCAAAGTTTGTGGCTCATTGGTGATGGGAGAAAGGTGAGTGCTATTCACACTTCCCATCTCCATGCCGCCATCCCATCTCCATTCGTTCTGGGCAGGAACAGGACATGTGCTATAATTTGCAGCCACATGGTTTGGTCAAGCACACAATTCCTCACTGCGTGACCGTGCATAATGTAAGTCAATGGGAATCTTGATATGGTGCAGTTTGTGATAAAATAGTCTGGGTGTCTTTGGTGTTTTTAAAGTACAGCACCAGGCTGCACTAAATGCTATACTTTTAGATGGATTGGTGCCCATAGCTGTTATTCCAACAGATCCTGCAACCAGTAGCATTTACTACTTTAACAGTGGCCCATAATGACGGTCCAGTCAATGTGAAGAAGAATTTTACAACCATTATATACAACCGGTCCCCTACTTAAGAACAACCGACTTACAGACGACCCCTAGTTACAAACAGACCTCTGGATGTCGTTAATTCACTGTTATAAAAGGCGTCTGCAATTAAGCTTTATTGTTAATTCTGGTTCCTATGATAACCCAACATTTTTAAAATAATAATTTAAACAATAATTCTGGCTGGTGAAACAATTATAAACTATACAGTTTTGACTTACATACATACTGCCTGTATATACAATATTATAGTCTAATACTAAAAGAAATAAAGGATCTTTATATTCAACTGACTTAAGACACCTTGATAAGACATTTACTATTGGACCTGAGGGAATAAAGTACAAAAAAGGAATAAAAGGAAAGTCATAGATTTTTGTGGTTTGGAGTCTTTGGCTTGAAGTGAATCGTTATAAAATGTGGCATTTTTTGTAGAAGTGTGTCAATCAGTTCAGACTGATGGGTTTAACATGCTACTGTCCTTATTTCACTCCAGTCCTAGGAGGGGCTGCCCTTTTAAAGTGCCTGCTTGACAATCACCAATTCAGCCTGTGACCTGCCAGAAATTCCTGCGACAAATCCCCAAGAAGGTGCTAAAACTGGGGGGATGGGCCCCTCAACAGAGCGCTGTAAATAGCTACATCACTTCATTCTCTATTTTATGTTATGAGATTTTTTTTCTTCCAGAATAAAAGTCAAAGAAAATTATCTTTCAATTGTAATAAAGATTTTTTTTTATTATGTGACATCAGGAAAATAAATCATAACTAATCATCAAAGTAGTTTCTAGATTCGTATCTAGAAGAGGCAAAAAAAGAAAATGAGCACAGGACATTCTTAAGACGTCAGCTTGGAATTCCAAGGAAAAGAATCTTGTTACAGTTCCAAACATGGAGGCAGCAGTCAGAAATGAGCAATTAAACCACAGCCAGGACCACGTGTGGATAATGCTAGCTGCATGTGAGGAAAACTATTGCTAAGCAATTCATTATTTACCACTGATTAAATGATATATTTTTGCTTTAAAGGGATATTCCAGGTTTTGAAAATGAATGATTTATCCATAGAATAGTTGTTTGTGTAGCCATTGGCTACTTAAAGTAGTTGTGGAGCTCGAAGTGACATCATGTCTCATACAAGTGGATGGGGTGAATTCTACAATATCCAAGCTATGGTGTTGTTCTTTGTTGTAAGTCAAAAGTCTATAGCTAGAGATGAGTGGATTCAAACGGAGCTCTCTGCTGGGCAGCAAAGGGAGTGCCAGATTCATGAAGAACGGGCTCCAAAAAACCTTAATCTGGGGCACACTGCACTATACACAGCCAAACTGCATAGTAAATGTGCCCCAAGGTTTTCCATTTGAAGTTCAGGTGCGTCCCCTGTATTCAGGACATATTGCTAGATTGGTGGCCAAATAGCCATTTCGGCAAACTAACACCCCTAGTCAACTAGTTATGACTGTGAATGGCCAGGAGGACACCAATAGCGAATCATAGCCATGGCTACTTGGCCAGAGGCGTCAATTTGCTGCATTGGCTATGCAGCCTTCAATCTGACAATATGTCCTGGCCGCATGGGACACACCCGACCCCTAAACCGAAACAGTAAATTTGGGTCTGCTCATTTCTAATTACAACCCTTATCTGAGCACTTTGGTCACTTTAAAAGAATTCTACCGTCTCCCCAACACCAGTGCACCACCACCACTGGAATCAATTACATAACCACACAAGGCCCGTGACTAAAAAAATAACTTACCTTTATTGGTGTGAATTGATAAGTTGTTTTCCTTGAAAAATACTCAGTTAAATCAGGGAGCTAGGACATGGACATGTTTGCCTGAAACGTGTAGGTGCGGAGGCTTCCATTATTGTTTACCTGTATTGTTTGCTGCTATTTGTTTTAATTATACTAATAAAATTGGTTTCATGGATTTGTGACCGCTCAAATTTTCAGTTTTTGCACACATCTAGGGTGTTGTCTCTACTGCCTGGGCACAGATTAGTGTTGTGTCTGACACCCAACACTATAACCAATTGGCTACTTGAAGTAGTTGTGGAGCTTCCCTGCTTCACGGGCAGTAACGTCATGTCTCATTCATGTTCTGCAATGTATAATGTATGGTTGTGAGTCCAAAGAGTACTTTGGTCTCTTTAAAGGGAGTCAAACCCCCCCCCCTCCACCACACCAATCTAATCAATTACAGAACCACGCAGTGCCCCTCACAAAGAAAAATAACATACATCTGAAAGTGTGATTGTTAACTTGTTTTTTCTTAAAAATTACTTAAGATTTATTGTAATTAGAAAGTTTGTCCGAAACACGTGAGTGCAGAGGTTTCCTTTTTGGTTCCCCTGCATTGTTTGTTGCTGTGTGCTTTTAATGATACTAATAATATTGGATTTTATGGATTTGTAGCTGTTGGAGGCCAATTTACAGTTTTACCTCTCACCCAGGGAATTGCCTCCACTGCAGTAACGCTCCGCTCCATCCCGTTTTACAGTTTACCAACAGCCTTGCCATCATTTTACCCCTGATGTTGTTGTGCCCAGGAGTAAAGCCAATGCCCAACTTTCTTATTAACATAAATTGTACATAACATTTTCATGGAAATCAAGCTATAATTCCTATCAATTAGGGTATATTATTTTCAGCATTAAGTGTAAAAGAAGGTAAAAAAACCAAAAGCATATAATATAGGTCGGCCACTAGATGGCAATATTAACCTGTTTTTTAGAATTAAACAGAATTTTGTTCAGTCAATTCTCATCCAGTTATTTCACCATCGAAGTATAAAGTTCCATCATAAAATATTTCAGTTTTTCACACCTCGTTTTATTTCCTGCCCCAAACATAACCGATTATTTCCCAATGGTTTAGAGATATCTCAGATGCATTTTGTATGCCACTTTCCCCTTTTGGCACATGCATTCCCTCAATAAGGTTGTTATGATGTTCCATGTCTTTCGCATAAATAAAGGCTTCCTGTTCTGTCTCACAAATGGAGTGGACATACAAAAACAGGGCAGACCCTCACATTACTCAATATAGGTTACTAGCTTTTACACCATTAAACTACTAGCCCCCTCTGTTAGGGTATGAATTGTCCTTTTTTAGAATTCCCTCTTTTATGAGAAATACCACCCTCCAAAGTCATGTGAAAACGTGCAGAGAAGAGTCATTTTACATGAGATGAGTCAAGTTTAGAGGCTGCAGGGGTAGTGTCACTTCAGAAGCCTGTATCTTTGTTTCTATAGCACTAAGAACATGCTCTGGGAGTCATAATAAAGATAAGAATCCCATATTTCTGATCACATAGTAGGAAATGGATCTTTATTTGCATCTCATGTTCCCAACTTTGACTTTAACCGCTCAACCAGGGACTGTTAAACCAAAATCACTTCAAATCTCACCCAGTCTCTTTTGCTCAGCCACACAATAAAAGTGGCATACTTTTGTAGCACATAACAATGTTCCCCACAATTTGTCTTTATATACCACACATTAATAGTGTATCAATGCAGATATCTTTTCAGTGCCCCCTTAGCTTACTTCACAACTTTTGGTAGGGGAAAGAGGCTGAAAGATGGAATTTTTTAAGTCATGCCCTTACCCACACAGAGTAATACCCACCTTAATGGTTCCCTCACCGTATAATGCTCCTCTGTGGACCCCATACACAATCCCCTCTAAAGGAACCCAGTAAACCCTCAATGTCTCTTCTGTTGGCTCCTGATGGACCATTTCTGTCCTCCTATCTTCACTCTGATATTGTTCACCACCTCCTCCACTTCACAATTAGCAAGAAGAGGAAGCAAAGAATTTGTTCTTTGATATTAATACTGATGAATCTCAGGAATAAGATCCAGACATAGATTTTCTGTGTAAACTGAATCCTCGAATACTACGGTGTCCCATAATGACAGCCAAAAAGCCCCCAAAGCAAACATAATGCCCGACAACCATTCTGTCCCCATAGGATTTATTTCTGGTAAACCAGTATAACTACAAACATTTTTTCTAGGATTACATATAATATATGGTGGGTTAAGTAAGATAAAGGAAAGGGACATGGGGTTGTGAGAAAAAGGGGGGGACATGGGGTTCAGGATGTGAGAAAGAGGGAGACAGGGGAGATCCAGATCTATGGGAAGAATGGGGAGTTCCTGTTGAGTGAGAAGAAGTGGATGTGGGGGTACAAGGTTGAGTGCGGTCTTTGTGAAAAAAAGGTGGAGGACATCTCTTCCTACTTGTATATAATTATACAAGTCGGGAGAAGTCAGAAGGAAGCTGCCCAGTGGTCTTTTCTACATGTGCCAACAGAGTGTGTTATGAAGGTGCCACCTAAGTCTGGATGAAGGACAATGGAACTAGGAACTGCTTGTGAGTGTTGGGGAATCAGAGGATCCTTCCCATCAGATCCTTCCCATCTGAGCCTTGTGGAGCCTGTACGCCATGTGTGCATGGCCTCATGCAACCACTGCTCAGGATACCTACTAACAAGATAGGTCAGAACAGCCTAGATTGTGGGCAGTTGACTACCAAACCATGCATTGGGGTGGCACGCTAGGTACCTCTTTCTCCAAGGTTCAGATTTTTATTAAGTAACTTCTATGGTATATTAGGTCTTTTAGTTCAGTCACTCAGTGTACTCCATCCCACCTAATATTCATTGTTAGATATAATATCTATTGCAGTTCATACTAGGTCAGTGATGGCTAACCTATGGCACTGGTGCCAGAGGTGGCACTCGGAGCCCTTTCTGTGGGCACTCAGGCCATTACCAGAGATGACTCCAGGTATCTTCCTGCAGTCCCAGACAGCCCAGGACTTGCTGTGCACAGAGATATTTTAAAGTGACAGCTGTACCTGGGACTATTTTCTGCTTTATTGGTGCCTCAGGTGCTGGTATCAATGAAAACTGTGACAGAGAATCACAAATTAAATTTCTGTGTTGGCACTCTGCGATAAATAAGCAGGTCTTTGTTGAAGTTTGGGCACTCGGTCTCTAAAAGGTTTGCCATCACTGTACTAGGTGGTCCTTGTTGGTTATTTTACTTATTGATCATTTTCATGTGTTTTCGGGTCCTACCCTGCACTATACCTTACTTCTTCTGGGTTGTTTCCCCTTTTATATGTTTCATTAATAATGAGATGTTGTTTTAGCATGTATTAAAAATGTATTTTGTACTTTTGCTACTACAGCTGTATTCCCTCATTTGTTGTTCTTCTTTCTCTGTCTTATATAGTTTTATATAGAACCAGGGCTTATTGACACTTAGGTCATACATACTTACTTACTGACTTTTGTTTTTCTATGGCTGTTAATAGGCTATCCTATATAAAATAGAGGCAAAAAGGAAAAATAAAAATAGCCTGTCATTGATAGGTTGAAATGTTAAGTATCTTATTCTAGTATAAATACAGGCAACCCCCGGGTTATGTACAATATAAGTTCTGTAGGTTTGTTCTTATGTTGAGTATGTAAGTCAGAATTGTATATGTTATAATTGTAACCTCAGCCAGAATTTTTTTGGTCTCTGTGACAATTGGATTTTAAAAATGTTGGGTTGTAGAGATGAGCGAACACTAAAATGCTCGGGTACTCGTTATTCGAGACGAACTTTTCCCGATGCTCGAGTGCTCGTCTCGAATAACGAACCCCATTGAAGTCAATGGGAGACTCGAGCATTTTTCAAGGGGACCAAGGCTCTGCACAGGGAAGCTTGGCCAAACACCTGGGAACCTCAGAAAAGGATGGAAACACCACGGAAATGGACAGGAAACAGCAGGGGCAGCATGCATGGATGCCTCTGAGGCTGCATAATCGCACCATTATGCCAAAATTATGGGCAACAGCATGGCCATGACAGAGTGACAGAATGAAGCTAGATAGCATCTAAAACATCCAATAATTGACCCTGACACTATAGGGGACGGCATGCAGAGGCAGCGGCAGCAGGCTAGAGAGTGTCATGGCGACATACCCTAAATGGACTCAGGCTTCAAACCAATGGGTGGCAGAGAGGAACCAAAGGAGGTGAGCAAGAAGCGCTCAAATAATATCGGTACATGATAAAAGTTTGCCAGTATATTTTGTGGATTACACAGCAGGGTGGCGACAAAGTTAACATGGAAGCCATGAAAACAACCCAAAATTCTGCCTGACACAGCTCGTTTGATAAGGGGACGATGTATGGAGGCAGTGAACTAGTAGTAGATTAAAGGTGCTGCAGTTAAAACTATGTTAGTTGGATCTTGGCATGGAGCTGGCGCTCCGCTGCCAGGCGAGCTTTCGCCAATCCAAGCCCCTGTCTCTAGGCTACTCCCCAAACAGCACTTCTAAGAACCTTTTGTATAAGATCAAGTGTAGTAGCGTTCTTATAAGTTTAGGATATGCCGGGTGAGGGGAATGTAAACAGATGCGCAAGAAGCGCTGAAATAATATCCCTAAATGGTAAAAGTTTGCAAGTATATTTTGGGGATTACACAGCAGGGTGGCGACAAAGTTAACAACTTTGATGTGGAATGCCCTGTAATAGCTCTTGGGCGGTGTGCCTTTTATCGCCTAGGCTCAGCAGTTTCAGCACCGCCTGCTGTCGCTTAGCGACGGCACTGCTGCTGTGCCTAGAGCTACCGACTGATGGCGCCATGCCCACGGATGGTAATTCGGAGGAGGAGGAGGTGGAGGAGGGGTGGGAGGAGGTATAGTAGGCCTTTGAGACCTGGACCGAGGTAGGCCCCGCAATTCTCTGCGTCGGCAGTATATGACCAGCCCCAGGGTCAGACTCGGTCCCAGCCTGCACCAAGTTAAGTGTAGTAGCGTTCTTATAAGTTTGGGATATGGCGGGTGAGGGGAATGTAAACAGATGCGCAAGAAGCGCATGATGCGCATGGAGCTGGCGTTCCGCTGCCAGGCGAGCTTTCGCCAATCCAAGCCCCTGTCTCTAGGCTACTCCCCAAACAGCACTTCTAAGAACCTTTTGTATAAGATCAAGTGTAGTAGCGTTCTTATAAGTTTAGGATATGCCGGGTGAGGGGAATGTAAACAGATGCGCAAGAAGCGCTGAAATAATATCCCTAAATGGTAAAAGTTTGCCAGTATATTTTGGGGATTACACAGCAGGGTGGCGACAAAGTTAACAACTTTGATGTGGAATCCATGAAAACAACCCAAATTTCTGCCTGACACACCTCGTTTGATAAAGGGACGATGTATGGAGGCAGCTATATGGACGACTTTTGGAGGTAGCAATGGAGACAACGTGTGGAGGCTGCTATGGAGACAATTTAATTTGGATAGTGCCTGTATGTGGCAGTCCCAAACATTTTTCAAACCAGAGGAGCAGGTAGGTGGCCCTCCAGTAAAATGGGATAGATTGAGTGCCTGTATGTGGCAGTCCCAAAAATGTTTCAAACCAGAGGAGCAGGTAGGTGGCCCTCCAGTAAAATGGAATAGATTGAGTGCCTGTATGTGGCAGTCCCAAAAATTGTTCAAACCAGAGGAGCAGGTAGGTGGCCCTGCAGTAAAATGGAATAGATTGAGTGCCTGTATGTGGCAGTCCCAAAAATTGTTCAAACCAGAGGAGCAGGTAGGTGGCCCTGCAGTAAAATGGAATAGATTGAGTGCCTGTATGTGGCAGTCCCAAAAATTGTTCAAACCAGAGGAGCAGGTAGGTGGCCCTGCAGTAAAATGGAATAGATTGAGTGCCTGTATGTGGCAGTCCCAAAAATTGTTCAAACCAGAGGAGCAGGTAGGTGGCCCTGCAGTAAAATGGAATAGATTGAGTGCCTGTATGTGGCAGTCCCAAAAATTGTTCAAACCAGAGGAGCAGGTAGGTGGCCCTGCAGTAAAATGGAATAGATTGAGTGCCTGTATGTGGCAGTCCCAAAAATGTTTCAAACCAGAGGAACAGGTAGGTGGCCCTCCAGTAAAATGGAATAGATTGAGTGCCTGTATGTGGCAGTCCCAAAAATTGTTCAAACCAGAGGAGCAGGTAGATGGCCCTGCAGTAAAATGGAATAGATTGAGTGCCTGTATGTGGCAGTCCCAAAAATTGTTCAAACCAGAGGAGCAGGTAGGTGGCCCTGCAGTAAAATGGAATAGATTGAGTGCCTGTATGTGGCAGTCCCAAAAATGTTTCAAACCAGAGGAGCAGGTAGGTGGCCCTCCAGTAAAATGGAATAGATTGAGTGCCTGTATGTGGCAGTCCCAAAAATTGTTCAAACCAGAGGAGCAGGTAGGTGGCCCTGCAGTAAAATGGAATAGATTGAGTGCCTGTATGTGGCAGTCCCAAAAATTGTTCAAACCAGAGGAGCAGGTAGGTGGCCCTGCAGTAAAATGGAATAGATTGAGTGCCTGTATGTGGCACTCACAAAAATTGTTTCAAACAGAGGACCGGGTAGGTGGCCCTCCAGAAAAATTAAATGCATAAAGTACTATAGGTAGAGCCAGTGGGCCCTGTCAAAAAATAGCCAGTTTCCTCTGCTTTACTGTACAAAGAGCAGGAGAAGGAGGAAAATGAGGAGGAGGAGGAGGAGTGGATAAATTATTCAGGTTGAGCTTCCTTCACCTGCTGGAGATTGGAAATTAGGAGAAATCCATGCTTTATTCATCTTGATAAGCGTCAGCCTGTCAGCGCTGTCAGTCGACAGGCGTGTACGCTTATCGGTGATGATGCCACCAGCTGCACTGAAAACCCGCTCGGACAAGACGCTAGCGGCAGGGCAGGCAAGAACCTCCAAGGCGTAGAGCGCCAGTTCGTGCCACATGTCCAGCTTTGAAACCCAGTAGTTGTAGGGAGCTGTGTGATCATTTAGGACGATGGTATGGTCAGCTACGTACTCCCTCACCATCTTTCTGTAAAGATCAGCCCTACTCTGCCGAGACTGGGGACAGGTGACAGTGTCTTGCTGGGGTGACATAAAGCTGGCAAAAGCCTTGTAAAGCGTACCCTTGCCAGTGCTGGACAAGCTGCCTGCTCGCCTACTCTCCCTCGCTACTTGTCCCGCAGAACTACGCACTCTGCCGCTAGCGCTGTCAGAAGGGAAATACTGTTTCAGCTTGTGCACCAGGGCCTGCTGGTATTCATGCATTCTCACACTCCTTTCCTCTCCAGGGATGAGAGTGGGAAGATTTTGCTTGTACCGTGGGTCCAGGAGAGTGAACACCCAGTAATCGGTGCTGGAATAAATTCTTTGAACGCGAGGGTCACGGGATAGGCAGCCTAGCATGAAATCTGCCATATGCGCCAGAGTACCAACGCGTAAGAATTCACTCCCCTCACTGGCCTGACTGTCCATTTCCTCCTCCTCCAACTCCTCCAACTCCTCTTCTTCTGCCCATACACGCTGAACAGTGAAGGACTCAACAATGGTCCCCTCTTGTGTCTCGCCAACATTCTCCTCCTCTTCCTCCTCATCCTCCTCCACCTCCACCTCCTCCGATATGCGCTGAGAAACAGACCTCAGGGTGCTTTGGCTATCAACAAGGGAATATTCTTCCCCCGTCTCTTGTGACGAGCGCAAAGCTTCCGACTTCATGCTGACCAGAGAGTTTTTCAACAGGCCAAGCAGCGGGATGGTGAGGCTGATGATGGCGGCATCGCCACTGACCATCTGTGTTGACTCCTCAAAGTTACTCAGCACCTGACAGATATCAGACATCCACGTCCACTCCTCATTGTAGACTTGAGGAAGCTGACTGACCTGACTACCAGTTCTGGTGGAAGTTGACATCTGGCAGTCTACAATCGCTCTGCGCTGCTGGTAAACTCTGGATAACATGGTCAGTGTTGAATTCCACCTCGTGGGCACGTCGCACAACAGTCGGTGAGCGGGCAGTTGGAGGCGGCGCTGCGCTGCCCTGAGAGTGGCAGCATCTGGGCTGGACTTCCTGAAATGCGCACAGATGCGGCGCACCTTCGTGAGCAAATCAGACAGATTGGGGTATGTCTTGAGGAAACGCTGCACTATCAGATTTAACACATGGGCCAGGCATGGCACATGTGTCAGTCTGCCGAGTTGCAGAGCCGCCACCAGGTTACGGCCGTTGTCACACACAACCATTCCCGGCTTGAGGTTCAGCGGTGCCAGCCACAGATCAGTCTGCGCCGTGATGCCCTGTAATAGCTCTTGGGCGGTGTGCCTTTTGTCGCCTAGGCTCAGCAGTTTGAGCACCGCCTGCTGTCGCTTAGCGACGGCACTGCTGCTGTGCCTAGAGCTACCGACTGATGGCGCCGTGCCCACGGATGGTAGTTCGGAGGAGGAGGTGGAGGAGGGGTGGGAGGAGGAGGAGGCATAGTAGGCCTGAAACACCTGGACCGAGGTAGGCCCCGCAATCCTCGGCGTCGGCAGTATATGAGCAGCCCCAGGGTCAGACTCGGTCCCAGCCTCCACCAAGTTAACCCAATGTGCCGTCAGCGATATATAGTGGCCCTGCCCGGCAGCACTCGTCCACGTGTCCGTGGTCAGGTGGACCTTGTCAGAAACGGCGTTGGTCAGGGCACGGATGATGTTGTCTGACACGTGCTGGTGCAGGGCTGGGACGGCACATCGGGAAAAGTAGTGGCGGCTGGGGACCGAATACCGAGGGGCGGCCGCCGCCATGAGGTTGCGAAAGGCCTCGGTCTCTACTAGCCTATAGGGCAGCATCTCCAGGCTAAGCAATCTGGAGATGTGCACATTAAGGGCTTGGGCGTGCGGGTGGGTTGCACTATATTTGCGTTTCCGCTCCAGCGTCTGGGGTATGGAGAGCTGAACGCTGGTGGATGCTGTGGAGGATCGTGGAGGCGACGATGGGGTTTTTGTGGCAGGGTCCTGGGCAGGGGGCTGACTAGCAGCTGACACAGGGGAAGGAGCAGTGGTGTGCACGGCCGGAGGTGAACGGGCTTGTTGCCACTGAGTGGGGTGCTTAGCATTCATATGCCTGCGCATACTGGTGGTAGTTAAGCTAGTAGTGGTGGAACCCCTGCTGAGCCTGGTTTGGCAAATGTTGCACACCACAGTCCGTCGGTCATCCGGTGTTTCCTTAAAGAACCTCCACACTTCTGAAGATCTAGCCCTCGCCGCAAGAGCCCTCACCACGGGAGCTTCACTAGTTGACAGTGGCGCTGATGCACCAGCTCTGGCCCTGCCTCTCCGTCTGGCCCCACCACTGCCTCTTCCAACCTGTTCAGGTCGAGGACTCTCCTCCGTCTCAGAAGCACTGTGTTCACCCGGCCTCTCAACCCAGCTTGGGTCTGTCACCTCATCATCCTCCGATCCCTCAGTCTGCTCCCCCCTCGGACTTCCTGCCCTGACAACAACTTCCCCACTGTCTGACAACCGTGTCTCCTCATCGTCGGACACCTCTTTACACACTTCCACTACGTCAAGAAGGTCATCATCACCCACAGACTGTGACTGGTGGAAAACCTGGGCATCGGAAAATTGCTCAGCAGCAACCGGACAAGTGGTTTGTGACTGTGGGAAGGGTCCAGAAAACAGTTCCTCAGAGTATGCCGGTTCAAATGCCAAATTTTCCTGGGAGGGGGCAGACTGGGGGGGAGGAGGCTGAGGTGCAGGAGCTGGAGGAGTGGCGATTTCGGTGACATGGGTGGACTGCGTGGAAGACTGACTGGTGGTGGACAAATTGCTCGAAGCATTGTCAGCAATCCACGACATCACCTGTTCGCACTGTTCTGGCCTCAACAGTGCTCTACCACGAGTCCCAGTAACTTCAGACATGAACCTAGGGAGTGTAGCTCTGCGGCGTTCCCCTGCTCCCTCATCAGCAGGTGGTGTCTCACCCCGCCCAGGACCACGGCCTCTGACCCCTGCAGTAGTTGGACGCCCACGTCCCCGCCCTCGTCCTCTACCCCTAGCCCTCGGGTTAAACATTTTTAAAATGAGAGTTATAACTTTATTTTTTTTTTTACTTTTTTTTGTTTTTTTTTGTGTTTTTTTTTTTTTTTTTGTGTTTTTTGTTTTTTTTTGAGTTTTTAAAACCAAACAATGCTATCCTATTGCTATGGCTATTTTCTAGCCAAGTATCAAAGGAAGCACAGTACTATGCCAGATGAGATGACACTGAGTTATTGCCTAATAGAAATCCAACCCCTACTGAATTTTGCCACTTCGGCCTTTGCTATGGATATGTGCGCCACTAAGCGCAGAACACAGCGGTCGCAAGTCCCACTACAAATTGCTCAGAATTGGCAAGTACATGCACTGCAGAAACTACAGCCACCAGCAGATCAACCAGAAATCAAATATATAGAACGCTACTGTAGGCTTCAAGATCAAGAAGCTGTTTGTATTCTCCTATGGCTATTTTCTAGCCAAGTATCAAAGGAAGCACAGTACTATGCCGGATGAGATGACACTGAGTTATTGCCTAATAGAAATCCAACCCCTACTGAATTTTGCCACTTCGGCCTTTGCTATGGATATGTGCGCCACTAAGCGCAGAACACAGCGGTCGCAAGTCTCACTACAAATTGCTCAGAATTGGCAAGTACATGCACTGCAGAAACTACAGCCACCAGCAGATCAACCAGAAATCAAATATATAGAACGCTACTGTAGGCTTCAAGAAGCTGTTTGTATTCTCCTATGGCTATTTTCTAGCCAAGTATCAAAGGAAGCACAGTACTATGCCAGATGAGATGACACTGAGTTATTGCCTAATAGAAATCCAACCCCTACTGAATTTTGCCACTTCAGCCTTTGCTATGGATATGTGCGCCACTAAGCGCAGAACACAGCGGTCGCAAGTCCCACTACAAATTGCTCAGAATTGGCAAGTACATGCACTGCAGAAACTACAGCCACCAGCAGATCAACCAGAAATCAAGTATATAGAACGCTACTGTAGGCTTCAAGAAGCTGTTTGTATTCTCCTATGGCTATTTTCTAGCCAAGTATCAAAGGAAGCACAGTACTATGCCAGATGAGATGACACTGAGTTATTGCCTAATAGAAATCCAACCCCTACTGAATTTTGCCACTTCGGCCTTTGCTATGGATATGTGCGCCACTAAGCGCAGAACACAGCGGTCGCAAGTCTCACTACAAATTGCTCAGAATTGGCAAGTACATGCACTGCAGAAACTACAGCCACCAGCAGATCAACCAGAAATCAAATATATAGAACGCTACTGTAGGCTTCAAGAAGCTGTTTGTATTCTCCTATGGCTATTTTCTAGCCAAGTATCAAAGGAAGCACAGTACTATGCCAGATGAGATGACACTGAGTTATTGCCTAATAGAAATCCAACCCCTACTTAATTTTGCCACTTCAGCCTTTGCTATGGATATGTGCGCCACTAAGCGCAGAACACAGCGGTCGCAAGTCTCACTACAAATTGCTCAGAATTGGCAAGTACATGCACTGCAGAAACTACAGCCACCAGCAGATCAACCAGAAATCAAATATATAGAACGCTACTGTAGGCTTCAAGAAGCTGTTTGTATTCTCCTATGGCTATTTTCTAGCCAAGTATCAAAGGAAGCACAGTACTATGCCAGATGAGATGACACTGAGTTATTGCCTAATAGAAATCCAACCCCTACTGAATTTTGCCACTTCAGCCTTTGCTATGGATATGTGCGCCACTAAGCGCAGAACACAGCGGTCGCAAGTCCCACTACAAATTGCTCAGAATTGGCAAGTACATGCACTGCAGAAACTACAGCCACCAGCAGATCAACCAGAAATCAAATATATAGAACGCTACTGTAGGCTTCAAGAAGCTGTTTGTATTCTCCTATGGCTATTTTCTAGCCAAGTATCAAAGGAAGCACAGTACTATGCCAGATGAGATGACACTGAGTTATTGCCTAATAGAAATCCAACCCCTACTGAATTTTGCCACTTCGGCCTTTGCTATGGATATGTGCGCCACTAAGCGCAGAACACAGCGGTCGCAAGTCTCACTACAAATTGCTCAGAATTGGCAAGTACATGCACTGCAGAAACTACAGCCACCAGCAGATCAACCAGAAATCAAATATATAGAACGCTACTGTAGGCTTCAAGAAGCTGTTTGTATTCTCCTATGGCTATTTTCTAGCCAAGTATCAAAGGAAGCACAGTACTATGCCAGATGAGATGACACTGAGTTATTGCCTAATAGAAATCCAACCCCTACTTAATTTTGCCACTTCAGCCTTTGCTATGGATATGTGCGCCACTAAGCGCAGAACACAGCGGTCGCAAGTCTCACTACAAATTGCTCAGAATTGGCAAGTACATGCACTGCAGAAACTATAGCCACCAGCAGATCAACCAGAAATCAAATATATAGAACGCTACTGTAGGCTTCAAGAAGCTGTTTGTATTCTCCTATGGCTATTTTCTAGCCAAGTATCAAAGGAAGCACAGTACTATGCCAGATGAGATGACACTGAGTTATTGCCTAATAGAAATCCAACCCCTACTGAATTTTGCCACTTCAGCCTTTGCTATGGATATGTGCGCCACTAAGCGCAGAACACAACGGTCGCAAGTCTCACTACAAATTGCTCAGAATTGGCAAGTACATGCACTGCAGAAACTACAGCCACCAGCAGATCAACCAGAAATCAAATATATAGAACGCTACTGTAGGCTTCAAGAAGCTGTTTGTATTCTCCTATGGCTATTTTCTAGCCAAGTATCAAAGGAAGCACACTACTATGCCAGATGAGATGACACTGAGTTATTGCCTAATAGAAATCCAACCCCTACTGAATTTTCCCACTTCGGTCTTTGCTATGGATATGTGTGCCACTAAGAGCTAAACACAACGGTAGCAAGTCCCCCTGCTAATTCCTCACAAAATGGTAAAAGATGCAAATTAAAATAAAAAAAGTAGAACGTTATTGTAGCCCTAAGAAGGGCTGTTGGGTTCTTTGAGAATCACTCCTGCCTAACAGTAAGCTAATAGAACACCCTAACGCTTTCCCTGAGCAGCAGCAGCTCTCTCCCTAGCGGCATCCAGAGACAGAATGATCCGAGCAGCGCGGCCAGCGGCTAGTCTATCCCAGGGTCATCTGATCTGGCCAGCCAACCACTGCTATCGACGTGTAAGGGTACCACGTCATGCTGGGTGGAGTGCAGAGTCTCCTGGCTTGTGATTGGCTCTGTTTCTGGCCGCCAAAAAGCAAAACGGCGGGAGCTGCCATTTTCTCGAGCGGGCGAAGTATTCGTCCGAGTAACGAGCAGTTTCGAGTACCCTAATGCTCGACCGAGCATCAAGCTCGGACGAGCATGTTCGCTCATCTCTATTGGGTTGTCATCAGAACCAGGATTAGCAATAAAGCTTCATTGTAGACACCTGTGATAACTGTTACAGCTGATCATTGTAGCCTAAGGCTAAAGTACAGTAAATTACCAACATCCAAAGGACGGTTTGTAACTAGGGGTCGTCTGTAAATCGGGTGTTCTTAAGTAGGGGACCGCCTG
Source organism: Engystomops pustulosus (assembly GCF_040894005.1). Classification (NCBI taxonomy): domain Eukaryota; kingdom Metazoa; phylum Chordata; class Amphibia; order Anura; family Leptodactylidae; genus Engystomops; species Engystomops pustulosus. The sequence continues at coordinate 216,051,354 of NC_092412.1, read as the reverse complement.
TATGAATATTCCTACTATTTAAAATGAAAACCTGAAAAAAAATGAAAAACTCAAAAAAGTGTATATTCACCATGTAATATTAATTTGTGTTTGAATGTAAGAAATTCATTCAAAGCTTATCATGCCAGGCATGTGCCACTGTAATGCACAGCAGTGTGAAGAGTCAGCACATTTCACATTTCTGGGATTAGCTTACTCAGTATACCATTAGTCAGATATAGAATTGCTTACTTCATATAAAAATGTACTGACAGGGAAATGTAAGTTATGTAGGATTTTACAAGTGCCTTGGAGCTAGGATTGTAAGGTCCTTCCATCTTAACAATTTGTTACAAAAGCTGCCTACGTTAAAGGGGTTGGACCCAGTTTTCAGTATTTTAAATGACTGATAAGTGGGAGTCATCTACCACCGCTAGAAAACTACCACACATATCAAAGTGGTTAAAGACTTTTAGTGACAGACAGGCAATGTTGTGACTAGTTCACATCTCATTTTAGTTTTTTTTGCATCAGTTAGATCTCATGCCCACAAATGTGTTTTAGGGCTCTCATAACGCCTCAGAGCCCTTCCAGTTCATTAGCATCATTTTAATAGTTGATATTAGAAGGAAGGAGTACATGGATAACTATTATAAGAAGGTTACCACTGTCACGGTGTCTGGATCTATGAGTAAGTGTCCCTGATTTATCATGATTGATTTCCTTTCAGCATGGGATATCTTATGGTCACAGTTACATACAACACTCCATGATGGACATTTATCAGGACTTGTACGGAAGTTTCTTGGTATAAAAGCCCTGAAATAACTGCAATTACTATCGATCAGCCAGTATTTGTGATTATTTTCTCCTTGTCATCTCCACGGTAAGTGGGCATTGAGGGGAGGCACGGCCGGTGGTTGAGTGGGCCGTCCCCCCTTCTAGCCCAGCGTTCCTAGTCCTTGCTTGTACAATAGCTGTAGGCTGGGAACATTCAGGCCTGAAATGTCACAGGTTATAGCGCAATTCTACACCAGGCAGGACCTGCTGTACAATTATTTGCTGGCGTAGCAACCCACCGGATATATTGGGAGGCCACAGCCTTTAGAAAATGCTTTTCTCCAATGTGTGTTAAGGCAGAAAAGGAAGAGAATACCTGAAAACAAATCTCTTACCACAGTTTGAAAAAACATCACTTACATTTTGTCTTTCGATGAGAACCCCCTTATTTTCTAACTCGTCTAGCAGTAAAAAAGAGTCTAAGAAAAGAAGCATCACAGGTCAAGGAACATTACTGCACTTGTGATCGCCCAACAGGGACTAAAGTTGTCTAAAAAAAAAAAAAGACTTTCTGGGGGATCGGTGGTGATGGAACAACTAGGGATCTAATGGACAAGAACTGCTTTTTTCTATGTTTTCAGAAACACCTGGAAAAAGAAGTATGAAATTCATTGGTTATTCCAAAGGTTTTTAAAGGCAACCTGTCACTAGGGACCTCATTTTCAATAAAGACAGGTTTACAGCTGCATTACAAATATGTCTTTCTGCCTTCTCTAAGCATTTGCATTACAATATAATTGCGTGTTATAACTTACCTTTCACCCTGACAGTAAGTTACCTGTGTATTCCCGGGGTTGGGGTTGGTTTGAATGCATTTCAAAAAACAACGTGTGACTTTTATGTGCTACTCACTCCTCAGCTCTCAGCTCCCACCTTTGTGCTCTTGTACAGCTCCACCCCCTCCCACTAATGTCAGCTCACCACTACGGTGAGCGCTGAAGAAGCAGGAGGGAGGAGCTATACAGGAGCACAAAAGTAAGGGCTGAGAGCTGAGGAGTCTGCAGCACAGACCAGTCACATGTTGTTTTTTTGAAATGCATCCAAACCAAAGCCCCACCTTTGGGACAGAGTATTCTGTCAGGACACAAGGTAACATATATAACACACAGTTATATTGTAAAGTAAATGCTTATAGAAAGCAGAAAGGCATATTGGCAATGCAGGTTTGATGGCCTACTGAAGCATGTCTTTAGTGAAAATGAGGTCCCTGGTGACAGGTTCCCTTCAAATACCAAAAATTGTTTGCTATTTAAAGATATACCCATTCTGTTCTTTGTGTCATCTTTTTGCCCTGGTCCTGGATTTGTATGACCATGTTTCTGTCATCTGGATTTACTTTCTGCGAGCGGTTAGTTAGTAGTTGCTATTGGATAGAAATCTGAAGATAATCTCTTGAGTCATATCCAAAAGATCTTCCCTATGTTTAAGGAACGCCATCTTGGAATGCTGTAATACAGGGTGCGCCATACAGAAATCAGAATATTGTGGTGGTAAATATGCAAGGGCCTTGCCCATTAAATCCGTGTTACCAGTCATAGGCTCTTCCTGATCTTTCATAGTATTTGGAAATGAACAGACTTTGCCTACCATGTGCTTTCTCCCATAGGAGTTAGAAGAAGCTGTTAGTTGGGATTTATTGAGATGATAAAGTTGTCTGTGGATGCCAGCCATAGCGGAGGATTCCAGCAAAGCAAATCAGTCAGTGAAGTAATTAGGTTGCTTTATAAGTATGGCTTTTAGAAAATGTGTAGAGGGAGCTGTGTACTAAAATAAAAGCAATTTGTGGAGCACAGAGGCTTGAAAATAACATTTAGACCTCAGGGATCTGCAGTGAAGTAGCAGAAGCTGTTTATCATATGACTGTGAAATGACAGCCCTACTGTATGAAATCCCTCGCAGAAGCTGATAAATGAGTGTACCAGTAGCTCTCCATGTGCTTGTATTGCTAGTACTTGAGTGTTATTGCATGTCAGATGAGGTCACATGCTAAATACGGAACACTGGATGGTCAGTGTTGCGGGGGTGTGGTTGTGATATTCTCGCTGAAGGCATAACCATAAAGATATTAAAGCAACTTTTCACCCTGACAGTTTATCCTTCATTAAAGGGGTTTGCCCATGAAATAGAGTCATCAAATTTTAATCTTCTAGTGATGTTAACACAATAAAGATCCTTTTTAACCCCTTACTTTATAATTTTACTCGGTTTTATTGCTGTTTTAAATCCTATAACTCAGTGATGGTCAGTGTAAGATTCCAGAGTTTGGGGCGGGGACTCTCTAAGCAGACACTTCATGATTCCTCTGTGCTGTGCTTACTGTGTGCTGACAATGTGCTTAGATTAACAGGGTGCAGGTTTAACTACATTTTTATTTAGCTACTGGACATTCTACTAGTATCTGACACATAGAAAAAGAGAGGCGAGACAGATCAGAGATGAGAGATCCATGAGATGGATATAATACACAATGACACACTTCGGCTCTGCTACGTCTCAGCTATAACACACCCAGAGTGCCTCCCACCTCTGGATAAAGACCTTATCTTATCTGCAGTTTATAGAGTAAACTCTGAATTTGCTTTTCGGCAGGAAGTGCCTGTGTCTGAGCTCGTCTTGTAATGCGAGCGAGGGGTTAGGTGCAGAGAGCTCTGCAGCATGCAGAGAGGAGAAGCTATTCAATAAGAAAAATCTGCCCTGTCTGACCATAGTACAAATATATTCGTAAATCGTAAACACAGGACTGATAGATACAGGTTAGAATTATATCTGTGAAATGCTGTATTTCTGTTAATAACATTTAATTAGAGAATGTGTTATTTTGTTATCCTGAGTATATTTTAGAATATTTTCTAAGTACAAGCTAATTGTCCAAAAGTATAAGGGTCAGGGGACTACAAAAAGTGCACAATATGTAGAATCTGTCACCTTGAAAAAACAGGTTAATCTGCAGGCAGAATATTATAGAGCAAGAGGAGTGGAGCAGACGGATTTATCATTTTGTGAGAAAATATTCTGTACACTTTATCATTTGTTGGGTGAAAGCCCTATTCTTCCTGCGCTTGGAAGTCTATAATTTTGAATACTGTATAGATTTGTGCATTGCATTATCCTATAAGTCACATAGTACGGGACCATGATATGTAGAAGCATACTCAAGTAATAAATGTGTATTGCTATGATTCTTCTTGGATGCAGCAGGTCCCAACATTATAACAAAAGCATGAATGGTGCTATGAGAAGATAACATATCCAGCTGTATGGCCTCATGCACAAAACCTTTTTTTTGCTTGCACTGTGTCTCACCGCACCATGACTGGGCCACTCATTTCCTATAGACATCAGCAGGGTGAACATTTCCCCCCCCCCGTGCCAATGTCCACCGGCCAGTGCAGGACGTAAACAAGATCTGTTTACGGACCATTTTAAACACACATTAGAATGGTGGAAGTTGTGATCGGGTCTAGGATAATGGAGAACGTGAATTCAACATAAAGAACTTTTTTAAATAAACCAAACATGTCTCAAGAGTGATGCCTGCCTGATCTTCTACACTCCTCCTCATACTTACAGTATAAAAGCCCAAGATTGGCCATGAGCAACAGCTAATAGCAAACCAGTAGCCCATTTATCTTGTATATGTTTACCCAACAGGTGACATCTGACAATACTCTTCTCAATTCTGGCCTCCTCCTCAAGTCCAAGTGCTGTGCTCTGGCACTGTTTAGTGACTGGATGTAGTTTATGCTGGCCCCATAGCGGAGATGACAGATCACTCTATAGATGAGAATTAGCAGCCTGTTTATATGTGCGGATGCCAAGCTTGAGATCTGGTCTAGTATCTGACTTTTTAAATATGGAAAAGTTAGGTATAAATTCAAAACCAAGGATGGAAAAATGGGTCAGTAAACTATGCAGAAGTCATCATGATGATCTGGGCCAAATAGAAGACTCACCAATAGGATATTGTATTGTGTGTGAGGTAATAATAATAATCTTTATTTGTATAGTGCCATCATATTCTGTAAAGGACTAAAAAGGAACAATAGGAGTAAGGACTCCGCTCGCAAGAGCTTACAGTCTATGAGGATGAGGGGGGTGACACAAGAGGTAAAGAGATTGTATAATGGTCCAGCCATTCTTTATAAGGTAACAGAAAAAAATAATTTGATAAATAAAAAGTTTGCTGCTTGAAATAGCCATCAGCCGCCATCTTATATACAAAGTCCAAGGTGAAAGTGACTGCAGAGAAGCCTGAAGCTTGGTATATATCTGGTGTTTGCTGGATAACAGACAGGAGACAGGAGATAGGATGGATTAGTAAAGAGAAATTGACATTTCAAGCAGTTGGCGAGTGTGATAGGCTTGCCCTAAGACAGTGATGGCTAACCTATGGCACTGGTGCCAGAGGTGGCACTCAGAGCCCTTTCTGTGGGCACTCAGGCCATCACCAGAGATGACTCCAGGTATCTTCCTGCAGTCCCAGACTTGCTGTGCACAGAGCTATTAAAGTGACAGCTCTACCTGGGACTATTTTCTGCTTTATTGGTGTCCTCAGGGGCTGGTATCAATGAAAACTGTGACAGAGAAGGGAGTATAAATCACAAATTACATTTCTGTGTTGGCACTTTGCAATAAATAAGCGGGTCTTGGTTGTAGTTTGGGCACTCGGTCTCTAAAAGGTTTGCCATCACTGCCCTAAGAGATGAGTTTTAAGAGCACGTTTGAAGCTTTGGAGGTTGGCTATTAGTCTGATAGTCTGGGGAAGGGCATTTAAGAGAAGCGGTACAGCTTGGAAAATGTCCTGTAGACGTGAGTTAGAAGGTTCAAATGAAGGTAGAGATTAATCTAATATCACTGGCAGATCAAAGAGCACCGGTTGGGGGATAGACTGAGATGATAGAAGAGAGGCAGGAAGGTGCAGCACTATGCAGAGCTTTGTGGATGAGGGTGATTATTTTAAACTGTATTCGGAAGTTGACGGGCAACCAGTGCAGTGATTGACACAAATTGGAGGCATCCTTGTAGCATTAGGTCTGAAAGACAAGCCTGGCTACTGCACTAAGAATAGATTATAGAGGAGACAGTTTAACAAGTGGAAGAGCGATTACTAGGGAGTTACAGTAGTCTAGACGAGAGTGAATCAGAGCAACAATTAGCATTTTAGAAGTTTCAATTGCAAGAAATGGGTGGATTCTGGAGATGTTTATGAGATGCACACGGGAGGAGCGAGCAAGAGATTAATTATACGGTACTAAGGAGAGGTTGGAGTCCAGCACAACCCCAAGACAGTGGCCGTGCTGCCTCTGGGTTATGGTGTTCCCACAGACAGAGATGGAGAAGTCATGGTTGGGTCTGTTAGTAGATGAAGAAATGACAAGAAGTTCAGTCTTAGAAAGATTAAGCTTCAAGAAGAGAGAGAACATGAAGTTTGAGATGGTAGAGAGACAGTCACTAGTGTTCTGAAGTAAGGCTGGGATGACGTTATGTGTATAGCTGGGTATCATCAGCATAGAGATGATACTGGAAACCAAATCTGCTAATGGTTTGTGCGATAGGGACAGTATAGAGGGAAAAAAAGAAGAGGACCTAGGTCTGAACCCTGAGGAAGCCCGACAATGAGAGGACGATGAGAAGAGAAAGATCCAGAAAAGCAGACACTGAAAGTGTGGTCAGAGAGATAGGAAAGGAGAGTACAGTGATCTTTAAGCCAGAGGTCCCCAATTTTTTTTTGCCTAGGGACAGGCTGTAACCATAAATTTTCTCCAGGAACCGGTGTGTGAGGGGATGCGGTCTGGTGTCATAGTTTCATAGCCAAAAATGTATGTTTGCATGCCCCACCATAACACTCTGTGTGCCTAGTATGGTATCTTATATTGTCCCCTTTCCTGAAGCATGCCCCCCCTCCATGTCTTCTCTTTCTTCACTTCTCTTCTGCATTAGAGCATGCCGCTAATGTCAGGAGACGCGATTAGATGACATAGAGCAGCGCATTAATGTGGAAATTAAGTAAAGAAAGAGAAGACTGCTGCAGGATAACTGGGAAGGTGAGTTTTTTTTTTGTTTATACAGAGAACGGTCATGACCCGGAACCAGGTGTTCCACGGCCCGGTCTGGGTCCACGACCAGTGGTTGGGGAACACTGCTTTAGGAGGAGGGGCTGGTGGTCCACAGTATCAAACGCTCCCGAGAGATCCAGAAGAATGAGCAGCAAATAGTCACCTTTGAATTTAGCAGTGAGAATACATTTCTAAGATATATATATATATATACACACACACATGACCTACTTTTTGTATTGGGATACTGCTCAATTACAAAATATTGAGCTCCTTGAAATCTTGTGGGTTGCTGCTGTCATTTGAGGTACTGCCCCCTGGCAAGATGACTTAATAAAGCTGGTTATTTGGGTATTCATGCAACTGAACAAAGTTGTATATATTTAAGCCACAATGAAACTCTGCACCATTAGCCTATTAGAGTAGGAATATTATTCCATGAAGTCCTTCACCACAGGTTGCCCACTCACTAAGGGAACTTGTAGTTGAAGACTTGAATCAGAGCCATTCAAAATATTAAGGTAGCTTCCGGGTTATCCATTTGAATCCAAGAACCAGACATTAAAATACATTTTTTCTAATAGACAGAAAACAAGTTATGGACACAATGTTCTAGTGGGCACTGTGGGCCAGTGGTACATTGAGTTACATGCAAAAATGACATGGATATATCTGTACTGTATGTGGCCAATAATAACACAAATGGTCATTTACTGCAAATGTCAAGAGTAAGTTCAAGGTTTGATACTTTAAATAACTGCTATTTCAAAGACATCTATGGGAATATACTCTGAAGCTTTGAAGTAGTTTACAATCTCTCATACTGTTTGCCAGAAGGATTCATCATTGAAGAATAGACTGCCAAATGGGGTTTATTTTAATAGGCAAGGGACATAAATACTGCAAAAGGTGCATAATTATTACTTAGGACAACAAAAGATGAGATGGCAAGTGGGAATTCTATAGCTTATATCCACGGATACTATGAATCACAGTCTTTGGCTCTATTTTCATTGATTTCTCCCATCCTAGATATGGACATCCTAGTCCAGTGCATTCCCTAAAATTAACCTTACACTGTAGCTCCTGGTTTATAATGATTTTACCTAATTGCCATATATCAATCCCTGTTCGCCCATATTAGGCATTTTTTATTTCCAGAGTTATTTTTTCTGCTATAAAGCTACCTTTCCTCAGCAGCAGAGAAGCAGGCACCAACTAACTTACTCCTACCTTTGCCCTAAAGCCGAGTCAATTACATCCTGCCCATAGCTCCCATGAAGTCGTGTGCTATCTCCAGAATTAACTTGGCAGCAAATCCAATGAGATTCCAACAAGTAAATCTACTCAGCTTCTCATAGTCGGTACATATTCACAAGTCTTTAGTGAGCCTATTTGAGAATTTTCAAATGGGGTAGCATCGATTGAGTAGTAGAAAATACACAGCAGTGATGATCGGTTCTGGAAGCAAGGTGGGGGGGGGGGGGGGGAGCTGCAGAGTAGTGAAGAGTATATGATACATCTTGATGTCCAAACAGAGACATAGAATGTTATGAAGAATCAGAGACTAGGACGAAAGGGTTTGTAGGGCTAGAAGAGGTGCTCCCCTATGTCCCATTGTCTGCAGAAGACTTCTCCATCCACAGAGCTGCACAGACACAAGGTTCTCCTGCTAGTTAAACAGAGAGTAGCATCACATGGTCTCCTCCTCCTATATAGTGAGCAGGAGTCCCTCCCTCCAGCAATTATAATTTACCCAGTTTCTAATTTACACAATCTATAGACTCACAGCACAGATCTGTAATAGGCTACGTTGTCCTTTATGACAATAAGAGCTATTGATTTGTGGAGAAAAAAATATCATCCGATGGACGTTTTCAACAGAAAGATTCTAACCGTATGAGCCATGCAGCTGTAAAACCTTGTCCATGTATTCCAATTGTAAAAAAGAAACAAACCATAAAAAAATACACATGATGCCATGTAATTTACATTTTTACTGTATCTATATTGCTGCGTAGGAAAGACTATCCTATACAGTAATGTCATATGGGGGGTATCTAGAGCCTAATCGTTGTATTTGGCAAATGTAATGGGAGCCAACATACAGTGAACTAGCTCACATTAGCAGTAGAATCAGACCCGTACTGGCCCACCAGAGAACCAGTGGATCCTCCGGTGGGCGAGAATCTAACCCAATACAGGAACCTAGAGGTCTGGCAGAAGACATCCAAATTTGAAGGCTACTGGGGTTTATTTCTATGGTCGATGAACGGTGGGCCCCCAGGATAATTTTATCTGGTGGGCCCAAGGAACTCCAGCCTGACACTGCCCTTAGCTTCTTTAGTCTCCTCCACCGATACTTCCATTCGGAAAGCTCACAATCACATAATACAGCACACACAGAGTCAAGCTAAGCAGTAAATTATATATAAAACATAAATATGACAGTGGCTCATCGGTTTACCAAAATTGTACAAAGATAAAAATGGATAAAACTCCTGAAAACAGGGGATATATTTAATGCGGCATGGCCTGTAATTTCCTATAGTATTTATAAAAGTCATACGATCCATCCCCATAAAAATGCATTTATTTATTTTATTTAATAGCCCCAAAAAAAGACAAAACAAAAACACAAATTCGAAATAAATTAATTCTTGTGTCATCTCGTGTAGGACCGCTGCCAGTTGTAAATCTCATGGATATTGTGAGGACAGTTTTGTTCTTTTCTGCAGTTGACTCTGTCCTGGAGTGTCCTGAAGTTGGAGATGGTTCCTTTTCTCCTGGAAAGTCCTTTCAGTCTTTCTTCCATTGCAAAGAAGTCGACAGTGGACTTGAAAAAGTCCAGCAGTGCACCGTGACTCCACATTGCAGCGGACATATTGTCTTTGATGAAGCCACAGTGGCCGCCGTACCGACTCATCAACAAGAAGAAGTGAGGGTTTGTCTCAAAAAGTTCAAAGGGTACCGTGCTATGGGCCTCCCCACGTATAGGATCATCCTGGCTACAAATGCACAGGACCGGAATAGCCACTTCATCAATGTCTCTTAAAGGGTCATTCCTTTCCCAGTAAGTATCCCACGTCAAACCATTGGGAACCTTCGTCTGGCAAAACAAAGCTTCTTCAAGTTCCTTTAAAGTTCGACTCTCCAAAAGTCTTTCAGTATTTATAAGCTGTCCCAGAGCTGTGGCATATCTACAATAAAGAGCAACAGAATGAGGCATGTTATAAAGATCTGTATGAATCTCTTACATAGGACACTTACTGTATAACCGGAACTATGAATTCCATTAATACTCAATCTTTTGTATGTGAGATTTATTACTAGGACTCCGCTAGTTTAATATGATGCATATTGCAAATTCCAAAGAGAAAGAAAGGAATTTTATAGGGTTTTGTCTATTTTTGATACAGATGACCTTTCCGCAGTGTGCTGAACCACTTGATGTCAGAGTCCAAATGCAGAATCCCCCTAATTGATTTTCATACCTTGAAAGGAATCCTACCACCACGGATCTACCTATTAAGGTAGATTCGGTGATAGGGGCATCTAACGTATGTAAGGATAGTCCTTTTTAGGGCTAATCCTTTAGTTCCCTTTAGCTTTTTTTAAAGGTTTGTGGAGTCGCCGGAGCTGAGGCTACACAGGGCAGCTACCCCACGCCCTAGTAGCCTCTTTGAACCTCCTACCCAGACATTTTCAGTGAAGCCGGCGATCTGTGCATGTGCAGAACGCAGGCTGCGTGGTCTCGGGTCTGAAGCCGAAGCTACTGCTCATGCGCAGAATGCCGGCTTCGCGGACGATGGCGCACAGCTACAAGGAGGCTGAAGAGATCTGTGTAGGAGGATCAAGGAGGCTACTGGGGTGTGGAGTAGCCGCGCCGTGTAGCCTCAACTCCGGCTACTCCACGCCCCAGTAGCCATATAAAGGGGACTAAAGGATTAGCCTTAAAATGGGTTATCCTTACATAGATTGGAGGCACCCACCACCAGATCTTCCTTAATAGGTAGATCCGTGGTGGTAGGTTTCCTTTAGGAGCACGTTCAGACGTGTTTTGCTTTGTGAACTGTCAAAAAACATGTTACCACTTGAATGCGTTTCAAAATGTGATTCAAACGCATTTTGTGAACACAGTCTAAAGGGGTCGTCTAGGATTCACAGGTTGTGTGTGGTATTGCAGCTCATCCCTATTCACTTCTATATCAGACACAGGTCTGGATATGAAAATCTATTTTTATAAGTCTGAGGACAAACATAGCAAACACTCTGATGAATTGCTAGGAAATCAAGGCCTGAAATTGCGTGTTTTTAGCTGTACAAGCAAGAATGTGTGGGTTCCATGCAGCAATAATTAACATGCTGCAAATTTAAGAGAGTCCACAAGCAATGTCTACTAAACATAGCTGCAGATAGCGTTAGGTAGCAGCCCAAAAGGTGTGTGTAACCATACCTGTTGTGCATAGTGTTAGTAACAACAGCATTGAGAAAGGTATACAGTTGTATTCCAGCATTGTAGCCGGACATAGTACACGCCTGTGTATGAGACCCTGTCATAACTCCCTGTAAAGATCACACAGCAGGTCACTTCTACTTGGATTTGGATTAAATCTCATCTAAGCTGGTTCTGTAGATTGTTGGTGTGGAGTTTGCAATAGTTAACCCACAATAATTATCCCACATGTATTCCGAGCTTTGGTGCCATGTGAAACTTGAGCAAAGCTTACTTGCTACAATAGGTTTGTGTTCCAAGTAAACATTGTAAAAAAAGATATATTGATTTGGCTTTATGCTAGAAGAATTAAAATAAGCTGCAAATACTGAATAGAAAGTGTTCAGGTAAATACAATTTTTAATATTATACAAAACTGAAAAAAGTTCGGTTAAATATTTGCAATCTTTCATTTCTCTTCTGATTATGGGTTTTGATGGCAGAAGCAGAAGCAAACGCTTCATCCAAAAAACTAATCTCTCTTTGTATAAAGTCATGGAGACAGAGTTTAGCACTGAAGTCCAGCTCTCCTTGCCTCAGAATGCCCCCTTTTCTGCGATTGGAGATAAGGTTAGTGTTGTCCCTGGACGCAGATCCATCAATGATCGTGAAGGGACAGAGAGAGCTTGACTTCAGTGCTAAACTTTCTACCTCCATGACTTTACACAACCAATTAACATTTAAGTTGAAAGCTGATTTCCTATTTGATGTCACCACACTGGGTAATGGGAGACACATGATCTAGAAGGTGTTCATTTACATGACAACATACAGTAGGTGGTTTGTTAGGCCAATTTGTGTATTCTGTACATTATGGATTTGTCCCAAAAAACACTTTTATTCAACCTGGTTCCACTCATCAATGCAGTCAAGGAGGCGGGAGACCAGTCAAGATCTCTCCCGCCCCATTACACACAATGACACACTTCAGCTCTGCTACATCTGAGCTATAAAACACACAGTCCCCTGCTATAAAGATCTTATCTTGCGTGTAGCTTGTAGATTTAGTCTCCTCACACGGTGCCTGAGTGCAGAGAGAGACTGCAGGAAGCAGAAAGGAGATTTTCATGTGAAGAACCTGGCCGACCCTAGACAGAAGATTTACAGACGTATCCAGGGGCAGCCAAAATTGTGTACACAGGCTGTAGAGACAGGTTGGAATTATATCTTTGCAATGCTGTATTTTTGTTAGATTAGTGAAGGTGTTATTTTGTCATCCTGACTATATTTAAATCTTGTGTTTGTGGGAATATCCTTTTAAGACTGGTGTATGAAATGGAAATCCTAGTAAGTAGATCTCATTTGAGGCAAGTGGCTTTGATTCTCCAGCTATATTGAGGACAGCAGCGCAATATTCTATATTACTCCTGGATCCCGGCAGCAATGCGATAGGGAAGTAAATAATCTATCCGTCGGGTTTTCTCACATGGTGTTGAACAATTGTGTGACTTTTACAGTACCACGGCATGTTTTATGACTTCCCTCACTTTTTTATAGCTCCATCAGATGGACTTCCGAACGGAGAGAAACCTTTATATTTATTGGCTGTCAGGTTACATACTAGTAAAACACCAGGAAAGATATTTTACAGTGTGGCTACTGCTGAATACAATGCAGTCTTAAACTTGACAACCCTTTTTCCACAAGACCGTCTCGGGGGAGTTTCTGCAGTTTTAGGGTCATTTCCAGTTGGAGCTTGAACAAGTCCTGCAATTTAGGATTATAAATTGGGTGCAGCCGATTCAGAAGTTGAATTTAGAGACCGTTTCTTATGGACAAACTACAGACTCCAGAGGTTCAGCTCATGTGATCACTAACGGTGACCTGCTACTGTGATTGGCTTGTCATATAAATCCCCTGATCAAGTCATATCAATGGTCATATAAAGCCATCAAGTAATATCAATGGTTGACACTGGCAGATCACTGATCTCTGTCCTCGTTCACGACCTGGGTCTGTATTTCCAATAGTCAATATGCAGGGAATATAGAAGCCCCCTGCAAAGCAAGTGAGCAGCTCCAATCTTGGAATGGAGGGGTGGGTGAAGACTGCCATGGGCTCTGAGCTGTATGGATATTATTGCCCATACAAGTCTGAAAGTCACTTCCTACATATGGTACTAGTATAAAGCGTGGGGAAAGGAGGATGCTTCCCTTCTGCCTGCTTTCAATATTCGGTTTCAGGACCTTCAAAAGGTCCTTGTGTGCATGTGCATTAAAGGTGTTGTCCGAGACCTTAAGTAAAAATCATATATGTGTCTGGGGGGGGGGCTGCTTAAATAAAATAAACATTTACTTACCTTCGCGGTCAGTCCGGGCGTCCAGCACTGCAGTCTCTTTGGTCATGGAAGGGCACGGAAGCAGTGCTGAGCTTAGATAGGAAAATAACTGCATTTTTCATAGTCCTGCTGCTACTTACAAACACAAAGGTATTGTTACACAGCTCTCCAGGGCCAATACCTACCAAAACTGCTGCCTTGTATGGTGACAACTGCTAGTTGATGCCCTGTATAGGATTCCCTTTCTACGTGGGTTTTGTTGCAGCACGAGAATGGGATAGCAGGTACTATAGTGCTATAGATTGTGGAAAATCAGCTGTCAGGGAGTCCGCAATGGTTTACCCACAACAATAACTCCACATGTATTGTATTCTATTATATTGCTGTATTTAAACATTATAAAAGAAAAACTGGGGCGACCTGACAGCTCAGGCTGTCCTTTACAATATTCCCAAGAAAGAATTAAATGCTGCGGTACACAACGATGTCCAGTACAATGCTAGGAGAATGTATATATAGAATAGGATGTATCTATATCTTTGTCACTATATTGCAAAAGAAGAAAAAACAATCCTCCCCTCCCCCCGGTGATGTATTGCAGCAAATAGAAGAGTTTTGTGTCGAGCGTTTTGTTTGCATTACGCAGGCCATTACATTTGTTCTGTAAATAGACAAGAAGTGCGTGGCTTTACACTGTGTGTAGTTTGCATCTTGTGACTAAGAGAAAAAAAGGATCCGGTCACAGTATGAAAATCTCTGGTCTATGCCTCGTTGACATGAATGCTAGAAAACATTTACTAAGCGCTCTCCATTTCTTGCCACCAAAAAAAAAAAGGACTAAGGCTATATCCACACAGCCGTTGGAGGACGTTTATACGCTTAGATACGTCCCCCAAAGGCTGGCAATGGGTGCACGGCGCCGCATGGGAGTGGTACGGTGCCGCTCGTGTCCTATCCTTCCCCCGAATATGGCCCCTGCGCCATACATTACTATGTCGCGGTGCCATTGTCTCGTTTTGTGAGAATGGCGCACCTTTCCAGGCCAATCCTTGGAGTGACAGTAACTAATAACGGCTTGTAAAGAGACAGAACTTCTCGTGTTGTGGATCGGTGCTGCTTAGAGTTTAACCTAATCCCAGGCTTAACTAAATGTTTCTGTGAGAAAGTGGTTGGCAGGGAGGATGATTTATGGGGAAGAGATGGTATTTGTTCCTGGGCAAACCCCCAATCTTTTTTATTTTTTCTCTGCAGATATGGAAATAACGTGCAGAAGAAGAGCACTGATGTTCTGATCATGTGGAATATAATGGCGCTATATGTATGAAGATTTATTATACGAAGATCTATCATTTCTGTAAATTATTTAGTGTGAGGAACTGCAATGTGATTCCAAGCAATAAAGTAATAGAATATGGTCTTTTTGTACCAGACACTCACCATTCCAGTACAGTATCAGAGAATAGAAGGAAATGAGGGGAATTGTAGATTGGAGAAAACAGGATGTGAGTGGATTTATATTCTTAAGACTCACCTTTTATCAATACTACTAAAATTTAAAAAGACCCATTTAAAAAGACACATGGATCCTATCTTTTTAAATTTTAGTAGTATGAATAAAAGTCAAGTCTTAAAGGGGTTGGTCACTTTACCCCATGTTTTTTGTAATGTGTGTGTAAGCGTATGAGGCAGAATATCAGGAAATGTACCAATATACATATACATCTATTGATAGTTCTGCTTTCTTGATGTGTAAAGTGAAGCCTCCTGTCTTTTACCTCATCAGCCAGACATTCCTACATAAAAATGGCCGCAGATGGAGAGTCATGTGATCTCTAACTGGCGAATGTTCATGGACAGTAAGAGATCACATCACCCTCTATCTGCAGCCATTTTATGGACAGGAATATCTGGCTGATGAGGTAAAAGACAGGAGCCTTCACTTTACATATCAAGAAAGCGGAGCAGAACTTCTAATAGATGTATATCGGTAAATTACCTAATATCCTGCCCCCACACTTACACATTACAAAATAAATAGCAGTAAAGAGGCCAAGTCCTTCAAGAATAAAAATACACGCACGTCCAGTTTTCTCCAATCTACAATTCCCTTCATTTCCCTCTATTCTGTGATACTACTCTGATTCCAGCTGGAACCTGCCATAGTCCATTGCCACATTATTAATAATAATAATCCCTTTATTTATATAGCACACAGAGATTACGCAGCGCTGCACAGAGCTTGCCACATCAGACCCGGTCCCCATGGGGCTCACAATCTAATCAACCTACCAGTATGGGATTTTATTTGGAGTGTAGGAGGGACCCGGAGGAAACCAACGCAAACACGGAGGGATCATAAAAACTTTTTGCAGATGTCACTATTATTACTATTGTTACAATGGAACACTAACTGTATTCCCGTCCCTGGTTCCAGCCCCAATCCTTTGTTGTAACAACCCAATAAATTCCACATGATCATAGTGGTCAGCAATTAGCTCTGCCAATGGACAAGTCAACACTTCCAGTAGGATGGGAGGGGAGTATTATGTGGAGAGAAGAGTATATAGTTCAGTTTTTTTTAATGGACACAAAAAAAGTCCACATCTTGGTCAGTACAATGGGATTTGTCGAAAGTATCCAACACAAAAGGGGCCCATCACTAGAAAGCTGCAGGTCGGAGATCACTGATATATACAACAAATGAAGTATGTCTCCTGTCTTACAGAATGCTAAGGATTTCAAGCCTGACTTTTCTACGCATCACAAGTTTGGCATTGACATTTTCTTAGGAACAAAATGGACATTGTTCTATGCACCCTTTATTATCTAGTGTGCAAGGTCAAAATGTATTTAAAAAGTCTTGGAAGGCGACCAGACGTATACACAAAACAGGTTTATCTTCATCTGAGAACACAATCCTTTATAGTCTGAGCTATGTATATTTTAGAGCGGCTGTGTTACATCTGTATTGTCACTGAAGCCACGAGTTATGAGCGGGCCTGTGGGGGAGTGCTGCAATACGTGACTGTGCTCCAGTGTAATAGTGGAAACGTTGTTGATGTTAGGCAGCATAGATTTTATCCCTGAGGATAATACATGATTTATTGAACTGGTTTTGGGCAGTGTAAATTACTGAGGCAAACTATATAAAATGGCGCCCCTCTCCTCATCCGGAAGTTATTTTTTTATTACTTAAAAGTGGAGGAGAGAAGACCAAAAGAAAAATGGGAGGTGACTTGAATTCACACCCATCGCGTGACATCCCAGGATGGGAGATGGAGTTGCCGGTGGCATGCATCTTGGTCCCGCTCCGGCCTACTAATTATAAGTTTCTTTTCTAGGTGATCCAGGATTGTCAAGACTAGCAGAGGACAGTCTCGGGATCAAGATGAAGAGGAGTAAGCATTTATTTTGTTTGTTTTTTAAAATGGTTGATTACCTTTAAGAATCTGTGTGGCAGAGCAGCATTGGTTTGAACCAAATAAATTCAGACCCAAACAGAATCTCTTGCAAATTTTGGAAAAGCTTTGGCAAAGCGAATCTTGAATGATTCACTCATCTCAAATTTCTTGATGTCAGACAAGTAACAATAAAACTTATAAGAACAGATTGTCCAGAACCTATATTTCCTGTAGAATCCAAATATTTACTAAACCAGGCTTGTCAGCGGAAACATATACTTATAAGGTGCAGTGACATAGAAGCAACGTTATGTCTAAGGTTTTAGCTGCTGTGCAATTCACGAATTACAGTACAGCCTGGCTTCATTATATTGTACTTGTATTTTATGAAAATACTTCATAGAATGAGTGAAAATTACAGGTAACTGGTTCTATTACTAAAGAAGAGCCCAGTTAAATAGTTCAGAATCTCCTAGTGAGATTACCTATGTATAACGTGTGTCATGTATGGTAGTGGTTCTTTCTTTTCAAATGATTTTTGAACAAGAACAAGTTTGGTCTGAGAAAAGCACTGGTGGGCTTTCCCAAGACCGAACCTCTTACTCTGAACTGAACTCAGCATATCAGTTCAGTCCAGTTAAAAAAAG
The DNA here is from genome assembly GCF_040894005.1 of Engystomops pustulosus. Taxonomy (NCBI): domain Eukaryota; kingdom Metazoa; phylum Chordata; class Amphibia; order Anura; family Leptodactylidae; genus Engystomops; species Engystomops pustulosus. The sequence continues at coordinate 216,033,658 of NC_092412.1, read as the reverse complement.
GTGCGTTCTGAGGAACCTGACAACCGCCCTACAGGAAAGATTCTTGATCACCATTTATTACCCGAATTGATATGAGCAGAGAAACTGACTTCTGGTCTACACATAAGACATTATGTAAGTTGGGTGGTCTGATTGCTGGAAGAGAGTGAGTAACTAATACAGCCCAGGAAAGGAGATTACCTCCACAAAATTTTATATTAGCTGGTTTCCAAAGAATCTGATTTATTGACTAGGTCCAGTTAAGCAAAAAAAATGCATCTTTTCCCATCCAAATGGCACTTACCTACTCAAATACATCTTTTGGTAGAGGAGTAAAGCCGCCTGCCACAACCAGGGACACCCAGCTTCATACCAATCTTGAATGCGAAATAGAGGAGAGATGCAGCCTGCTGCGGTGATGTAGCTAGAGGAGCCACACTCCCCAAGATAGGAAAGCAGAAGTCCAGCCCCGGTGCCTTCACCCGCTGCGAAGAGTCGAGATGAAGGCTGACAATGGCGGATGTATCGAATGGCTTCTCGCAGGTCATTGGGATCACCATACGGTTGTAACTTTGTTGTGCTGAGGGGGCAACCATTATGACATCGACGATTAAAGATCACCGCCTGGTACCCATGAGTGAGCGCCAAGTGACACATCTGTCAATAAAATGGAAAGCACAGTTATGTTTACTAAAATATTGTTGGGTCATTTATTATACGTGTGGCAATGTCAATGCTAACATATGTTCTACATTCACCAGTTTTCAGTTTAGCCAGAAATTAGATCAATTGTAAGTTGATGCGCAGATAGCGAGACAACCGCTAACCACAAAGCTTCCTGCCACAAAACAACCAGAAAACTCTTAGTGCGATCACAAAGTCATCAGCCAAAAGTTAGGAGCCAGTGATGATATGCAATAGGCACAGGGTCCAGCTCTGCAACTGGGAAAATGATTTACCATAAGGAATGTAAACCCATGATAACGTTGCACAGACCTCACCACAGACGCATCTTATGTGTGTGAACGCTGTTAAAGCCAAACATTTAGCATTTGTTGAAGGTTTTTTGGTAATGCATCCTTCCAAATTGCATTTAGGGCAGATGCACATCTGAACGGATCAAGCAACTGATTTGTAACCGATCACTCATAGCTGTTGTTTTGAAGATCCAGGAACAAGTGAAGCACGAATGAAGCAAATCTTTGTTAATGTCCATTTTATCTGTCGATTTTTCCCTGGGTTATTTTCAGGATGCCCAAGTTACATTTGACCTATGGGGCCAGTGATGCACAATGTATGTTATGGCGCCACTACCAGTCCAACTGGACCAGAATGCTCTAAATTCTGAAGATGACGAGCAAGATATATGGCTTATTTTATTATATTCATATTAAGCAACTTTTCTGTAAATAGGACAAAGTATTGAAAGCACAGAAAGGAAGTAACAATCTACAATGAACATCATCGAAGCCACATGTCAAAAACCGCACGAGGCAGTGGCGGCATTGTTTTTACAATAGCATGGAAAAACAACATCTTCCTCTCGCCTTTTCAATTATTTATTAGTTATGTCGCAACAAGGGTTACAAAAACAGTAACAGGGATCGGTGCATAAACATTTACTGGCAGAATAGGAGGCAGCTGGAGGAAGTTTATTGCTTTCCCCCTGCAAGAACACATCAGACCTAAGAAGACATCTACAAGTAGGGCTCATGTGCCATCTCATTGTATAATAACAGCTTGAGAAGGTGCCATAAAGTGACACAATGAATGTAAAGCGACAAAGTGAACATATATACAGTTGTAGTCATATATGCCATTGGTGATCCTTACATTTCCTCCATACAACACAATATTAAACCTGGACACTAGGGCCTATTGTCCATGAACAAGTTTGTTTCAACAAACTTTCTCTGTGTGCGCTCGGGATTTACCAAATGAAACCTACAACTGCTGCATGGAACGAAATTGTAGGTTTGTACCAGTAAATCCCGAACATACAAGGGAGAAATTTGTCCGGCCGAACTTTCATAGGCAATTGGCCCTTTACAGGGAACTTGTCATCAGAAATTGGCCTAATAAACCACTACCAGTGGGTTATGAAGCAGTTGAAGAGCTTCTAGATCATGTTTTTTTCATGACCCAGTTTGGTGACATCATCCAGAAAATCACCTTTGAAGTTAGAAGTATAAAGTCACGGAGACGGAGAGTGAAAATTCAAGTAAAGCTCTCCCGGACTTTGATCACCTCCTACCAGGTGACATTATGCATCGGACTTCAGGAGATCTGATCAATGGTGTCCCTGGGCACAGGACCATCAATTACAGTGAATGGGGAAATCCAAGATAAACTCTTCGCCTCCTTGACTTCATAAAATCAATTTATATCTCACTTCAAAATCAAAGTTGATTTTCTGTATGATTCCGCCACACCAGGACAAAAAAGAAACATCATCTAGAAGCTGCCCAGCTGCAGCCTGTGTGTGCCTTTGTCTCAACCTCCTCTCATCCTCACTCATTCAGCTCCTTCACCCCTCTCCCTGTCATGTGCACTGAGCAGGCAGGAGAGGGTGGAGTGGTGTGGAGGAGAGGAAGAAGGCATGAGGAGACACAAACAAAAGCTGCCCCTCCCCTGAGACTCGCCACATTCTACTGGCAGGGAGCCAGGTAATGTGAATTAAACTTATGCAAAGTACTGAAATTATTCAGAATGCTGACAAAAGCATTTTTAAAATCATTACAGCGTCAACTTTTGCCACCTGGTGACAGGTTCACTTTTAAAGGAAATCTACCAGCAAAATCCATCATGATAAACCAGGGACACTTACTGATAGATCCAGGCACAGTGACGGTAGTAATCATCTTATATTTGTTATTTATGGCCTCCTTCCCTCTAATATTCACTTTTAGAATAATGCTAATAAAGGACTCTAGATTTACAGGCCGTTACATTGTGCAGGGGCACTTCCAACCCGCCCACTAGGTGAGATTACAGCAGGCAGAGGCAGCGAGAGACAATGTAACAGACTGTAACGCCCCAAGAGCTCTTCTGGCTAATTAGCATAATTTTAAAAGATTTTGGAACAAAGGAGACCATTGATAACAAATATAAGAAGATTACCACAGTCACAGTACCTGGATCCATAAGAAAGTGCCCTGGTTTATCATGCTTGATTTTGTAGATTTCCTTGAAGGTCAAGCCATCGTATTGATGTATTAAAGGAAACCTACCACCACAAATCTACCTATAAAGGTAGATTGGGTGGTAGGTGGATCAATAGGACGTGAGAATAGCCCTTTTAAGGGCTAATCCTCACGTCCCCGCAACTTTTTGATAACTTTTATTACACATATATTCAAATTTACTTATGCAGCTACTGGGGCGTGGAGTAGCCGCATCAGAGGTTACACGAGGCGGCTACTCCACGCCCCGGTAGCCACTTTACCCCTCCTACTCACCCATCTTCGGCGCGCAGCTCCGCGTAGCTGCGCGCCCTTGTCCGGCGATCCTGCCGTCTGCGCATGTGCAGAAGAGCAGGCCTGCGCCTGTTTCGGAGCAGTGACCGCGCAGGCGCGGGCCTGCTCTTCTGCGCATGCGCAGACGGCAGGATCGCCGGACGAGGGCGCGCAGCTACGCGAATTTCTGTAAGAAATTACAGAATGGCATATTTTTTTATTAATTATGACATTTAAAAAGCATAAAATATATATCTAGAACATACATTCAAATTGGTAATTTTCTGGTTAGACCTTCCCTTTAACAGAATGTTGATAAATTAAAGGAAACCTACCACTGCTCGCATGATTTCATGCGAGCAAATCACCCAGTGGGCTACTTAATGCTGATGCCGGCACATAGTTTTGTTAGGCTTGGCGAACTTTAGTTTAGCTAAAAAAACTATTTTCTTACATATTTAAATGAGCCCTCCGGTGCTACCCTGCGCCATCTTCGGGCTGGCGGTGGCTTCCGATGTTTAATTATTCCTCCTTCAGGTGCTGAGAGCCGTGACGTCACCAAGCTCTCGGCACCAGCCGGCCGGCTGTGCGAGACTTAGTGTCTGCGCATGCACGATAGGTGCCGAGAGCTTGGTGACGTCACGGCTCTCGGCACCTGAAGGAGGAATAATTAAACATCGGAAGCCATCGCCAGCCCGAAGATGACGCAGGGTAGCACCGGAGGGCTCATTTAAATATGTAAAAACATAGTTTTTTTTAGCTAAACTAAAGTTCACCGAGCCTAACAAAACTATGCCGCATCAGCATTAAGTAGCCTACTGGGTGGTCTGCTCGCATGATTTCATCATGCGGGCAGTGGTAGGTTTCCTTTAAAGCAGAAATCTCCATGTCTGTGTGGGTTTCCTCCGGGTCCTCCGGTTTCCTCCCACACTCCAAAAACATACTGTTAGGTTGATAAGATTGTGAGCCCCATGGGGACAGGGACTGATTTGGTAAGTTCTGTGCAGCGCTGCGTAATCTGTGTGCGCTATATAAATAAAGGGATTATTATTATTATTATTAGAGATCTAATTTTAGGGTTTTCTTAACTTTTCAATGCAAACTCTTTCCAGGACAGTCACTGACAGGTTGTTAACTTCCTTCCGGGCCATAACTTTATACAAAGCCAGTGAGTTCTGCTCAAACCACCAAATAAACAGGAAAGCCAAAAAGAGCAACTGGAAGCTGAATCACATTTATGTAGAAAATAAGAGCTTTGCAGCATCCTGTACAGTACAGGCGGTCCCCGATGTAAGGACACCGGACATACAGATGACTCCTAGTTAAAGAGGGACCTCTGGATGCTGGTAGTTTACTGAACTTTTAGCCCCAGCTGTAAGAGTTATTAAAGCTGTCTGCAATGAAGCTTTATTGTTCATCCTTTCCTCATGACAACTTCATATTGAGAATATCAAATTATAACAAGGACCAAAATATACATACCGTAAGTCGGGACAAAATATACTCGTCCTGACAAATTCAACGTAAGAACAAACCTGCAGAACCTATCCTGTAGGTAACCCGTGGACTGCCTGTGTCATGACCTACAGAAAAATCTGAAGCACAAGGTGACTACAGGGGTGCGTTAGAAATCTGTAACATATTATGCTGTGGATTTAATGGCGTATATCTTGAGTTTCTGAAACAGGTTTTAGTAAATAATCCAAGCCTGTGGGTTCACTTCAACGTAGTTTGGTGCGGTTAAAATTGTGCATTTCATAACCACAAGCATTTTTGATTTAGTTGCAGAATCACCACTGATTCGTTTACAAAATGCAACTGCTTAACGCGATGTTAACATATGCGTTTATTAATGCAATGTTAAAACAAAGAATGCGGTAGTTAACATTTGCATTTTGTTAACAGCCGTTTAATTAGGCAAATCTCTCTCCAGCTGGTGCAATGTGTTTTGAAAAGCATGCGCCACACACAACGTTTGACTGCACCCTCAAAGCTGAGGCTTTCAACACACCAACTAGATTGTCAAATCAAATTCTTATGCTTCTCACAACTTCACACTATGTGGGTGGTTCAGGAATCACGGACCATCAGTGTTCTGTATCATGTACTGATCAAATTGCTGGGGATAGACTCTTTGCATCATAGCGAGATCCTGTGCATCGTTTATCCCTATGATGCAAGGAATCTCGTCCCTGGCTGTGTGGTTGGTCAGTGAAACGGAAGTGACCATGGTCACTTGGTCAAGGATAAACTGAAGCAGGCGTCGTACATAGGTGAACGCAACCTTGGAACGCTGCAGAACTATGCTTTATATAGAAATTAAAATAAATCTAATATCAAAATCAAGCATGATAAAGGACGCTTTCTCATAGATCCAGGCAGGTGTACTTCCCCCTCCCACCGTGCAAGATTACTCCTGCACAGTGTAACAGCCTGTGAAGCTACAGCACAGAGAATTTCTGGTAACAAATCCAGAAGCCCTTCAGGCACATTAGCAAAATTTTAAAGGTTGATTTTAGAACGTAGGGGGCCATGGATAACAAATAAAAAAAGAAGAAGAAAGTCACAGTACCTGGATCTATGAGTAAGTGTCCCTGGTTTATCATGATGGATTTTGATGGTAGATTTCCGTTAAATATAAATTTTATCCCAGTCATAATCCAGTTTTGGCCTGAATGGGGCGATTTATATTTTTTGTGAAGTTTCATATAAAGCAGAGGCAGGACTGCAGTTATATTTATTTTCAGATCCCCTCCCCCACCCCCGCAGGCAGATTCGCAAAGTGCAGCCAAGTGTCAATGTCTGCAGAAGGGAGACTGAATCCGTAAGGTAGCAGCTCCCTGAACATTAAAGTATTTTTTCTATCTTTGACAGCTTTATTGTAAAATCATGGTAGTGGACGTGTATAGGAGTGGTGTGTGAGCTTTATATGGTGATGACAGGTCTACTTTGCCTGTGGTATTCTGATGACAGATGAAGTGGAGAGGTCGGAAAAAGCTTCAAAAACTATAAAACATATTTGTATTACCTCAAATAAGCAGAGTAAAGAGCAAATCCATCAGAAGGTCACACGGCCAAATCTGACACATGGATTCCATGATGGACCCAGAAGGAGACTTCTTCAGATTTTACAAACCAAACCCTAATCTATAACTATTATTAACATCTAAATATAGGACAGGATTACCTAACAACAATACCTCCAGCTAATAGCACATGTAATGGCACCCTGGCATGCAATGTCATTTACGATTGTTTTCTTGATATATGGCGCTGGGCACCACCCTGCTGTAAATCCTCTCTCAGACAAGCCTGTTCACTGTTAATATAGGCCCTTCTCCACTCCTCCATTTACATGAATAGGAATGAGAAGCAGGGCCGTATAGAAATTTTGACTGACAAAATCTTTGCCCTCCCTCCTCCACTTCATTTCCCATCTTATTTTATTATGCCACATCACATATAAGCGCTTCATAAATTTATTCTCATCCTATATGTAGTTACCTGGAATGAAATATAGCTAGTACTGCACCCCAAATTATATATACTGCACCCCCTTAATTGATTACAAACAGTACCTTTAGTTCATTAACATAACATAAAGCCCAAAATGCATATACAGTATATACTGTATGTAGCCACAGCACATGGCCCCGCTAGTAGATAGGTAGCCACAGCACATGGCCCCGCTAGTAGATAGGTAGCCACAGCACATGGCCCTGCTAGTAGATAGGTAGCCACAGCACATGGCCCTGCTAGTAGATAGGTAGCTACAGCACATGCCCCTCACAGTAGATAGGTAACCACAGCACATGCCCCCCCCCCCCCCCCGGTAGATAGGTAGCTACAGCACATGGCCCCCCTAGCCCTAGTAGATAGGTAGCTACAGCACATGGCCCCCCTAGTAGATAGGTAGCCACAGCACATACCCCCCACCCCCCACTATACATGCAGAACAGAAAAAAAATATTAATACTTACCAACCTGCATTCCTTGCTGCCATCTCCTTTTTGCTCCCTCGTTCTTCAGGGCTGGTGGATGCTGGCGTCCACTCCTTCTCTACCTCACCCTACAGTTCACATTTTGCTGATTGATATTAAAGGGGTTGTCCGAGAGTTATGAAAAAAAACAAAAGGTGGCCGTGAGGATGTACTTACCTGCCGACGCCCTCCGGGTGTCCCACGCTGCTTTCGCTACAGTCTGCGTGCCATGTAAACAAACATGGTCGCCGGAGCAGTGCTGGATTCAGCTTCCGGCTGGCCGTTGCCAGCCACCCCCACCTGTCCCTATTCACAGCGCTGTGTATGCGGGCCGGATGGTTGTCGGGTCCAGCTGGAAGCTAAATGCAGCACTGCTCCGGCGGCAATGTTCGTTCACATGGCGCACAGACAGGAGTGACAACAGAACGGGACACGAGGAGGGCATCGGAAGGTAAGTACCCCTTTAAGGGACAGAAGTTGGACGGTGCTCAGCAGCTTGGGCTCATCCAGTGGCCGGGCCAGGGACTGCAGTGGAGTGTGGGAGGAAACCCATGCAAACACGGAGAGAACATAAAAACACTTTGCAGATGTTGACCCTGTGACTTGAACCCAGTTCCCCAGCGCTGCAAGGCTGTAGTGCTAACCACTAAGCCACTCTAAACTCTTTTCCCAAAATTAGATTTACAATATCTTTTGAGGTTCAAAAAGTATCGATAACTTTTAAAAGGCTTGTTTCAAAAATGTTTTTGGAGAAGTAACTAAAAAAACTGAATCAAAAAATGCAGATCAAAAACTCAGCCACAGGAATATTGCTCAGTCCTCCCATAAAATTGGCCTCTTAATAAGTCTGAAGCACGTTGGGAATTCCTGTGTCCTAGCACAGCCAAGGTCCTCCATAGATTCCTGCTATAATTTGCGGCCGTTATCTGGCACACAGAGTTTATCTGCAAAGGTGTCCTCGTCCCAGCCTGCCTTGCTTCCTGCTCTACACTATTTTCACATAGTGGGGCTTTTCTGAAGCAAAATGGGCATGTGTTAAAAAATTTTTCACTTTTATGCCGGAAAACTACCATATTTACCAAAATTTCCCCTATTGTATGTACAACAACTTTGCCAGTTGCACTGTGTTATGTGAAAGTCCAAGCCACTATTACTTACACCTACAAGAATGTCCGTGGTTTAGATCAAGTGTTTGGTGGCTGCAATATGTTTTTGCATTCTTAGAATTATTAACAGGAGACTACGGAATAAGGGTGCGGGCTGATGCTGCGGATCACCGATGCTGGACAATGGCTGATCAGTGCTGTGGGTGTAACTCTCTCATTGGAGTTATTTATCATACGCTGGTGCACTCTATATATCAGGAAGCTTTGGCGTATGGATTTAGGCGGCTGCTTCTTTAGTCAGCTGGGCCTAGTTGCCAACCAGAAATGTCCCATGCCGGGCCACCCCGTCCCACAACACCCCTCCACACCCACTTGGGCCCAGCCCTCCTAACCCCTTGTTAGGTCATGGGGGGGGTTGAGATTTGCTTCTGTGAAAAACAAACATGTAATTTAACCCAATCTACAACAGTCTGGCCGAGGCAGATAAAATATTATTGCCAGGGCCGCCACTAGGACTGGCAAATTTTGTGGGCTCTCCCACAGAATTATTATACGGCCCTATTTGCACAGTAAGTTACCTGTACCTGAGAAGGGAGTAGGGTTTTCTGTGACTTGGGGCCCCTTCTCCAATTTGGGGACCCCAGAACACAGTCCTACTAAATCACCCCTGATGGCAGCCCTGATTATTGCAGTATATTGTATGGAGGATAAGCCCCATACAATATGTATAAGAGAAAAATGTAAAAAAAAAAAAAAAAAATTGGAAAAGTTATTGGCACCACAATACGTTGAAATGTAAAAAAAATATTTTTTGTACAAAAGAGCAATGTTTTTTTTTTAAATTTATTAAAATATAATAAAGCCTATATTAATTTTCTATCTTTGTGATGATACGAACCCAAAGAATAAAAAGGGAGTCGCCATTAGGAATGATCAGTGAAAGCCCACAAGAAAATGCTTTTATTTCGTCAATTTAACTGCATTTGGTTTCATCTTCCCAGAACATGACATGGAATATTAAATGGTGCCACTAGGAAGAACAATTTGTTATGTAGAAAACATGCCCTCATATAGCACTGTACAGTATATCTATTGTATAGAGAAAAATTAAAAAGTTATAGGGGGGAGAAAAAAACAAACTCAAAATGGAAATATGGCATCAAAAACAAGGGGTTAATTTTGGGAAAAGAGTCGGAGACAGAGGGACTGATCAAACTAGACCTTGATAAATGGCAGTAGTGGGTAATATGATGGCCTGAACTGCATGTCCGTGCACAGTCATAGATGTCATAAGCCCGTCAAGCATGACTGTAGCCTGACCTCAATAATACAGCTGGGATAACATAGCAATCTTTAAAAAACGTGAAAGGTCCTTCAGGGCCACCATACTGTCATTGTTTTCAGGCTGCATGACAAGGTTGGCCATAGATCAAATTGTACTGATGTCTGCGTCACAGTAAGGCTATATTCACACTGCCGTTGCCCGCCCGTACCGTACCGTAGCGGGCAACGGCAGTGTACGGGGAGAGGAGGAGGAGGTGAGCTCCGCTCACCCCCGCCCCTCTCCATAGCAACCTATGGCGCACGGCCCCGTATTACGGGAAAAGATAGGACAACTCCTATCTTTTTCCCGGGTACGGAACGGTACGGTGCCGCACGTGTGCTGCACCGTACCGCTCCCGTAGGGTGCCGTGCGCCCATAGGAGTGTATGGGGGACGTATATCAGCCGTATATACGTCGGCCGTATATACGTCCCCCATACGTTCGTGTGAATATAGCCTTAATGAAAGATTATGTGGATCTGATGTGATCTACAAGTTGTCATTACTATGACATTAAACACCTACAAACAGAACATTAAGCCAATTCAAAAATTACATATATTTTATTGCATATTCAGTAAAAACAAAAACCAAAAATTACAGTACATATACAATTCAACAGGGAGAAGCATGTGGGTCAGTGGGGCTATCACATAGAAATGTTAAAAACATGTGGGACGGGATCAAAAGGTGGGGTACATAGTCATATGGATCACATATGCAACACCCTCGCCGATGCAATGGCGAGTGGGTGCTTGCGAATAAGCCCCATAACATGTCACCACATCACAAAGGGGAAATTGCAGTGGTTAATCCTGCCTGGCAAGGCAGAAGTTAAATCTGTATATGATGTAAAAGTCCAGTATCCAATGATCTGTGTTACATCCTGTGCTTTGGGCTGTACCCAGAAGATGGACTTTGTTACTAGAGACCTTCTGAGAGACTTTTGCCAACCTCAAGGAAAAGTTGCAATGTAATTTATTATCATTTTGCACTTAATGCCTTCCTTTTTAGGTACGGACATTCTGTTTGCACTTTTTATGCCTTTCCTTTTCAGGAAAAGAGACATTTTATCCTGCTACCCTGAGTAGCCTATCCACCTCTGTAACGTTTTCAATGTTATAAGATGTGTACCCATTGGGCTCCTAAGCCAATGTGATCTTAACATGTTTGCACACTGTCATATATGCCAGTAGTCTGCATTAACCTTTTCATAGGCTTTACAGGTTGTAGTGTGGCTGTGTCGGACCGTCTTTTTGTGTAAAACACTGACCGCTACCTGATCCCTCAAACCGAGGTTTGCACATGGGGGTAGTCCGTAAACTGCGGGTCTTTAGGGGACCGGGGGTGTTACAGAGATAGCACCTGGATGCCACTCATACATGGGTAAGGTTGTCAGTCAGGAGGTACTCGTGTCGCATATGCTAACGCAATGCAGATAGACACCTTATATATAATTGCCGCCAGGGAAGAAGCGTTGATAAAACAAATATACAGGCCTTGGTGCAAGGAGTGGATTACAGGACATGACACCACACCTTTCCTACTGTACAGTTCGGTTTAATGGCGTCAGCGACCAACTGTCATACAGCTCTTACATATTTTTGTCTTAGTCCAACACCAACCCAGGTGCCTGTCTCCAGGACCATGGGCGGTTTGTCCCTACACCTCACATCGCCTGCACTTCCCAGAAGTGCCCTTAGCCCCCTCTGTGCCCCAAAACATCTATAGTCGAACCGAGGGCGGCTCTTTCAATTGCCCCCGGGGTATGCAACACCCTCGCCGATGCAATGGCGAGTGGGTGCTTGCGAATAAGCCCCATAACATGTCACCACATCACAAAGGGGAAATTGCAGTGGTTAATCCTGCCTGGCAAGGCAGAAGTTAAATCTGTATATGATGTAAAAGTCCAGTATCCAATGATCTGTGTTACATCCTGTCTCTGTGAACTGAGAGGTAATTGAAGGAGCAGCCACCACCTGACCAAAGGGAGGTAATAAAACCCCCTGGCCAGGAATGTTCTAGAGAACACTCCGAGAGGAGTCTCTCTCAGGAGAGAGAGGAGAGTAGTCTCTCCCAGAAGGGAGAAGAGACCGGTCCTAGTCAGGCCCTCTGGGTCTGCAGGACGCAAGCAGAGAGTAGTTAGCTGAGCAGCAGCTCAGAGTCTCTAGCACACCAGACCAGTGCAGGAAGAGCCTAGCCCCTGCCTGAAGTGGAAGATAAGACTAGAGCTAGTGTAGTGAGGAAAGGGGTATCATCCTACCTTCAAGGGTGATACCTGAAGAGATCCAGGACCGAGCTGAAGCATCCTCTAAGGACACAGCTGCCTCCCAGCCTGCCATTGCATCCAGGCTGGTGATCTACATCCTGTGTCTCCCTCCAAATACCTCTCCAGTACTCCACCACCTACCTGTTAAAGGCACGTTTGCTGCGGTTCAAATAAAGAACTGTAAGTTGTTTTCTTCAACTTCTGTCTCCGTCTGGTCCCTGCTAATACGGCTGCCTTCATCACCGGCACCCTGTCCATCACCCAGAGACTCACACTCGGGACATTAAGGGGTTGCCCCAGGGAGACCCGCTCTAGCAGCCTCTCCCTCATCTTTTCTTGCCAACACCACCCTGCTGGAGACCTGCCAGGCTGTAGGACAGCCCTCCGGTTCCCCCGTACCAAGCACCGTGACAATAGCGTGCTTAGGCCGCAACCGCCAGCCACTCCGGTACCGCGGGCCCCGGCTGTCTCCAGGCCGCACCGCAAAGGGCTAGGCCCCGGTGGGGGATGTTGCACATACATATACAATTTCAAATGCATAATGCAATTTATACCCAATAGTGGGTTGCTGTGCAAATACTGCAATAAAGTGCTTGCCATACAGCTTAATGTACATAGGTTCCCTGTGGGTATATAAAGTGCTCAATGCATGTGCAAATCCTAAAATGGGAGCATACCTTTAGCCATCATACACCACCCGTCTGCCACAAACAGGTTCCCCGACGCGCGTTTCGGCGCTAGCCTTCATCTGGGGGTTACTATGACATTCTAGGTTTCGCTCAAGTTTCACATCCCCAACTTTTTCGGTCTAAAAGTTTTGTTCTATAGATACAATAACCCGGCATGGAGACCTACTCAAACCTATTTGGCTATGCTGTACACGAACAACCATCATGCGGAAGCTTGTATTGTGGACTGATCACTACTTTCTAGACTGGACCATAGCCCAACTGGTCATGCATTGCCGTCCATCAAATTGTAGGAGAACATAGAAAGCAGATCTATCACTGTATTAATGGATTGACACTACAAATCTTCAATCTGATCCACATCCTGAAATTTGGCGAAACCTACTGTCATTTCACGATTGTAGAGGTTTTTTTATATATATATAAATAATTTTCTACATAAAAATAATTGAACAAATCCAAGTCACAGTCATACATGACTTGCATTGTGGTATACGATGTCCCATCCAGATCAATATCTGCAAACTCTTTGTATGTTCTCTCTGTGTTTGGGTGGGTTTCCTCCGTGTCCTCTGGTTTCCTCCACACTCCAAAACATACTGGTAGGTTGATTTGGCAACTTCTGTGCAGCGCTGCAGAATCTGTGTGCACTATATAAAGAATTATTATTATTGTTATCATTATTATTATGATGATGGCATGAACTGGTCCTTTGGACTTTTTCACCAGATAAGACAACCCAAGACCAGGTCAGCAGGTTCGGCTAGAAACTCAAAGCCATGGTTGGTCCGTGAATCAAAATTTGGGAATTCCTCCAGCTCACCTCGATCTGCGGATATATATCCCTTGCAGCACGGATCCAAACTTGGCTGCAGCAAGTGCATCAACATAAAAACACTTCACGGATCCAGCTTTTCTTTCAAAGGGTAAAACCGCCTTTATTTCTAATTGCATGGCATCCCACAGCATATGGACAGGTATACAGGATATACAGCAAGTCACCGCGTTTCTAGCACAACAGTAATGAGTAAGAGAAACGCGTTGACTTGCTGTATATCCTGTATACCTGTCCATATGCTGTGGGATGCCATGCAATAAGAAATAAAGGCAGTTTTACCTTTGAAAAAAAAAATGGATCCGTGAAGTGTTTTTATGTTGGTCCGTGAATACCTGGACTGTGCAGTGGATGCACCATCCGAACACAGTGAAGAGGACTGGACTTTGAGCATTATAGTGATATATGATGCAAGGAGTCCCTTCTTCCTGGCAGATCAGCAGCAGTGAACTATAATCATGATTACAGCGTGCTATCCTGCGCTGAAGCAGGGACTCCTCGTATCACTGTGATGCTCAGCGTCCCAATTGGGAACATTTGGCTTGGTCCTTGAAATCCAGGTTCTGCAGTCTGGAATTAATGGATGAACCATGACCATGGGCCAGATTCATCACGGCTTGTATGCCCAAAATCTGGTGTAAAAGCCCTGAAATAGGGCTATTTCTAAGCAATTTCTAGAGCCAGTAGGAGTGGAGGGGCTGCGGCCAGCAGCGGAGTGGCCTTCGCACAAGCTATAGCGTGGTCCAGTTTGTGTGTTAGTCTACGGAAGAACTGGCGCAGCTGCCCACCAGATTTATCATATATATAATAATTATTATTTATATAGCGTATACAGATTACGCAGTGCTGCACAGAGCTTGCCAAATCAGTCCCTGTCCCCAATGGGGCTCACAATCTAATCAACCTACCAGTATGTTTTTTGGAGTGTGGGAGGAAACCGGACGGCCCGGAGGAAACCCACGCAAACACAGAGAAAAAATACAAACTCTTTGCAGATGTTGACCCTGGGACTTGAACCCAGGTCCCTAGTGCTGCAAGGCTGTAATGCCACCGTGCTGCCCCAAACCCCTGTTAATTGTGGCATGGCGGGGGGACATAAGTTTCTGGTGTAATTAGTGCTAGAACATGATAAATGTTTCCACTTTAGTATGAAATGAAGTGTGGAAAAAGGGTATGTGTCTAAGGCTACAAGTCCACAAATATTGCATGTAACCCAAGATGCAGCATGCCATTCAGAGGACATTTAAAGGGAACCTGTCATCAGCAATTGGCCTAATAAACCGCTTCCAGAATATTGTCATGCAGCATAACACCACCCAGTTTTTGTTTCTTTCATGATCCATTGTGGTGTCATCATCCAGAAAATCAACATTGAAGTGAGCTGTAAATTGGTTGTGTAAAGTCAAAGAGGAGGGGAGTTTATAATGTCAAGCTCTGACGGTGTCAAGACGGAGAGCTCTGAATGCCTCCTCCTCTGTAATTTAAATCATGCATTGGACTTTAGAAGATCTGATTAGTGATTTTTCTGGCTGCAGGATCATCAATTACAGTGAAGGGGCGGTTTCTGAGGGAGAGCTTGACTTCCGTGTTAAATTCTCCGCCTCCGTGACTATATACAACCATTTTACATCTTACTTCAAAGTAGATTTCCTGGATAATGCCACCACAATGAGCCATGAAAGAAACATGGTCCGGAATGTGTGCCAGCTACTTGTCAATGTACTGGTAGTGGTGTACTAGGTCACTTTCTGCTAACAGGTTTCCTTTAAGAAATGAATATCTCCTAATAATTCCTTTATTTATATAGCGCACACAGATTACGCAGCGCTATACAGAGTTTGCCATATCAGTCCATGTCCACAATCTAATCAACCTACCAGTATGTATGGAGGAAACCGGAGGAAACCCACACAAACACGGAGAGAACATACAAACTCTTTGCAGATGTTGACCTGGATGGGACTTGAACCCAGAACCCCAGCGTTAGAAGGCTGTAGGGGTAACCACGCTCACACGAAGTGTTTGAATTGTGTTTTGAAATGTTTTACACTGAAACTTTTGTGATTGGGATCACACTTACATTGCATTGTTTATATGCAAAACACATGGTGCTGGTTTGTGATCGCATACTTTTCAGTGGAAATGTGTGTATGATCAAGACAAACTCCTCCCAGCAGCCTGTGAATTGCGGTTGAAAGTGCCATTTAAGCGCTTGGGCTACGTTCACACTTGGTGTTCTTTGGATGCGTTTTTTGGTTTGTTTGAAAGTGGTTTTCTTCATTGCTGGAAGTGTAAGCTGCTGTGTTAACATTTTCAATGTATCCAAAAAAAAAAAAAAAATTCATCCATAAGCTTCAAGTTTGACCCCACCCCCAGGGCGCGTTCCCACGATGCGTTACGTTTTTTGATGCGTTTTTGAGGTTACATTGTGTTGCAGTGGAAATGCAATGTAATCTTGGCATGTGATCAAGGCTGAAGCCTTTTGAATGCATCAAAAATGCATCGTGTGAACGCGCCCTCAGTGGTACCCCCAACAGATTCAGAACCAGGAAACTTCTTTACTACTTCTTTCATGCTAACATGCCTCCAGGATTGGAATATGTCTTAATATTCCACTATAGCATAAAAGTAGAACATGCTGCATATTAAAGAGCGTGAGCATTTATAGATATATACTGGTTGTAGTCACATCTGCTGGACCTGAAGTAAAATATTTGCACCAGATTTTAGCTTCAGCGCTTGACTTCTCTGCTGGGGACTTGGGATTTTGGAATAATCTTGTTTACTTTCTAATGTAGCTATACAACATATTAATAGAAAAGCTCATAGGTTATAAATCAGTGGGGTCCAGCTGCTGGAATACCATTGCTCCAGAGAACAGATGGTTTCATTCTAAACCATTGATCAAGAATCCACTGCAAAGAAAATAAAGACCAGAGGGTATATTCATATGTCAAGGATTTTTATGCAGAAAACTTTTGCATTAAAAACCGGAGAAAAGTTTGATCACAATTTGCAGGTCTGAACATACCCCCATTATTTCTGTAGTCTCCGCCCTTCCTCTCCTCCACCTGTAGCTAATTTGGGGTGCCTCCACATTTTCAGTTGTTCATGTCCAAACCAAGACCCAGTGAGGCTGCGGTCACACGTTGCGTTTTGAACCCGTTTTTGTACAGTTTTTAAGCAGAAGCTTAAAAAACTGGTTCAAAATGCCACGTGTGACCGCAGCCTGAAAAAGTTGGAGGAGTTCAATGAAATGTTCTCACCCATTATGATCCACACCTGCTTTTGGCCTAAAAAAACTGCATCTGAAAAACTGAACGTGTGAACGCTCCCCGAGTGACCATAAAACATTTTATACTACTAGTGTGTATCAAACATTTACATTATTATTTCTAGAAAATAGTAGATAACCCTTCCCTGTAAATACACCAGAAAGAGGACTGGTTATCATTACCTTACTGGTGTTCCTGGTGATCTTTCCGAAAGAGTTTGGGATGACCAGCAGAATGGGCACAGTGGAGTTACTGGATGCCCTCCTCCTCCTCTGTGGTTGCCCAGGTTTCATTGCCCAGTCCAGGGCCACCAGCCCCTCATCACTCAGCTGTAGATACTCCCTAACAAAGTGGACTCCATTATCCACAGGTCCAAGCACCCCAACCAAAGTCTGCAGGGTGGGGAAGGTCCTCCACAACCAGCTGACACCAGAGTAACTCCCGAAGCTCCTGCACTGCTTCACCAGGTATTGAGCCAAAGCTGAGGGTTTGCAGATGAGTTTATAATCTTCTTCACTCTTCTCATCCTCAGCTGCCGGGAAAGTACTGCTGAAGCGTTTCCTATAGGACCAGAGAAGCAGGAGCAGGAGAGTGCCTAGAGAGGCAGCCCATCCTAGCATTGCAGTAGTAGAGGGGGTCTGCAAAGAGGTGCAAGGTGCCTCAGTTGTGGAGCAGCTGCTAGGAGCTTACATTCACATCCTCACAGGCTGAGGCAAAGCTTCCACTCACTGCTCTGTGTACAAGGGAGGGAGCAGAAACTACTTCACACAACCTATTATTGTGGTCACTCCCCACTGCAGGCAGAGGAAGCCTCCTATGTCTGAGAAGCCACAGGCAGGGGATCTGACTGCCAGGTACATACAAAATGCACAACACCAAAGGAGTAGTCACCTAGCTCCAGGGGGTGTATTAGTGTGCAACAAGGCAAACACCTACCACCAGGATGAAAGACTGTATGCAAATGAGGGGCACCTATGGCGCCTGGAGCCGCTCAGGCTCATTTGTATACAGTCCTTCATCCTGGTGGTAGATGCCCTTCTACCATCAAGATCAAGCATGATAAACCAGGGACATTTATTCATAGATCCAGGCACATACACTGGGGCTTATTTACTAAGGGTAGTGGATCCTACCACTGTGCGCCGTTTTCGTGATCTGCGCAGCTTTGACAGGTATTTAACAGGGGTTTGTGCTGGGATTGTGTAGCACACGATCGGAATTTGACGTAGCAGCGCTGGCTTCAGACAAATCGAGGGGCGGGCTGTCAGAAATTCCAACTAATTCGGACTGAACGCGGGATTTAACTTTAAAATTGTGTCGCAAGCCCAAGCACTTACATGCACCAGGAAGAAGAAGTTGGACTCATGCAGAATATTGGACGCACGATCTTAGTGAATTGCCGCACAGTGCATTATTGTCGGACAATGCACTTTGGGTGAACTCAGTCGGACGGATAAGTACTAAATGTGCCCCAGTGTGTTAATATTCCTATATTTGTTATCCGTGGCCTCCATCAGTCTAAAATCGACTTTTAAAGGAACCTGTCATCAGGAGCTTTTTTTCTTGCTCACCCATGTCCCGAGAGTTTAGTGTGTACACATGTGTTTTTATAATAAAACTGGCTTTTTCCGATAAAAAAGAAAGGTTGGACAAAAGTTTACCTTTCTTTTTGCAGAGCGTTGTCCTATGTCTCAGGGAAGTGGCCATTGAAAACTGGTTCTCCCCCCACCCTCGGGAAAATGCTGCGCCATATCTACTTTATTCCTTGGGTCGGTGCGATCACGGTGATACCACATTTATATAGGTTTTATAATGTTTTCATATATTTACAAAAATGAAAAGCTCCTGCCGAAAAAAAAATTCTTAATTTTGCCCTCTTCTGGCGCTTATAACTTTTTCATACTTCATTGTACAGAGCTATGGGTGGTGTCATTTTTTGGGACATTTGATGTAGTTTTTAATGCCATCATTTTAGGTACTGTACGGCCTTTTGATCACTTTTTATGGTTTTTGAATTTTTTTCAAAATGGCAAAAAATGATGTGGCGATTCCTAACATGTTTATGATTTTTACTGTTTCGATTTTTTTTATCAGTTCTAGTGAAAGAGGGATGATTTGAATATTTAGGTTTTGTTAATTGATTTGTTGTCTGATTGATCCTAACATACACTCACTGGCCACTTTATTAGGTACACCATGCTAGTAACGGGTTGGAACCCCTTTTGCCTTCAGAACTGCCTCAATTCTTCATGGCATAGATTCAACAAGGTGCTGGAAGCATTCCTCAGAGATTTTGGTCCATATTGACATGATGGCATCACACAGTTGCCGCAGATTTGTCAGCTGCACATCCATGATGTGAATCTCCCGTTCCACCACATCCCAAAGATGCTCTATTGGATTGAGATCTGGTGACTGTGGAGGCCATTTGAGTACAGTGAACTCATTGTCATGTTCAAGAAACCAGTCTGAGATGATTCCAGCTTTATGACATGGCGCATTATCCTGCTGAAAGTAGCCATCAGATGTTGGGTATATTGTGGTCATAAAGGGATGGACATGGTCAGCAACAATACTCAGGTAGGCTGTGGCGTTGCAACGATGCTCAATTGGTACCAAGGGGCCCAAAGAGTGCCAAGAAAATATTCCCCAAACCATGACACCACCACCACCAGCCTGAACCGTTGATACAAGGCAGGATGGATCCATGCTTTCATGTTGTTCACACCAAATTCTGACCCTACCATCCGAATGTCGCAGCAGAAATCGAGACTCATCAGACCAGGCAAAGTTTTTCCAATCTTCTACTGTCCAATTTCGATGAGCTTGTGCAAATTGTAGCCTCAGTTTCCTGTTCTTAGCTGAAAGGAGTGGCACCAGGTGTGGTCTTCTGCTGCTGTAGCCCATCTGCCTCAAAGTTCGACGTACTGTGCGTTCAGAGATGCTCTTCTGCCTACCTTGGTTGTAACGGGTGGCGATTTGAGTCACCGTTGCCTTTCTATCAGCTCGAACCAGTCTGCCCATTCTCCTCTGACCTCTGGCATCAACAAGGCATTTCTGTCCACAGAACTGCCGCTCACTGGATGTTTTTTCTTTTTCGGACCATTCGCTGTAAACCCTAGAGATGGTTGTGCGTGAAAATCCCAGTAGATCAGCAGTTTCTGAAATACTCAGACCAGCCCTTCTGGCACCAACAACCATGCCACGTTCAAAGGCACTCAAATCACCTTTCTTCCCCATACTGATGCTCGGTTTGAACTGCAGGAGATTGTCTTGACCATGTCTACATGCCTAAATGCACTGAGTTGCCGCCATGTGATTGGCTGATTAGAAATTAAGTGTTAACGAGCAGTTGGACAGGTGTACCTAATAAAGTGGCTGGAGAGGGTATACTGCCTTACTACTGTATGGCAGTATATGGGGATTTTACACATCATCTATTACAATTTGCAAAACGCACATTGTAATAAATGAGTTAAAATCAGACAGACAGACTGGGGTCTTTGTAAGACCTGAGGTTGTCACTGTAACCAATCGCCACACCCGATGACTTCACAGGGGGATGCGATCAAATCCAATATGGCGGCGCCCATGCACCGCTGGAATTTAAATGCCTTCCTATGTGTTTTATACAGGTTTACAGGGAATACAGGTATAATTGAGGTCACTTAAAAATCCCATTTACATCAATGTAAATTTATGTTATCCGTTATGTTCCTTTTCGGCAGGTATCTGTTTTTCATGCATTTCTTGGATAAAAAAAAAATTACTTTGGCTGCAGTACTTTTCCTCCGTTGATAATATAAAATGTAGTTAGTTAGCCCGACACCGGCACTTGCAGGTGGCGATGTCCTGCAAACTTTTTCTGATGCGCTGGCAGAGAAAGGCAGCACATCAGAGGAAGTACCCTTAATGGCCGCCGTAAAAACCAGTTACAGCAGTCATTAAGGGGTTAACCCCTTACCGACATGTAAAATTAAATAGTAAATGCAGAAAGCAGTCATCTATGCTGCAGAATTTAAGGCTAAAATCCAAGTAAACCCCTTGTCCGCACATGTTAAATTCCTTTCACTATGTAACATAGGGCTGTGCCTTGTACTACACATAGCCCTGTCTTATTCAATTATGGCCAAATGCATAGTAAATGAGTAAATGTAAGACACATAAGAGATAAATGGGTGTAGGACAACTTTCCCAAGTGAAAACCTGATAGCAGAAATGAGAGCACCATTCCTGATGTGTCTTCTCTATTTCCATGTACACTCATGACATCATTAGATACATATTTTTCCTGCTCATATAAACATTCCAGCTGATAGATATGTTGCCTTTACCAGTGAACACAGAGTTTGTATATCTGCTGTCTCCACCATCTGTCAGTTATAGGACATTACCCAACAGTTTACACATGATCAGAACTTTTACAGGATCCTTTTTTTATCATTGAGGTCAATGAGAGAGCTATCATTCATGTAACATTACGTATGTTCATTTGTAAGGTGTAAGGTTAGATGATCAATCATGTTCTTCTGATTGGGAGCTAGGTTTTCTCACTATAATCTCACAGTTCCCCGATTGCGCCCCCCTGTACAATGTGGTACATGGATGGAGTTGGTTCACGAGCACGTGTCAGACTATGAGCAGGCATATTACTTATATATACAAGTACAGTGAGATCTATTGCATTTATATAAAGATGCAACAAGGCAAATTATATGTGCAAAAATAAATCGCCTAGAACACATTTGTAAGTATAATGAGTCAAAAATAAACTATCTGACATAAGGGGCGTAACTAGGAGAGATAGCAAATTACAGAGTGGGGCCCCCCTTCTCCTTAAAAAATATACACATTGTACACATCTGCTGGATACATCGGGCTAGATACATTAATTAGGGGTGTGGGATATATATACTGGGTATAAAAAGTATTCAGACCCCTTAAAATTTGTCACTTAAATTTGTTTTATTGCAGCTAATTGGTAAGATCAAAAATGTTTTGGTAATTCAAAGTTTTTTTGCTAATTAATGTACACTCTGCCACCCATCCTGACAGAATTCTTTTTTTTTAAAAGTATATATTTTTGCTAATTTATTAAACAAGAAAAACTGAAATATCACATGGTCATAAGTATTCAGACCCTTTGCTGTGACACTCATATTTAACTCAGATGCTGTCCATTTCTTTCTGATCCTCCTTCAGATGGTTCATTGGAGTTCAGCTGTGCTTGATTAAACTGATTGGACTTGATAAGGAAATCATATATGTGTGTATATAAGTCCTCACAGCTCACAGTGCATGTCAGAGCACTTTGACAATCATGAGGTCTAAGGAACTGCCCAATGAGCTCAGAGACAAAATTGTGGCAAGGCAAAGATCTGGCCAAGGTTACAAAAGAATTTCTGCAGCTCTCAAGATTCCTAAGTTTTTCTGTCCACATCTAGGGAGGTGCCACAGTGCCAGGGGCTTTACACTTCTTCATCTAGGGAGGTGCCACAGTGCCAGGGGCTTTACACTTCTTCATCTAGGGAGGTGCCACACTGCCAGGGGCTTTACACTTCTTCATCTAGGGAGGTGCCACACTGCCAGGGGCTGTACACTTCTTCATCTAGGGAGGTGCCACACTGCCAGGGGCTTTACACTTCTTCATCTAGGGAGGTGCCACAGTGCCAGGGGCTTTACACTTCTTCATCTAGGGAGGTGCCACAGTGCCAGGGGCTTTACACTTCTTCATCTAGGGAGGTGCCACAGTGCCAGGGGCTTTACACTTCTTCATCTAGGGAGGTGCCACACTGCCAGGGGCTTTACACTTCTTCATTTAGGGAGGTGCCACACTGCCAGGGGCTTTACACTTCTTCATCTAGGGAGGTGCCACACTGCCAGGGGCTTTACACTTCTTCATCTAGGGAGGTGCCACACTGCCAGGGGCTTTACACTTCTTCATCTAGGGAGGTGCCACACTGCCAAGGGCTTTACACTTCTTGATGACACTGTGCACGGTAGACACAGGAACATTCAGGTCTTTGGAGATGGACTTGTAGCCTTGAGATTCCTCAGGCTTCCTCACAATTTTGATTCTCAAGTCCTCAGACAGTTCTGTGGTCTTCTTTCTTTCTCCATGCTCAATGCGGTACACACAAGGACACAGATATGGATATGCAGCGAATAAATTTAAAAAATGTAATTAAAATGTTTTACTTATTAATCAAGGGGGACTATATATTATGATACAGGGCACACTGTATATATTATTGATTGTGTATTGTATCATCATGTGAATTGTCAGTCACAGAGCGTCTATATAGAGTGATTATGTCTTCCCTCCAAATATGACAGGTCAGCATTTTTTGGTTAGGGTTTGGGTCCTTATTAGGGTTTGCCTAGTAAACTGGTAGGGGGCCCTCAATCTCCATACAGTCCTTAATCAGCCACTGTCTGTAATCGGTAAGTTGTGATCTTTGTTAAGTATCAGTTTGAGGGCAATTCTGTTATCTGTGATCTCTGGAGAAGCAATATTTAGCGACATTTACTTTATTGAAAAAATTGTGGGAACGGCCCCCACCAGTTTGCACCCAGGACCCTTCACCACCCTTTATCTGGCCCTACTACTATCTACTATCAAAATCACACATGATAAACCCAGGACACTTACTCATATATCCAGGCACTCTGATTGTGGTAATTTTTCTATATTTGTTATTCATGGCTTACTTCCTTTTAAAATCAACTTTAAAGATTTATGCTAATGAGCCACAAAGGCTACTGGGGCGGTTCCCAGAGCTCCTCTGTGCTGCAGATTCACAAGCTCTTAGACTGTCTCACCCTGCTCCTGCTTGTCACTCCCCCCTCCCTCTGTCTGATGTAATCTCACTGCAGCACAGGAAGTTTCAGCACACAGTGGGAGGGGGGAAGTGCTTCTTGCAGACTGTAACACTGGGGCTCTGAGAACTGCCCCAGTAACCTTTCAAGCTCATTAGCATAGTTTAAAAGTGGATTTCAGAAAGGAGGAGGCCATTGGTCAGGGTCACAATCATGGTGCCTGGATCTATAAGTAAGTATACATGGGTAGATTTTGATGGTAAATTCTTTTTAAACGTAGGTGGGATTTGTGATGCCCCCTCTCCTGCATTATGCCCTTTTATGTAATAGGTATCCTAACATGAAATTATTACTGTTAATACGTTGTGGCAGGTAAGTGCCCAGTGAACTATTTCTATATTCCATGGAAGCAGATAAATCCCCTATTAAGCACTGTCTGTATTACGTATGACAGGTGAGCGGCGGGTAGAGCATCCATTAATAGCTCAGTGATTTCCCACTGTGTATGGGGATTTAAACAGGACAACATGGTTAATGGGGAGCTGGCAGAATTGAATGTTAGCTGCTGTGAATTTTACTGTACAAGTCAGGATTGTTAATAATCTCAATTACTGTCGCTGTGATATATAACTGTGGAGTTTGACTTTATAATGCAATAGGAAATCATTTTTCACATTGATCAATGCATCAAAGTCCTCATATAGCACAATAAATAAGGGACTTCTGAGGGGTCTGAGGTAAATAAAGCTTTGTCATTCTACAATAAAATTGAATGCAATGCAAAAATGAACACTGGGAGTTCAGAAAAAAATTGTACAGGTGATAATGATACACTTTAAAATATATGTTACTTCCCTAATCCATGCACAGAAGTCTGTTCATTTTTATAGGAAATCTACCATCAGAATCAAGCATGGATAAACCAGGGGCACTTACTCATAGATCCAGGCACCATGACGGTGGTAATCTACTTTGTTATTCATGATCTTCTTTCTTCTAAAATCAACTTTTAAAATTATGCTAATGAATCAGATGGGGTCTGAGGGGCGTTACCACAGCACCTCTGTGCTGTAGCTTCTCAGGCTGTTCCACTATGCAGAGAAACTTCTTCCTCCTACTGTGTGAGATAACATCGGGCAGAGGGAGAATGACTGGAGACAGTTTAACAGCCTGTGAAGCCAGCACTCTCCCCAGAGCCCTTGTGACTGATTTGCTGAATTTTTTTGCTCCATTCAGTAGTATGGGATCGTGGAAACTGCCATTCACTTAGACTTAGATACCCATGAAAATAAGTGTACTCACCCTAATCCAGCTACTAAGTGGCAGTGGCCCTCCAGCCTCCAACATTGCAGTGGTCTTCCAGTCTTTGGCAATTAAGGATCAGCTATAAGTGCTATGGGTCAATGAGATGTCACTTGCTCGATCAGATCAGAACTTCCTGCCATTACTATCTCTTGTGGTAAGGAATTCCATAGTAACTTTTCTTATCGTAAAGAAACCTTTTTTTCCTCTGTTCACAGTGTACGCCCCCTGTTCCTTTGCACTATACTCTGAAAGAATACATTATATCAGTGGTGGTGAACCTATGGCACTGGTGCCAGAGATGGCACTCGAAGGGGTCTCTGTGGGCACACAGGCTGTGTCTCCCAGGCACAGAGTTTGCCAGACATCTTCCTGCAGTCTCAGGCAGTCCAAGTAGTGCCCTGCTATTTTAAAGTGACCCATCCTGTGCTGCTTGGTCCTGTCCGAAGAGTGAGAAGGTGTTGACAGGGTCGGATTTGAGCTCAAAAATTCTGGTAGCAATAAGTTTGTTACTGCCTAAATTGCTGTGTTGGCACTTTGGGAAAAGCTAGTGTTTTTTGAGTCTCATTTTGGGCACTCGATCTCTAAAAGGTTTGCCCTCACTGTATTATATAGTTGATTTTTGTACTGACCACACATATTTTTGTACAGATAGATCAGATCTGCACCTCTAAGGTATCATTTTCCAACCTGACCAGTCCGATTTTCTAACCTTCCATTTCCCTTAGTAACTGGGTCACTCCTCATTGAACTCTCACAAGCTCTTCTAAAACCTTTTTGGCATGAAGGAACCCCAGAACTGAATCCCATACTCATAACATCTCTCTTTTTAAACACTTACACTTTATTTGCTTTTGCAGCTGCAGCCTGACATTGAGTTTGCTTGGAAGCAGTCTCTCATACCCAAGTCTCTCTACTGCTCTATAGCCCCCAGTTCTATTTCATTTAGTTAATATTGACCTGTACTATTTCATGTTTTGCTATTTTCTACGAACCATATACAGTAAAGGTACAGACATCTTAAATGATGTTCTCTTGTAGTTATGATATATGTATAAATTCTATGTCTTGTATAATGTAAATAGGGCAGAGTTAGTAGTAAATAGGGCAGCGCTCTGTCTGCAGGAGAGACGTGAGGAACATTAGCTCGCTAGACTAATGTAAACATTTATATTCATTGTATTCAGAGGCCATTCCTGTGTTGTACTTTGTATTACACATGTTACCTTAATGGAATATCCTCATTAATCTTATACTTGACTCCTTTAGCAAATAAAGTGCACCCAACCATACTGTACTTATAAGAGGCGCTGGAAAGAGTGAAGCGCTATTATCACTTTTACGCTTTCTACATCCCAGTTTGTCATCAAATTGAGAAGCTTATAAGACTAAAGTAGGTTTAGTCCAGCAGTTTTTTTCAGGAAAAGTATGGTGTTATGCACTTGAAAGGAACCTTCCATGACCTCATTTAACAATAATGATAATAAATCGTTACTTCTATAGCAACACCATATTCTGTAGCTTTTTACAGATAATGGGGTACATATACAAAAAACATATATTAAAGAGTAATAACATAGACATTTGAAACAATAGGTATGAGACCCTGCCCAAGAGAGCTTACAATCTAATAAAAATGTAATTCTTACACATAGGGGGCAGTATCATAGTAGTTATAATCTTGTACATAGGACGCAGTATTTTAGTAGTCATTTCCTTGTTCATGGGGGGCAGTATTATAGTAGTTATATTCTTATACTTAGAGGGCAATATCATAGTAGTTATATTCTTGTACATGTGCAGCTGCATTGTAGTAATTATATTCTTGTACATAGGGGGCAGTATTATAGTAGTTATTTTCTTGTACATAGGGGGCAGTATTATAGTAGTTATATTCCTGTACATAGGGGGCAGTATTATAGTAGTTATATTCCTGTACATAGGGGGCAGTATTATAGTAGTTATATTCTTGTACATAGGGGACAGTATTATAGTAGTTATATTCCTGTACATAGGGGGCAGTATTATAGTAGTTATATTCTTGTACATAGGGGGCGGTATTATAGTAGTTATATTCCTGTACATAGGGGGCAGTATTATAGTAGTTATATTCATGTACATAGGGGGCAGTATTATAGTAGTTATATTCTTGTACATAGGGGGCAGTATTATAGTAGTTATATTCCTGTACATAGGGGGCAGTAGTATAGTAGTTATATTCATGTACATAGGGGACAATATTATAGTAGTTATATTCTTGTACATAGGGGGCAGTATTATAGTAGTTATATTCCTGTACATAGGGGGCAGTATTATAGTAGTTATATTCATGTACATAGGGAGCAGTATTATAGTAGTTATAATCCTGTACATAGGGAGCAGTATTATAGGAGTTATATTCTTGTACATAGGGGGCAGTATTATAGTAGTTATATTCCTGTACATAGGGGGCAGTATTATAGTAGTTATATTCTTGTACATAGGGGGCAGTATTATAGTAGTTATATTCCTGTACATAGGGGGCAGTATTATAGTAGTTATATTCCTGTACATAGGGAGCAGTATTATAGTAGTTATAATCCTGTACATAGGGAGCAGTATTATAGGAGTTATATTCTTGTACATAGGGGGCAGTATTATAGTAGTTATATTCTTGTACATATGGGGCAGTATTATAGTAGTTCTATTCTCGTACATAGGGATCAGTATTATAGTAGTTATATTCTTGTACATAGGGGACAGTATTATAGTAGTTATATTCTTGTACATAGGGGGCAGTATTATAGTAGTTATATTCTTGTAGATATGAGCAGTATTATAGTAGTTATATTTTTGTACACAGGGAGCAGTATTATAGTAGTTATATTCTTGTACATAGGGGGCAGTATTATAGTAGTTATATTCTTGTACATAGGGGGCAGTATTATAGTAGTTTGGTCAATGCCACAATAATAAATCCAAAAAAAAATAAATCCACTCGCAATCCTCATCAGCTCAAGTGTTTATTATGGTAAATGCAACATACAGCATATTAATGCAGGGATACTAGAAACGCCCCTTCCGCTCAAATCACAAGCCTTTCTCAATTTGAGATATCTAGGCAGGGAAAATGGGAAAAAATTACTAAAACCTGCAGGACATGACACACAGGAATTACAGCTCATTCAACTTA
Source organism: Engystomops pustulosus (assembly GCF_040894005.1). Taxonomy (NCBI): domain Eukaryota; kingdom Metazoa; phylum Chordata; class Amphibia; order Anura; family Leptodactylidae; genus Engystomops; species Engystomops pustulosus. Next base: position 216,005,454 of record NC_092412.1, on the reverse strand, counting down.
AGAACAAATCTAAACAACCTATCCTGTATCTAACCCACTGCCTGCCTGTAATGCTTTTATTTAAAAAAAGAAAAGTGTAATCCACAATCCCTTTATTCTTAACTAATTTTACAAGTAAACCTATCATCACAGAGGATTATAGGTGCTCTGTTTTACCGGTCCAGAGTTATTTGGCAGTGGACATAAAGTGTTTTTCTGCAATGTATTCTTGCCATTAAGTATTTAGTATTGCATGCCGTTCTTAGCCTCTTATTCTGATACTCCCATGAGGCATTTCACAACTTATATTTGAGCCGAATCTGAAGCATCATATATGGGGGAAGGGTAAAGGTCAGTGTTATAACTACAGAAGCAGGCCAAGCTTTCTATTCCGAAAGCAACAAGATTTCTCCTTTATAAAGTGAAACAGGACTTTTCTTATGATTAAGAACATATAGATATGCATTTTAGGTTTTCTGTAATATTTCACATTAACATTATTTGTTCTTATTATTTAACATTCTTACCACGTCTAAACCCTCGCATCTAGAATGGTAAACAGTAGGTAGACGGTGGAGCTGTCTATATACATTGATGTGTTTAACCTGCTAAAAAATTGAGGTGCCTTTTCCTGAGTAAATTTCTACTTTGGAATTTTTCCTAAATATAGGAAGCATAAAGAAATATTGGCAATTGATGGATGGATTCCAAAAATAAGGAGTACCGTATATAGGTGTTCTAGAGGTTTGAGTGTCCAGATTTCCAATGATATTTGTCTTAAGGGGTCTTGTACAAGTCATGGTCAGGAACACAGAGATCAGTAGACAGTAGAAGATCACTTTTGAAAGGAACTAGGGACCAGGTAACGGTAAGTAACCTTTAACATTCAGTCATGTTCCTATATGAGATTGCTCTGAGATTGCTCTGAGATTTTCAGAGCGCGCTTTAGTCACAGGCATTGAAATTATTAAAAGACTTTGGGCCACATGTATTTGCACATGTATTTATAAAGTGTTTGCGCCAGTATTGTGTCATGGCTGCCGCGCTACAAATTTCTGCACATAAACGGGGGTTTCGCTGCGGAGTTGGACCACACTTATTACTGCATCTTGACAGAATTGTGTTGCATATGTGAAGTATTGCTGTATGATTCATGAAAATTCTTTTATTTTTATATCCTTCCTGAATATGCTGAAACTATGAGGACGCTCGACTGTGGATGAAAGTAGATCACAGTGCACTCCTCTCCACCGAGAAATGCAAGACTCCCTGGGCTGATGTTTCACATACACCACCAGTGTTTTACTGATACTACCCATTACAGGGAAAGCAACGCCTTTTGCTTTTGCAATGCCCATGTGATAATTTACAAACCAATGAACTATGGACATTACTTCTTTATCCCTAACTAACCAAGCCCAGGTCCGGCCGCACTAGAGGTTTCTGTATACTCCTTTGTGATACAAATAAAACATCTCACATCTGCCTAGCCTTGCATAGCATTAGGCCTTCACAGAGTGAGATATTATACCATACTTATGTCTTTGAGCTCACTAAGTGGATTTTATTAACCATTAGAGGACCAGAGGTTGTGTAAACAGGAGCAGAACCTAACACATGCTGTATATTAAAAGTGCACCAAAAAAAAGTTGGTGCACACTTCCCGAGAAGTATAGGGGGTGCAGATTAATAAAGACTGTGCACCACTTTGATTAATCTGGAGCACTCTGCACACTCCACAAGCAAACTGCACATAGTAAAGTTTCACTACGTTTGATAAATGTTCCCAGTGTGTGTACCTAAACAATTCAACTGAAAGCAACCAGTAAACCAGTGTGAATGTAATACATACCTCTAATGATCCCCTTGAAAACTTTTAAGGGATTGTATCAGTGTCCCTGTTTGACTCGCAGGCTGCATACTTTATCACATTTAGTATAAAGCAAAGTAGGAGAAAACTTGAATATCTGCAGGCTTTATATCCCCTTACAGCTATCGGCTGCAGAAGCATATAGAGATGGCAAAATATACTACGTAAGCAAAGTGTTATGAGGAATGTTGGTTTTTAGCTTCAACCTATAAACGCAATAATACTGGGAATGGTTTAATAACTAGTTCATTATTTTACAGAGCGTTTATGTTAGAGCTGTTACATTACCTTTCATAGGAGAAGGGCATCATTGATTTTAGGGGAAGTCCTCACTATACAGAGGTGCACCATGTAACTACTTTCCATGTAAAACATGTGGTGGTAGTTTACCTTTAAATCTCCTAGGATTTCCTATTCGTTCAGTATGTATACAGTTGCTGCTCTAGAGATTTGCATTAAGAGCTTAGACCTGGGCTTTCAGGGATGTTTCTATAAAAAAAAATTTTTTATCACATCAGTCAAGACACCAGCGTAAAATAATAAATGCAAGGAATGCAAACTAAGAAAAAGTCATTTAAATTACTCCACTAAGCAGTAACAAACTAGTTCAAGCCTAACTAACCTAATACGATTAGCAGACAAGGATGTGCTGCTGTATGTGGAGCTTAAAAAATTGATAACAAATTGAAAGCAAAGAAATTACAAAGGATCCTCCATAAGTACTGTCAAAAAAATAAAACCATGTAGGTCAGTTATTGTGATGAACACAAGAAAAATGGTGGAAGCCTCTTGATGTATCGGGGCAGGATGCTGCGCCGCGTTTATTCTACAGACTCGGTGGCAGCGAGTGCACCAGCGCAGGGACAGCAACGCCCTGTGCCGCCTCACTCCCGGCTAGTCATAAGTGCTAGCAATAGGCTAGCATTTGCAATTATCACAGGGCCTCTGCGCCACTGCCCTGATAGATATGCCCCATTACCTGTATATTCTTAGGCTGCATTTACAAATTGTGTTTTCAATTGTGTCTGGAAGGCACAACAAATGCATCAGGCAAAACGCATCCCAAAACACATTAGTATTAATGATAGTAAAAAATATGGATGTATTATGAGGTGCATTTTTCCACATGTGTTTACAACGTGTTTTAAAACGCATTGCAAACACATAGGGGCTCATTTACTAAGGGTCCACGGACCGCATTTTCATTGGGTTTCCCGTTGATTTCCGTGTTGTGCCGCATTTAACGGGTTTTTGGCACACGTGATCGGATTTTGGCGCATCGGCACTGGCTTTTACGAGACACAAATCGGGGGGCGGACCGTCGGACTCTCTGACGGATTCGGACAACACGCAGGATTTAACATCGCAAATTGTGTCGCAAGACATGCACTTACATATACCGGGAAGAAGAAGGTGAACTCTGGCGGACCTCAGCGGGGAAGCGACACATGCAGGATCTCGGGCGCACGATCTTAGTGAATCACGCCGGAATTCATCTCCGTCGGACCATCCGGATAGACGATCGCGACAGGACCGGGTAAGTAAATGTGCCCCATAAAGTTACCGCAGCCTAAGACCATGTGTACAGATGTGTTTTGACCTACATGCTTGTGTTTGGTAAGTAGTAATATGATTTTCTACTTAAACCAACGCAAGAATTTAAGTCTAAACACGTCTGCATTCCTAATACACTTTTACTCCATATTCTTTGCCTGAATAACCTCAAAAAAGTGTGTTACAATGTAACACATCCTGCACAGGTGAGTGCGCACTCACACCTCTTATGGATTTTCTTTAAAAAGCTGTAGGGTAACTTGCAGGGTAGTCCCCTTCTCTCCTCTTTTGTTTTATAATTATACATGTGACTCAGTTATTGCATATGAACACAGATAACATATACTGTATAATTTGTCATGATACCATGATTTGGCCAATCTATGGGAGTAGTTTATTCATTTAAAGGGAACCTACCACCCCGATTCTACCTATAAAGGTAGAAGGGTGGTAGGTGGATGGATGGGACGTGAGGATAGCCCTTTTTTGGGCTAATCCTCACGTCCCGGCTATATTTTAGAAAACTTTAATGAAGGCATATGTAAAAATTTTTATGCGGCTACTGGGGCGTGGAGTTGCCGGACATGAGGCTACTAGTCGTGGCTACTCCACGCCCCAGTAGCCACTTTACTCCGCCTACCATTTAATCTTCTCAGAACGCAGGCCTTTGGCTGCGCGGCCGCGGCTCCAAGGCCGGAGCTACTGCGCATGCGCAGAAGGCCGAAGACGCCGGGATGTCGGACAAGGGTGCGCAGCTACGAGGAGCTGCGCGCCGAAGATTAAATGGTAGGCGGAGTAACGTGGCTACTGGGGCGTGGAGTAGCCGCGACTAGTAGCCTCATGTCCAGCTACTCCACCCCCCAGTAGCCGCATAAAAAGGGCTATCCTCACGTCCCATTCATCCACCTACCACCCATTCTACCTTTATAGGTAGAATCGCGGTGGTAGGTGCCCTTTAAATTATTATTTATTTTCATTCAGATTTTAGCCATTTGTCATATTTTTATGATATTATTATTATATTTTATACATTACATATATTTTATGTTTATTAACTTATCTACTGAATATAATGGCATTAATGTGCATTTTGCCTCTAATTTTTCCAGAGCAGTTCATGGAAAATGTGCTGGCACCGATCGCAGCAGTTAACCTTTTAGGTGCCGTGGTTTTAAGAAGAGGTGTCGTTTCGAATTTCAAATCCTTGAATGAACTTTAATAATCACTTCTCTCTTTTGTTTTTTTCCTGGTGTACTGTAATTATAAAAATGACACGTCACCCTCTAATTACTTTAAATATCATGTTATTACTATGTATTACTCTGCATTTCTTACTATCACTCAAAACAAGTTGTTATTTTCTATTCAGCAGTGTATTTGGGTTCTTTAAAAAGTTTGAGCTGTTTTGAATTTTTGTTGGAAGCCGTGAGTAGGGAAATAGGTAGTAATTGGAAGTATGATATGTAGTTTTGTCGTTGTGTTAATGCCTCTCCTTATGTGTGGGTATAAAGTTCTCTTCTGTAGAGTCATCTATAAGTATATAGAAACCTAAAAGAAACATGTACCATGTACATTACAAGTGCAACGTTTGTAACTCGCAATCTGCTATAAAAGAAGAGGAAATCTGTCACGACACTAAAGAAGCATTAGAAACCCTCTGAAATGGAAGAATATGGAAGACGCAGCTTATTGTCCTAAATTAGTGCCATCAGAATTCTACCTTTTTGGACTTGTAGAAGGTCTCCTTGTAATGAATATGTCAAAGCAGTAGTGAATCAGTGGTTATGCAGAAAATGCATTGTAAGGGAAAATGACGAGATAAAAAACGTCATTTGTTTTGATCCCAGTAGTCAGACCCCCTCTGATCACGAGAACGGGACCCCGTAGCAATCCAGAGAAACAGGTCCTGTTCTTACTTATTGGCATGGAAACAAGATGAGCATCAATTTAAAAAAGGCTAATCATTTTCTGGGGAGCTGTTCTTGTGATCTGTGGGGTCCCAGCGGTCCGTAATCTGCTTATTTGGTTCAACCCCATTAACCCCTTAAGGACGCAGGGTTTTTTCGCTCATTTCTCGCTCTCCACCTTCAAAAATCCATAACTTTTTCATTTTTCCGTGTACAGACCTGTGTGAGGGCTTATTTTGTGCGTAACAAATTTTACTTTCCCGTAATGTTATTTATTTTAACATGTACTGCGAAGCTGAAAAAAATTCCAAATGTGGAAAAATTGAAAAAAAAATGCACCGTCACGTTCTTGTGGGCTCAGTTTTTACGACTTTGACTGTGCACTCAAAATAACACCTCAGCTTTAATCTTTGGTTCGGTGCGATCACGGTGATACCAAATTTATACAGGTTTTATTGTGTTTTAATACATTTTCAAAAATTAATCGAATGTGTACAAAAAAGAAAAAAACATTTTTGTCATCTTCTGAAGCTAATAACTTTTTCATACTTTGGCGCACGGAGATGTGTGAGGTGTCATTTTTTGTGAAATGAGTCGACCTTTACATTGCTACCATTTTTAGGTCTGTGCGATATTTTGATCATTTTTTATTCCATTTCTTATGTGATGTAAAAAGATGTAAAAGTCGCATTTCGGACATTTGGGCGCCATTTCCCATCTCGGAGGTCACCGCCCTAGATGGTCAGATCGCTCCTACCATATACTGCAATACTTCTGTATTGCAATATATGGCATTTTTGCAGCTCATTCATTACAATGAGCCACTGGCTCATTGTAACGAATCTGCAGATGCCAGATAGCCTCGGGTCAAACAAAGACCCGAGGCTACCATGGCAACGGATCGCCGCCGTTTTTTAAATGCCGCCATCGACTTTGCCGGTGGCAACGAAAGGGTTAATAGCCCTTTCGTTGCACCAACCGCGGTTATTAGCGATGGGGGTTTACTGCAATATGCAACAACCCCCACCTCTGTATGAAGAGGACTCAGCCCGTGAGCCCTCTTCATACATTCCCCACACCTCTGCGCCGTAGAGCTACGGCGCAAAGCGTTAAGGGGTTAAAGGAAATCTACCATCAAAATAAAGCATACACTTATACATACATCCAGGCACCGTGATTGTGGTAATCTTCTTATAAATTTTATCCATGGCCTCCATTATAAAATCAACTTTTACACCAACATGTGGCCAGGCAATTCTATGCTAGTTCCTTCCTATTGAATTGGGCTATAACCTGCGCCAGTTCTCCATTTTTTTCTGCAGTTAACTTACTTGTTTTTGTTAATATATTATGTATATATATATATATATTTCATCATTTATATTTCAGACTGTTCTCACCAATGGACATTCTACATTTAATATCTTAAGTTGGCTCAGATGTAGTTTTCTGAATAAAATGATAAAATGACTGCGTCTTACATGTGAAAAAGGCCTAGATTTTTGCAGGAACAGCCCCAATATCCCTGCAGTGGCGGCTAGTTCATTATACAAGTCAGGGATAAAAGTAGATTTAATATTAAGTTTCCATTCTTATATTACGGAGATAATCCCATATACAGCAAATTGAATCCCTTGAGATTTTCACCTCCGCTTCACAGTCATTAATAACCATCCACGTTGGATATTTTTAGCCTGTAACGAAGTATTTACTGAGAGATGCAGCTGCAGGAACACAGGCAACCCCCTCTCTGGTGGTAGGATCTGCCCAAGACGTTTTAATTTTATAAGATTTTTTATGGTGTTTTAATATGTCATTTCTACACAACATTGCAAGACTGATCAGGTCAGGGTGTACTGGTTGTACAAGATTTTCTAGGAACAAACTGTGTCATGCTGTATCTAGTGATTTTTTTTAAAAGGTGGACCAGATTCAACTTATTAGTATCTTATTCATTCAAAATTATTTTTAGTGCTAAAAATTATAGTGGACCATTTAAGAAAAGACTTATCGTCTTCATTTGTTTCCTGGAATCTTTAACATTCTCGTAAACCTAAAATGCCTGACTGGTCCGTAATGCATAAAATATACATGATAGCAGGCAAGAAGACTGTGATATCTTAAGCAGTGTTACGTTATATGGTAAATGCAATGATGATAATGAAATGTTGTATAAATAGACCAAGTCATTTACTGGATGTGTAATTATTCATAATTAGCAGTGGAACATCTGGTCTGCTGAACATTACCTGTAGACTATTAGATTACAGAGACTTTCTTGATGATCTATTGTTGTATAGCTTGGAACACACAGAGGCTTGGGAAGATCCAATCAAGGAGTAGACCTAAACAAGTAATGTCACATTACGATAGAAATTCATCCAAATGGCTGTTCGCAGCTGTAAACAGATCAAAAAGGAATTCATGGTCCTGTCTACTATATTCAACTTGGAATCCATATGTGGTCTTGTAATATTCATAGGAGCAAAACTATAAGTAAATCCAGAAATTAGACAATGTAAGGAACAGAGGAGACAAAGATAGAGGTCGGGCAAGGATTGGCGTCCTTGTGGAGTTATTTGTGATATGCGCATTTTTTATCTACATATGTGAGTAGAACTGGAAATAAAAGTTTTAAAAGTTTGAAACTGTCTACACTATGTCTGGATATGTCTCTTATATGCAGTGAGTGGAGGAAACTAGGACAGGAGTGAAAATATTGACGGTTTCTGGTCTGAATGGTGACTTATCCCTGAAAGTGATCCCTTGTGTTTGGTGCACAAATAAGGAGGAAACCTGCATGGATCGTCTTTTTCGTTTTTGAGCTCCGGTCACAAAAGAGTTTCTTCTACTGGATTATTGAATAGTGGATGTTTGCTGGATCCATCTAGGACCGTTAAGGACAGCTCATAAGAGGGAAGGTGCAGCACCACGCAATTTTTTGTTACCTATAGAAAATGCATCTACCTCCAGAATAAAAGGCTTCTCTGTATCGGGTCTAGAGAGAACAGGAGCAATGGCAAAGGCGGACTTTAACTTTGTGAAGGCTTCTTCAGCCGCCAAAGGCCAGAGGCGCGGATTAGAGCCCTTCTTGGTGAGCGCCACGATGGGAGACACCGGAGTATAGAAATGTGGGATAAACTGCTGGTAGTAGTTCGCGAAGCCTAGGAACCTCTGGATGGCTCCTAGGCCTTTTAGACGTGGCCACTGCAGAACTGCCGACAGTTTGGCTGGATCTATCTGGAGACCTTTGTTAGATTATGTAACCAAAGAAAGGTAGGCTTCCCTGGTGGAACAGACACTTCTCGACCTTGGCGTAGAGACTATTATCCCATAAGCGTCCAAGAACTTGCCGCACGTGAGACTGGTGGGACTCAAGGTCCCGGGAGAAGACCAAAATGTCGTCCAAGTAGACCACGACACACGTGACACACTTTGAGAGTGCTCGGAGCGTAGTTCCTCAGCGTGCTCCTTAAATCGTACGTCAATCTGAGTGGCCAGTGTGATGAGACGGCAGTTCACGAGCCGCCAGAGCGTCTTTGACCTGAGCAGACAGTCCTTTTTTAAAGGTGGCGATAAGGTCTGCATCGTTCCAGGCAAGTTCAGTGGCCAGGTTGCGGAACTGAACTGCATACTCTCCCACAGACAACTTCCCTTGGCGCATGTTGAACAATGAAGTCTCAGCCGAGGAGGCCCGTGCAGTTTCTTCAAACACTGACTGGAACTCCGCCAGAAATGCTGTGACCGGATCGTCTCTGTCCCAAAGAGGAGTCCCAAAGAGGGGTAGACCAGGCCAGGGCTTTCCCGGAGAGGAGAATGATGATGAATGTCACCTTGGATCGCAGGGATCACTGGGTTATGGAGCCCCTGCACAACTTGGGATCTCCATCATACTAGACAGCCGTAGCCTAGGTTCAGAGGCAAGAAGACAGACAGGGGTGGCAGAAGTCGCGGAAGCAGTCTCAAGAACCTGTTGCTTGGCGCATAGCAACTGTTGCAGCATGGCGGTGACTTGTCCCAGCTGTTCACGCTGTGTGGCAATCTGCCGGGATTGCTGGGCCACGATGGAGGCAAGATCAGGCCGACCGGGAAGCGTAACTTCGGCGGGATCCATGGCCGGATCTTACTGTCAGGATTTGGGATGCGTGGATCCTCTGGACCACCACGGGAGATGGTACTAGCCGAGACCTGGGACCGGAGTCTAAGTGGCACCTGGTCTTCACCAGAACCCGCCGCAAAGCGGGTTGGACTTGCTGCGGTAGGGTACCACAAGGTTGTTCCACAGGTGCGACTAGCCCGCAGTGGCAGCCGAGGTCGAGGTACATTAGTGGTCAAGTTCAGGCACAGGGTCAGGGAAGGTGGCAGAATTGCAAGGCCAAGTCCAATCCGGGGTCAGCAACGGGAGGTCCAGGCAGATGGGAACAGGAACACAGGTACTCGGGACACAGGAACGCAGGAACACAGGACTCAGGAGCAAGGAACACACAGGAGCAGGAACACAGGACTCAGGAACACACAGGAGCGGGAACACAGGACTCAGGAGCAGGAACACACAGGAATGCAGGAATTCTCAGGAATGTCACAGGGAAGCTTTCTTTAAGGCACAGGCACAAAGATCTGACAGGGTGTGATGCAAGAGGCAGGTTTAAATAGCCTTCTGGGAAAATGGCCAGCGCCAATCAATGGTGCGCTGGCCCTTTAACTTACCTTAAGCCGGCGCCCGCACCCTAGGACACGGGGATACGCACACTGAGCAAGGCCAGGAATCGGGAGCGGGGGCTGGTGAGTGGCACTGGCGCTGTGCCTACTGGCAGCAAGGGGCACGGGTGAGCCCGAGGGGCACTGGTGAGACATTACTATGAGAAAGGTTTGGGGATAAAGGTGCTGGCTGGGAAAATGAGGGCCAATGGGGTGCAGTCTGAAAAAGAGCAAGAAATTGAGTACATACTGTGTGAGAAGGGGGAGGACATGGGGATGCTAGTTTAATTTGTGTTTTCTCTGAAACATTGTCATGTTTCAGAGTTATACATGATCATAACAAGGAGCCAATTTTATTTCATTGTGCCCGTGCTTCCAGCACTACGAATTCACTGCCTTTACAATGACGTTATTGTTAGGAATTGATTTTATGGTTTTATGGGGGCGTGCAAGTTCTCTTGTCTGCCCATTTCACTGAAACACTTTATGGGCAATGGGCTAGACTGCTCAGCAAAGTCTAAAAACCTGCTATAAACACCCCAGAGCAACTGCACCAAATTTAGTCAAAAGAAAAACTGGATAGCAGCTACAATACCTAATAGAAAGGCACAAAATAAAAAAGCACTCACCAATCTTATAAATAATTTTTTTTTTTCCTTTTTATTGAGAAAAAATACTTAGATAAGAAATGTAAAGGAAAGAGGACATTAGGGGCATTGCTAGAGTAGGAAAAGATCCGGGGCACAGAATTTTCACTAGCGTCTACTTCGATACACATCTTGGGTCGCAGGCTCACCCGTGTTCCTCCCTGCTCACAAGCACGGAGCCAGCACTTCTTACCTGTTCCCATTACTCCGGCCGTGTGCGTGCGTCCCCGCCTCCTAGGGAGAGCGCCAGCTTCAGAAAATTGTTAATTGGCACTGGCCTTTTCCCAGAATTCCATATAAACCTGCCTCTCCCTGCACACCCTGCTGGATCTTTGTGCCTCGTGCCCCAAAGAAAACTTTGTCTCATGCCCAGTGCTGGTTTTGTGATTTCCTGTTGTGACCCCGGTTCCGTTCCTGATTACGCTCCTCTGCTGCCTGCCTTGACCTATTTCTACGTCCCCCACTCTGATCCGGTGCTGCTCATCCTGACCTCACGCCTGTCCTCGACTATGATTCTGCTCAACATCTCTGTACCTCGCCACCGTAGACAAAGTCACTCCTGTGGAGTGACCTAGTACAAGCAAGTCGAAACCGCTTTGCGTCAGGCTCTGGTAAAAACCGGGTACCACTTGGATTCCGGTACCAGGTGTTGGTTTATGTCATTGACCACTACCCCTGGAGCCTGACATACACACTACCCCACATGGGCCTGTTCCAAAAAAAACTAAACTTATCATAGACAGCTGTAGAAAACACAAACAAAATCCCTACCTATTCCATCGAGTTACTTCAGGTGACGTGTACTAGGATAGTACTTGTTCTTGTTCCTTGTCTTCACCATTTGGCCCAACATCACCTTGTCTCTTCCTCTATTCATATGTCATCCATGCAGAGTGTACCACACAGACATTTCTGTTCTTAACTATAACAATGGGGCACATTTACTAAGGGTCCGCGGACCACATTTTCTTCGCTTTTCCCAACTTTTTCCATTTTGCACCGCATTTGACTGGGGTTTTTGGCGCACGCGATCCTATTTTGGTGCAATCACGCCGACTTTCATGCGACACAAATCGGGGGGCGTGGCCGTCAGACAACCCAACTGATTCGGACTAAGCGCAGGATTTAACATTCAAAATTGTGTCGCAAGCAATGCACTTACATGCACCTGGAAGAAGATAGTGAACTCCATCGGACCTGAGAGGGGAAGCGACACATGCAGGAAATTGGACGCACAATCTTAGTGAATCATGGCAGCTCCGAATCCTCGTCGGACAACGCACCTCGGGGATCCCGACAGAAGGGGTAAGTAAATGTGCCTCATTGTCTCTAAATATTGGAGAAAATAGTACCAGAACCACATAAATAGTGTTTCCTTTTGTGACTGATTGTAAAATTCCCTTACTGTAGGCCCTACACTTTACATCACCTGTACTTGTGCCCCTACACTGTCTATTGTACGAATTTTGTCCCCCAAACTTTATAAAGAGTTACACACAGTACATTGTCCCAGTTGTGTCCCTCAAACCTTGTAATATATCCCTTTTGGTTGCCCTAACATAATTAACCATCAAGTGTGGCCCTAACACTTAATAATGCTTTCACATTGTGCGACACACCTTATAATAGTCCCTAAATGTGGCCTGTTATGTAATAAGGCCACCCACATTTATAATATAATAATTCCCCCTCAATTTGGACACCCCCAAAAATTCACCCTAACTGTGCAACTCACCTAGTAATGCCCCAGGTATGTGACCCCCACAATGGATAATGGCTCCTCTGTGCCTAATAAAGCCTTCTCTAAACATACTGATTATTGTCCCATCCTGATAATGTCTACTGAATAATAATCATAATAATAATAATTCCTCAACAATTATTAATTTCCCCACAAACTCAGTAAGAGCACACTACATTTAGTTAGAGCTGTCCCACACTCAGTAATCATCTCACACACCAGTAATATCATTTCACACACTCAGTAATATTCTCTCACACACCAGTAATATCCTTTCACACACTTAGTAATAGCTCCCACATTCTAAGTAATAGCTCGTCCCCAGCACACTTAGCAATAGCCCTACCACACTTTGTAATAGCCCCCACAGAGTAGTAGCCCCCACACAGTAATAGCTCCCACAAACTTAGTAATAGACCCCACATACTTCGTAATAGACCCCCCACACTTAGTAATAGCGCCCACATTCTTAGTAATAGTACGTCCCCAACACACTTGGCAATAGCCCGCCACACTTTGTAATAGCCTACACGCACACTTAGCAATAGCCCCCCCCCATACTTAGTAATAACCCCCCACACTTAGTAATAGCCCCTCCTCAACACACTTGGCAATAGCCCCCCACACTTTCTAATAGTCCCTCATACTTAGTAATAGCCCCCCCACTTAGTAAATGCTCCCACATTCTTAGTAATAGCCTCCCACACTCAAAATTAGCCTTAGGAATGTTCCCACACTCCTATAGAAACACTGAAGAATTAAAAAAACAAACACACAGGCCTCTCCTCCTGATACTTCTCTTCCCCTCCGCCTGCAGGACCTGGCGCGGTGACCTCACTACATTGTGCCTCCTGCTGTAATGAAGCAGGAGACACGATGCAGGGACGTTATCTCCCACTGAGCTCCCGGCCTCACTGTATACAGCAGCCTGTCTCTGTAGTGGAACAGGGAGCTTTCGGCTCCGTGCTACAATACATTAATCATCCCTATTTGTGTCCAGAAGACACAAATAGGGATGAGAATGGAGAAAGATGCCCTGCACGAGGATCAACGTCTCACTGTCAGGGGATATTTAGGCCTTAGTGCAAATGATCCGGCTCGTGCCCCAAATAATTTGACCTAGCTGCGCCCCTGGAGGACATGTTAGGGATCCATTCACTTTGTAGAGGTACCGTTTTGCACTTAGTTGTTGCTCATCCGACCTCCTAAATACCAAATAGACAACTTCCCCCTTTATATGCAAACATAAGGGAACAATGTTTTGAACTTCATATCTCACCATTCCCTACAACTTTGAATGTGAGAAAATCACAAAATCATTTTGTAGACAATCATCTTGGCTACTTCATAAATACATTTTACTTGCAACTATTTAGCACAGTGGTCCCCAACCTTTTTTGCACGAGGGACCAGTGACATATGAGACAGTGTGGCAGACACACTGTTTTGGGGGAATCTGTGGCAAATACACTGTTTTGGGGGATTTGTTGAGGACACTCTGTTTTTGGGGTGGTCTATGGCCGGCACACTTTTTTAGGGTGGTCTATGGCGGACACACTGTTTTGGTGGAATCTGTTGCGGACACACTGTTTTGGAGAGATCTGTGGCGGACATACTGTTCTGGTGGCGGACACACTGTTATGGGGGATTTGTGGTGTACACACAATTTTCTAACTTAAAGACCCTACAATTCCCTCTTTGAATCCTGGACCCAGGACCTTGTCAGGCTCAGAAGGAGGTGGAACTACTATTAAAGGTTATTTAATATATTTATTATACGCACTGGATCACATGACCAAAACAGCAGAACACGCTGATCCAGTATCTATAGCCCTTTAAGAAACTCTGTTTGGGTGGCAGTAACCTTCCCCTGCTTTTACAGTAAAGGGGCAGGGGTTACTGTAGCACAGGTTGTTGTGTACCGCTGTTAATCACTGACGGCAGTACATAGCACCGGTACCCCCCAGTGCGAACTTCTTGATAAGGGAGTGGCTTAGTAATGCAGAGTCTGCTGTGCGCGGCTCTGATGTTCAGGGCTGCGGCTTCTGCTCTGCATCAGACAGGGCACTCAGCAGCCGCGCCCCGTAACAACGTGTTACACGTGCGGGTCCGCTATCCTAGCCACAGCTGCTGCTCTACACGGGACAGGTCACCCAGCAATCACGGCCCGAAACAAAGTGTTCCACAGCTTCAGCCCGGTCGTTGGGGACCACTGATAGTAATGCAGATTCTTGTCATGCAACTACATTATTACTGTTCTGCTCCTTGATGGTAGTACAATCTTTTTATTCTTGGCTCTTTAGAGGGTCTATCAGTCCCGGTAGAACTGATACAGCTGATACAACTGATACAGCAGTGGAGGTGAATTGTATGTTTACATAGTGAGATTGCATATGAGCAATCTCCATGTGGAATAGTGGCCCAAAAAATTATGAAAAGTGAAAAGTAGAAGATTAACGAAAGTTAATAGACTGGGCTTTGATGGCTGCCAAGAATCAAAGGAAAAAGTGCTAACAGGTGAGCTGTATGTGGGTATCCTACAATATTACATTGCACCCTTCAGGACAAAATAATGTTCAAAATGACTCATTCAATCTGTTAAACAGCAATGAAATATAGCTGCTGGATTGGGCCCCACATTTGCCCAGTGCTCAGCCCAACCAAACACTTGTAGGTAGAGTTAAAGAAACCTGTATTCATGCTCAAGTGCCCAAAAAGTTGACCAGTCGGAACTAACATTGGGGACGTGTAGAGGAGACCTGGGACCTGATTATAGTCGAGACCTGCTTGAATCTTATCCAGAGCATGCCCAAAAGGATCCAGGCTTTTTTGCAAGCCAAAGGTGGTTTTAGGTTTCCATGGGAGGGAATGTAATTATGACAACTAAAATTTGGCAGTGAATGAACTTACATTTACTATAGTTTCCATAAAGTGCACCTACCTGACTCTACTGATCATAGACAAATGGGGTAGAATTGACTCTTCTACAGTGGTGAGTAAAATGTGCAGTAATGTATGAATTTTCTGCTCTAAACAATTCCCATTTATTTGACTCTTTGATTTTTTATTTCTTCATTTCATATTAAGACCCTTTGAAACTGTAACCTAACCTTATACCAGAATGTTGTTATAACCTAATAGCTTTCCAGGCCAATTCCAACTACATGCAGTCACTCATTTACTTGCGGTCTTTGTGGAATATGATGAATAACAAAACAACATCCATTGAGGAGCCAGATGTTGGCAGCACATATTGCACATCTGAGAAGGTTTCATATCTCACTATTTATGCATTTCCTTCCATGCTACAAACTGTTCTTGATAAATATTCAGGGTATAATGTATGCGTACAGGTTTGGCTCTTGGCAGTGTCAGGTTGCCATTGCACAAGAACAAAGCTCAGATTGCCAATGGATATTGATGAGAAGAAAGGTGGACTGTAATAGTGGACTTTATGCAGGAGGGACGGTACACTGTATCAGATCTCCTTTCTCCAAATTCCTGCTCTCTTAAAATTAGATATAACACCATCAGATAAAATAGTATTAATCAGCGTCATCAAGGTTATTGTCTACATCCCTGATGATCTAGGGCAGTGGAAGGTTTAATGTCTATTTGTGCAGTGGCTATTGATCAGTATTCTTGGTGATCTGGAGAAATGAACGGGTTAGTGTCAGGATCCCTGATGGTCTACTGCGGGAAAATGGGGTTAATTCCAGTATTTTTGGTAGTTATGTACAGTTTAAAAAGAGGTTAATTTGAAGACCACAGCCATTGCATAAGGATCCCTGGTGGTCCAGCATAGAGAAGGGTTAATTCCATTATCTCTTTGGTTGTGCACAGCGGACAGGGTACCATAAGGATCTCTGATAATCAAGGGCAGCTAAACGGTACCATCAAAATAAAAAATAATAAACCAGAGACACTTAATCATAGATCCAGGCACTGTGACTGTGGTATATATATATTTGCATATATTTGTGATCCATGGCCGCCTTCCTTATGAAATCTATTTTAAATTATTCTAAAATTATACCAGAGCCCATCCCTGCTCTGGTATATGTGCCCCTATGTTTCTATTTGGATTGAAATTTTTTCCTTAAATGTAAAAAATGGTGAGTGACTCCTGCAGAAACCATTCGATTACTTCATGCATGTGGATTTCTTTTCCGCTGTAGTAGTCGAGGAAGTTTTATCTGTGTTTATCTGGTAATGAATATGTACTGTATGAGCATATGAAGTGGAGCTGCACTGTGTAAGAGGTTGAAGAATTTCAGTTTCAATGGAAGTGTTTCAATGGAAATATCTGTCAGAAAGACTTCTACTTTTGGTTTGTTTGAGCCCCATTCTCATACATTTTCCCCATGCCCTCCATGAGGCAAATACAGCATATCCCTTCGATTTTATAGAGTCCAAAAATTATTTTAGTAAGTTAACAGTCAAGTATAAGCCAATGTTACCAGACACATCAAATCTACATCAATTAGACTTGGATTCAGAAAACATTTTATCATTTTCAAGTCTTAACATGTAATCACATTTCCAAGTGCAATATGTTATCCGAAGCCCTTCCAAAGTTAACATGCGTAGTCTGTTCCCAAACATTGATGTCAATGGTTGACCTTCTCTAGTGAATTATTACTGTATATAAGTACAGTGTGAGCAGAGATTGGCCTTGAGGTCATTGAGTTCTCAGACCTCAGGTCCTAACCCTGGCATTATACATTGTACTTAAATTGAAACGTGTCTAGTCCTTTGGTTCAATTTTTTTAGTATTGTTTTGTCATCCACATTAGCCTGGCTGAGTAGTGGAGAGCTTTACGCTGTGATCTATATAAACCTGATTATAAGAGTTTAATCCCTTTGACGGCCGCCCATTGTCTTCCAACAGACATGTGCATGTCCCCAACCTGTGCCTGGTGATGTCCTCTCATATCATTCCCATCCACAATTGTGTTGTTGTAGCAGGGAAAAAATATTGTAGATGACCTTTTTTTACATGTTTATTACTCTGTTCTTTTATTTGCCTGTCCAGCCCCCGATCGTGGGTGTTAACCCTTTAAATGCCACTGGCAAAGCTTCTGGAGGCATTTACACGCCACCATCTTGGATACAATCGCCACCCCGTGACTTCATCGGCCCTACAGTACTTAAAATGATAGCATTGAAAACAGCATCAAAAGTCGCAAAAAATGACACCACCCACAACTCCTTACACCGAAGTATGAAAAGGTTATTAGCCCCAGAAATGGCAATATTTAGAATTTTTTGTGTACAGGAGGTTTTAATTTTTGTAAATGTATGAAAACATTATAAAACCTATAAAAATTTGGTATCCCCCTGAAAGCATCGACCCAAAGAATGAAGTAGACATATAATTTGGGGCAAAAAGTGAAAGCTGTAAAATCCAAGCCCACAAGAATGCGTCGCAGATGCGGTTTTTCACCATTCTGACTGCATTTGGAATTTTTTTCCCGCTTCCCATTACATGACAGGAAATATTAGATACTGTCTATCAGGATCAATATTAGTGGACCCTCTGTACCACCTCGGATGATGACGTGAGCCGACACCAGTTTTGACCAGAGCACGTCACAAAGCAGGTTGGACTTATTCCGGTGTGGTACCACCAGGTCACTTCACAGGCACGACTTTCTATGCGGTGGTGGCCATGGCGAAGTAGAGAGTCGTAAAGCAGAATTGTAGGAGGGGACAGGCAGGAGGTCAGGACAGAAGCATCATAGAATCAGAGTCTGGTACGTAGCGGAAGGTCAAGGCAGGCAGCAAAGGAGCATAGTCAGGGACAGAACTGGGGGCATAATGGACTTGACCAAACAATCACAGAGAGTAGGAACAAGCTTTTCACTAAGGCACAAAGATCTGTCAGAGCATAAGGGAAGAGGCTGGCCATTTTTTAGACCACCGGTGGGCAGGGCCAGTTAGTGGTGCACTGGCCCTTTAAATCTCGGACGGCCAATTAGTAGTGTGCTGGCCTTTTAAATCTTGGACGGACGGGCCGCGCAAGCCCTAGGAGGCGGGTATGCACGCGCTGGAGTGAGAAGACCTTCGCTGGAGGGTGGCGAGGTAACTGCATCTGCTGCTGGCCGGAGGAGACACAGTCCCTGAGGGACATGGGTTGCAAGGGCACCCGTGACGCTGTCACTATGAAGTGCAATATGTTACGTAGAAAAGAAATCCTCATACAGCTCTTTACATGGAAAAATAGAACAGTTAAAGAGTTTTGAAGGTGGGGAGTGAAAAATGGAAAAGCAAAAACGAAAAAGGTCCTTGGCGGGAAGGAGTTAAAGGACACCTGTCACATGAAATAAAATCCAACAAAGAAGCCTTCTTCTCACCCCCTTTCTAAGCATATGCATTATGTTCATATGTGTGTTCTATAACTTTTATAACTTTAGCTCCTTCCTGTGTCTTTCCTCCCCTACCATCCCATTCGATACCAGTTCTCACGTTGCATCCAGCTAGCTCGTCACTCTTTGGCTGGGCATGCGCATCCCGCTGTGGTTTGTGAGTTACGTCACAGGACACCCTATAAACAAACCAAAAGGTATCCGGAAACTGGATGCCAGCATTTCCATCATCCAATGTGCACACGCAAGAACTGGGATCAAAGGGGAGTTTAGAGGAGGAGAGATAGAGGAGGACAGGGGAGTGCCCAGAGCGCCTCCTCATGACTGCGCTGGACCGCTGCAACAAGAGTGCTGTGGATTGGACCTATAGTAGCTAATTAGCATACTATGGATCCTATGTTGGAGCTAAATTCATAAAAGTTATAGAACACTCAAATTAACATAATGCATATGCTTAGAAGGGGGCAGAGGAGATCATTTCTGAAGGCTGATTTGTTGTGGGTTGTTATTTCAAGTGACAGGTGTCCTTTAAGGACAAAGTTAATACTGGTTCCTTAACTCTCAGCTGTCTGGGTCTGAAGAAGAGTGAGGTCTTCCCTTGAAATGCGTTAACCTTGGCTTTTACACTAGCCCTGGTTTGTACCAATAAAAATCCTTAAACTACCTTATGGATTGGCGTCTCTCGTCCGTTTTTTTTTCTTCTCACTGATGATCTACTACACTGGACATTCCGTGTCTCAGAATCTTGGCTGCTGTGCTGCCTCCATTACTACAGTCTTTCATTAATCCTGTCACAGGTAACCTCCTTATCTCAGGGGATGGGTACTAGTGGGCCATCTTATACTTACTGTGCAATTACTACTCTTTGGGAGCAATCTTTTTTATTTTTTCTTGTAAAGTCAATGCTGGGAAGTGTTGAGCAATTGCAATAATCACATCAAATTTGGGAGGACAGGTACTCAAGCACTAACAGACATAACTACTTATCCCCATACATAACCTAGACACTCAGGGTTTATCTAACCTAAGGCCTGTGTAAAAGGCTTGTGTCAAATAGTTACATCTGGTTTAATGTGATAACTGCAGACTAGAGATGAGCGAACATGCTCGTCCGAGCTTGATGCTCGGTCGAGCATTAGGGTACTCGAAACTGCTCGTTACTCGGACGAATACTTCGCCCGCTCGAGAAAATGGCAGCTCCCGCCGTTTTGCTTTTTGGCGGCCAGAAACAGAGCCAATCACAAGCCAGGAGACTCTGCACTCCACCCAGCATGACGTGGTACCCTTACACGTCGATAGCAGTGGTTGGCTGGCCAGATCAGGTGACCCTGGGATAGACTAGCCGCTGGCCGCGCTGCTCGGATCATTCTGTCTCTGGATGCCGCTAGGGAGAGAGCTGCTGCTGGTCAGGGAAAGCGTTAGGGTGTTCTATTAGCTTACTGTTAGGCAGGAGTGATTCTCAAAGAACCCAACAGCCCTTCTTAGGGCTACAATAACGTTCTACTTTTTTTATTTTAATTTGCATCTTTTACCATTTTGTGAGGAATTAGCAGGGGGACTTGCTACCGTTGTGTTTAGCTCTTAGTGGCACACATATCCATAGCAAAGGCCGAAGTGGCAAAATTCAGTAGGGGTTGGATTTCTATTAGGCAATAACTCAGTGTCATCTCATCTGGCATAGTAGTGTGCTTCCTTTGATACTTGGCTAGAAAATAGCCATAGGAGAATACAAACAGCTTCTTGAAGCCTACAGTAGCGTTCTATATATTTGATTTCTGGTTGATCTGCTGGTGGCTGTAGTTTCTGCAGTGCATGTACTTGCCAATTCTGAGCAATTTGTAGTGAGACTTGCGACCGCTGTGTTCTGCGCTTAGTGGCGCACATATCCATAGCAAAGGCCGAAGTGGCAAAATTCAGTAGGGGTTGGATTTCTATTAGGCAATAACTCAGTGTCATCTCATCTGGCATAGTAGTGTGCTTCCTTTGATACTTGGCTAGAAAATAGCCATAGGAGAATACAAACAGCTTCTTGAAGCCTACAGTAGCGTTCTATATATTTGATTTCTGGTTGATCTGCTGGTGGCTGTAGTTTCTGCAGTGCATGTACTTGCCAATTCTGAGCAATTTGTAGTGAGACTTGCGACCGCTGTGTTCTGCGCTTAGTGGCGCACATATCCATAGCAAAGGCCGAAGTGGCAAAATTCAGTAGGGGTTGGATTTCTATTAGGCAATAACTCAGTGTCATCTCATCTGGCATAGTAGTGTGCTTCCTTTGATACTTGGCTAGAAAATAGCCATAGGAGAATACAAACAGCTTCTTGAAGCCTACAGTAGCGTTCTATATATTTGATTTCTGGTTGATCTGCTGGTGGCTGTAGTTTCTGCAGTGCATGTACTTGCCAATTCTGAGCAATTTGTAGTGAGACTTGCGACCGCTGTGTTCTGCGCTTAGTGGCGCACATATCCATAGCAAAGGCCGAAGTGGCAAAATTCAGTAGGGGTTGGATTTCTATTAGGCAATAACTCAGTGTCATCTCATCTGGCATAGTAGTGTGCTTCCTTTGATACTTGGCTAGAAAATAGCCATAGGAGAATACAAACAGCTTCTTGAAGCCTACAGTAGCGTTCTATATATTTGATTTCTGGTTGATCTGCTGGTGGCTGTAGTTTCTGCAGTGCATGTACTTGCCAATTCTGAGCAATTTGTAGTGAGACTTGCGACCGCTGTGTTCTGCGCTTAGTGGCGCACATATCCATAGCAAAGGCCGAAGTGGCAAAATTCAGTAGGGGTTGGATTTCTATTAGGCAATAACTCAGTGTCATCTCATCTGGCATAGTAGTGTGCTTCCTTTGATACTTGGCTAGAAAATAGCCATAGGAGAATACAAACAGCTTCTTGAAGCTTACAGTAGCGTTCTATATATTTGATTTCTGGTTGATCTGCTGGTGGCTGTAGTTTCTGCAGTGCATGTACTTGCCAATTCTGAGCAATTTGTAGTGAGACTTGCGACCGCTGTGTTCTGCGCTTAGTGGCGCACATATCCATAGCAAAGGCCGAAGTGGCAAAATTCAGTAGGGGTTGGATTTCTATTAGGCAATAACTCAGTGTCATCTCATCTGGCATAGTAGTGTGCTTCCTTTGATACTTGGCTAGAAAATAGCCATAGGAGAATACAAACAGCTTCTTGAAGCCTACAGTAGCGTTCTATATATTTGATTTCTGGTTGATCTGCTGGTGGCTGTAGTTTCTGCAGTGCATGTACTTGCCAATTCTGAGCAATTTGTAGTGAGACTTGCGACCGCTGTGTTCTGCGCTTAGTGGCGCACATATCCATAGCAAAGGCCGAAGTGGCAAAATTCAGTAGGGGTTGGATTTCTATTAGGCAATAACTCAGTGTCATCTCATCTGGCATAGTAGTGTGCTTCCTTTGATACTTGGCTAGAAAATAGCCATAGGAGAATACAAACAGCTTCTTGAAGCCTACAGTAGCGTTCTATATATTTGATTTCTGGTTGATCTGCTGGTGGCTGTAGTTTCTGCAGTGCATGTACTTGCCAATTCTGAGCAATTTGTAGTGAGACTTGCGACCGCTGTGTTCTGCGCTTAGTGGCGCACATATCCATAGCAAAGGCCGAAGTGGCAAAATTCAGTAGGGGTTGGATTTCTATTAGGCAATAACTCAGTGTCATCTCATCTGGCATAGTAGTGTGCTTCCTTTGATACTTGGCTAGAAAATAGCCATAGCAATAGGATAGGATTGTTTGGTTTTAAAAACTCAAAAAAAACAAAAAACCCAAAAAAAAAAAAAAAACACAAAAAAACACCAAAAAAAACAAAAAGAAGTAAAAAAAAAAAAAAAAGTTATAACTCTCATTTTAAAAATGTTTAACCCGAGGGCTAGGGGTAGAGGACGAGGGCGGGGACGTGGGCGTCCAACTACTGCAGGGGTCAGAGGCCGTGGTCCTGGGCGGGGTGAGACACCACCTGCTGATGAGGGAGCAGGGGAACGCCGCAGAGCTACACTCCCTAGGTTCATGTCTGAAGTTACTGGGACTCGTGGTAGAGCACTGTTGAGGCCAGAACAGTGCGAACAGGTGATGTCGTGGATTGCTGACAATGCTTCGAGCAATTTGTCCACCACCAGTCAGTCTTCCACGCAGTCCACCCATGTCACCGAAATCCCCACTCCTCCAGCTCCTGCACCTCAGCCTCCTCCCCCCCAGTCTGCCCCCTCCCAGGAAAATTTGGCATTTGAACCGGCATACTCTGAGGAACTGTTTTCTGGACCCTTCCCACAGTCACAAACCACTTGTCCGGTTGCTGCTGAGCAATTTTCCGATGCCCAGGTTTTCCACCAGTCACAGTCTGTGGGTGATGATGACCTTCTTGACGTAGTGGAAGTGTGTAAAGAGGTGTCCGACGATGAGGAGACACGGTTGTCAGACAGTGGGGAAGTTGTTGTCAGGGCAGGAAGTCCGAGGGGGGAGCAGACTGAGGGATCGGAGGATGATGAGGTGACAGACCCAAGCTGGGTTGAGAGGCCGGGTGAACACAGTGCTTCTGAGACGGAGGAGAGTCCTCGACCTGAACAGGTTGGAAGAGGCAGTGGTGGGGCCAGACGGAGAGGCAGGGCCAGAGCTGGTGCATCAGCGCCACTGTCAACTAGTGAAGCTCCCGTGGTGAGGGCTCTTGCGGCGAGGGCTAGATCTTCAGAAGTGTGGAGGTTCTTTAAGGAAACACCGGATGACCGACGGACTGTGGTGTGCAACATTTGCCAAACCAGGCTCAGCAGGGGTTCCACCACTACTAGCTTAACTACCACCAGTATGCGCAGGCATATGAATGCTAAGCACCCCACTCAGTGGCAACAAGCCCGTTCACCTCCGGCCGTGCACACCACTGCTCCTTCCCCTGTGTCAGCTGCTAGTCAGCCCCCTGCCCAGGACCCTGGCACAAAAACCCCATCGTCGCCTCCACGATCCTCCACAGCATCCACCAGCGTTCAGCTCTCCATACCCCAGACGCTGGAGCGGAAACGCAAATATAGTGCAACCCACCCGCACGCCCAAGCCCTTAATGTGCACATCTCCAGATTGCTTAGCCTGGAGATGCTGCCCTATAGGCTAGTAGAGACCGAGGCCTTTCGCAACCTCATGGCGGCGGCCGCCCCTCGGTATTCGGTCCCCAGCCGCCACTACTTTTCCCGATGTGCCGTCCCAGCCCTGCACCAGCACGTGTCAGACAACATCATCCGTGCCCTGACCAACGCCGTTTCTGACAAGGTCCACCTGACCACGGACACGTGGACGAGTGCTGCCGGGCAGGGCCACTATATATCGCTGACGGCACATTGGGTTAACTTGGTGGAGGCTGGGACCGAGTCTGACCCTGGGGCTGCTCATATACTGCCGACGCCGAGGATTGCGGGGCCTACCTCGGTCCAGGTGTTTCAGGCCTACTATGCCTCCTCCTCCTCCCACCCCTCCTCCACCTCCTCCTCCGAACTACCATCCGTGGGCACGGCGCCATCAGTCGGTAGCTCTAGGCACAGCAGCAGTACCGTCGCTAAGCGACAGCAGGCGGTGCTCAAACTGCTGAGCCTAGGCGACAAAAGGCACACCGCCCAAGAGCTATTACAGGGCATCACGGCGCAGACTGATCTGTGGCTTGCACCGCTGAACCTCAAGCCGGGAATGGTTGTGTGTGACAACGGCCGTAACCTGGTGGCGGCTCTGCAACTCGGCAGACTGACACATGTGCCATGCCTGGCCCATGTGTTAAATCTGATAGTGCAGCGTTTCCTCAAGACATACCCCAATCTGTCTGATTTGCTCACGAAGGTGCGCCGCATCTGTGCGCATTTCAGGAAGTCCAGCCCAGATGCTGCCACTCTCAGGGCAGCGCAGCGCCGCCTCCAACTGCCCGCTCACCGACTGTTGTGCGACGTGCCCACGAGGTGGAATTCAACACTGACCATGTTATCCAGAGTTTACCAGCAGCGCAGAGCGATTGTAGACTGCCAGATGTCAACTTCCACCAGAACTGGTAGTCAGGTCAGTCAGCTTCCTCAAGTCTACAATGAGGAGTGGATGTGGATGTCTGATATCTGTCAGGTGCTGAGTAACTTTGAGGAGTCAACACAGATGGTCAGTGGCGATGCCGCCATCATCAGCCTCACCATCCCGCTGCTTGGCCTGTTGAAAAACTCTCTGGTCAGCATGAAGTCGGAAGCTTTGCGCTCGTCACAAGAGACGGGGGAAGAATATTCCCTTGTTGATAGCCAAAGCACCCTGAGGTCTGTTTCTCAGCGCATATCGGAGGAGGTGGAGGTGGAGGAGGATGAGGAGGAAGAGGAGGAGAATGTTGGCGAGACACAAGAGGGGACCATTGTTGAGTCCTTCACTGTTCAGCGTGTATGGGCAGAAGAAGAGGAGTTGGAGGAGTTGGAGGAGGAGGAAATGGACAGTCAGGCCAGTGAGGGGAGTGAATTCTTACGCGTTGGTACTCTGGCGCATATGGCAGATTTCATGCTAGGCTGCCTATCCCGTGACCCTCGCGTTCAAAGAATTTATTCCAGCACCGATTACTGGGTGTTCACTCTCCTGGACCCACGGTACAAGCAAAATCTTCCCACTCTCATCCCTGGAGAGGAAAGGAGTGTGAGAATGCATGAATACCAGCAGGCCCTGGTGCACAAGCTGAAACAGTATTTCCCTTCTGACAGCGCTAGCGGCAGAGTGCGTAGTTCTGCGGGACAAGTAGCGAGGGAGAGTAGGCGAGCAGGCAGCTTGTCCAGCACTGGCAAGGGTACGCTTTACAAGGCTTTTGCCAGCTTTATGTCACCCCAGCAAGACACTGTCACCTGTCCCCAGTCTCGGCAGAGTAGGGCTGATCTTTACAGAAAGATGGTGAGGGAGTACGTAGCTGACCATACCATCGTCCTAAATGATCACACAGCTCCCTACAACTACTGGGTTTCAAAGCTGGACATGTGGCACGAACTGGCGCTGTACGCCTTGGAGGTTCTTGCCTGCCCTGCCGCTAGCGTCTTGTCCGAGCGGGTTTTCAGTGCAGCTGGTGGCATCATCACCGATAAGCGTACACGCCTGTCGACTGACAGCGCTGACAGGCTGACGCTTATTAAAATGAATAAAGGCTGGATTTCTCAGAATTTCCAATCTCCACCAGGTGAAGGAAGCTCAACCTGAATAATTGATCCACTCCTCCTCCTCCTCCTCATTTTCCTCCTTCTCCTCCTCTTTGTACAGTAAAGCAGAGGAAAATGGCTATTTTTTGACAGGGCCCACTGGCTCTTGCTATAGTACTTCATGCATTTAATTTTTCTGGAGGGCCACCTACCCGGTCCTCTGTTTGAAACAATTTTTGTGAGTGCCACATACAGGCACTCAATCTATTCCATTTTTCTGGAGGGCCACCTACCCGGTCCTCTGTTTTAAAAAATTTTTGGGACTGCCACATACAGGCACTCAATCTATTCCATTTTACTGCAGGGCCACCTACCTGCTCCTCTGGTTTGAACAATTTTTGGGACTGCCACATACAGGCACTCAATCTATTCCATTTTACTGGAGGGCCACCTACCTGCTCCTCTGGTTTGAAACATTTTTGGGACTGCCACATACAGGCACTCAATCTATTCCATTTTACTGCAGGGCCACCTACCTGCTCCTCTGGTTTGAACAATTTTTGGGACTGCCACATACAGGCACTCAATCTATTCCATTTTACTGCAGGGCCACCTACCTGCTCCTCTGGTTTGAACAATTTTTGGGACTGCCACATACAGGCACTCAATCTATTCCATTTTACTGGAGGGCCACCTACCTGCTCCTCTGGTTTGAAACATTTTTGGGACTGCCACATACAGGCACTCAATCTATCCCATTTTACTGGAGGGCCACCTACCTGCTCCTCTGGTTTGAAAAATGTTTGGGACTGCCACATACAGGCACTATCCAAATTAAATTGTCTCCATAGCAGCCTCCACACGTTGTCTCCATTGCTACCTCCAAAAGTCGTCCATATAGCTGCCTCCATACATCGTCCCTTTATCAAACGAGGTGTGTCAGGCAGAAATTTGGGTTGTTTTCATGGATTCCACATCAAAGTTGTTAACTTTGTCGCCACCCTGCTGTGTTATCCACAAAATATACTGGCAAACTTTTACCATTTAGGGATATTATTTCAGCGCTTCTTGCGCATCTGTTTACATTCCCCTCACCCGGCATATCCTAAACTTATAAGAACGCTACTACACTTGATCTTATACAAAAGGTTCTTAGAAGTGCTGTTTGGGGAGTAGCCTAGAGACAGGGGCTTGGATTGGCGAAAGCTCGCCTGGCAGCGGAACGCCAGCTCCATGCGCATCATGCGCTTCTTGCGCATCTGTTTACATTCCCCTCACCCGCCATATCCCAAACTTATAAGAACGCTACTACACTTAACTTGGTGCAGGCTGGGACCGAGTCTGACCCTGGGGCTGGTCATATACTGCCGACGCAGAGAATTGCGGGGCCTACCTCGGTCCAGGTCTCAAAGGCCTACTATACCTCCTCCCACCCCTCCTCCACCTCCTCCTCCTCCGAATTACCATCCGTGGGCATGGCGCCATCAGTCGGTAGCTCTAGGCACAGCAGCAGTGCCG
Source organism: Engystomops pustulosus (assembly GCF_040894005.1). Taxonomy (NCBI): domain Eukaryota; kingdom Metazoa; phylum Chordata; class Amphibia; order Anura; family Leptodactylidae; genus Engystomops; species Engystomops pustulosus. The sequence goes on along the minus strand of NC_092412.1, from coordinate 215,978,024 downwards.
TCGCTAAGCGACAGCAGGCGGTGCTGAAACTGCTGAGCCTAGGCGATAAAAGGCACACCGCCCAAGAGCTATTACAGGGCATTCCACATCAAAGTTGTTAACTTTGTCGCCACCCTGCTGTGTAATCCCCAAAATATACTTGCAAACTTTTACCATTTAGGGATATTATTTCAGCGCTTCTTGCGCATCTGTTTACATTCCCCTCACCCGCCATATCCTAAACTTATAAGAACGCTACTACACTTGATCTTATACAAAAGGTTCTTAGAAGTGCTGTTTGGGGAGTAGCCTATAGACAGGGGTGTGATGATGTGACCAGGGTGACCAGGGGGAGGGGAGGCCTGCTGGTAATTCACCACCATAAATTAACCTAATTGAGCCAGTTTGTTGACAAAACCAGCATGTGGCTGGGCTTCAAAGACCTATACAGACAAACCGACTGCAGGCCTCACCCCCCCTCGCCTCCCCAGTCGCAAACAAAGAGCCATTAAAACTTTCACATCACCAGGTTGTATAGAGACAGTTATGAAGTTATGGTCCGTCTCACCAGAACACCAAATACATTTTTGGATCAGTTATTCTCCATAAATCATAACAACCCATTGTTCATTGCTCTAGGATACTCAGATCCAGAGATATCAATATCTCTGGATAGGACCATAGCAAATGGGTCAGGTTTGGTATCAATGCGATCCTGGGATTCACCCGGATCCAATGATACCAGAACCATGACCCCAGGACCTTCCCATGGGGTAGCTGTGGCTTCTACAGGGTTCTGGATGTAATATCAGGTAGGAGGGACCATTAACCCCACCTTAGGGTGGACAGAGGTGTGTCCACACCTGATATAATCGGGCACCATTGAAGGGGCCGGGGTCTTTGTCCTGGGGGAAACTAACATCAACTAAGCGCAGGGAGGATCTAAAAGTGTGGACTATCCATCCCCATTAGGCCACACACAAAGGTAACTAACTAATTAACCAAACTGCTTAGACTTGTAGTGCTGCCCGTGTAATTTGTACTCTGTTTACTGTATATACCTATTGTGTGTACTGTATTGTCTAGTGTGCCCTTAAGGCAATTAAATATAAAATCTAATCTGTGTTGCTCTTTTATCTCGATCACGAATCTTACGTCCGGGTTTCTCGCTTATATACATGCTACCGGGTTGGTTCCTCACCCTATATAATCCCGTTACGGACCGGGCTTATATTAAAGGAGAACTGGTGGCAGCATAAGGCTGATAATATTCTGTCTCACTGCGGCTAGTGAGAGGGATCTTATAGCCATTCAGGGATCTGATTTAGGGTTGTGCCATATCCGGAAGTTGTGTGGACAACTTTAAATCACTTCCTGCGCCTCTCAGAACCCGTGCGTTCTGGGAGTGTCTGTAAAAGGATAACTGAGTGACCTTACGTACCCTTCAGGGGTCCGGAACGTTGCGGTTTCCTTCACATTGGTGGCAAGCGGTGGGATAATCGAGATAATAGTGTTTGATTGTGTAATCCATACTCTCAAATACTAAAGATTGCCAACAGCAGCTTTTGTGTTGGGATCTTAAGACCAATTCAGCACTAGACACAAGCAGAGTGCAATTACAGTAAGGTGTGAGGTACATCAAGTTGCAGTTCTTTGTTAGTTACCAAGAGCTGTGATAATGGCCGGTAGAAACAAAGGCAGGAAGAATGCTGCCAGTGCTGTGGACATTACAGAGGACGATGCAGTACCGCAGTTGGACCAGGAGGAGGTGGGGGGCGCTATTGTTCAAGGCGAGGGGGAGCTCTGCCCAGACTCCCCAAGGAGCCGGTCGCCAGTGGTCAGTCCCACATTGGACCGCCCACTGCCCGCCCACCCACATGGTCTGATGGGCTCGGCGGCCATCTTGCAAGCTGCCTTGTCCAGTTTACAGGCGGGGAACCATGCTGCATACGAGACCCTCATGGCTGCTGCAGAGCGGCGAGAGCGAATGGAAGCAGAGGCGGCAGAAAGGCGAGAGCGAGCAGAGGCTACAGAACGGCGGGAGCGAGTGGAAGCAGAGGCCGCAGAAAGGCAACGGGAGCGTGAACACCAGCTACAGATGCTGCAGCTACAACAGTCTGCTCCTGCTAGTCCAGTGTTGCCGGAGAACCATGTCCCAAAGCTGCGGACTGAGGACTTCCCCCTGTTGGATAAAGGTACTGACTTGGACACTTTTTTGCTGGCTTTTGAAAAAACTTGCCAACAGTACCATGTGCCTGTGGACCAATGGGTTCGGTACCTTACCCCTCGTCTCAGAGGGAAGGCCCTGGAAATATTCGGCTATATGTCTAGCGAGACCACCCTGACTTATGAGGATATCAAGCAGGCTCTGGTCCATCAGTACAACCTAACCCCTGAGAATTACCGGAAGAAGCTCCGGAGTTTGCAGCGGGGGTCTGCTGACAGCTGGACTGATCACATGAGGGCTCTTCTCCGAGCAGTGGACCAGTGGACCTCAGGACTGGGACTTACCACCTTCCAGCAGCTGAAGGAGCTAATCGCCATTGAGCAGTTTTTGTGGAATTGCCCGGAGGAGTTACAGCAGCACCTTCGTGACCGGAAACCCAAGGATGCTTTGGAAACAGCTGGCCTGGCAGATGAATACAGCAACAACCGGACTCTGGAGACCAGGAGACCTGCTGGCTGGAGAGGGGGTAAGACCAACACCATCCCGGTCAGGGAGACCATCCCTGCTACCCCTGTCCCTAAGCCCAAGGGGGCATATTTCCATCCTTCCCTCTCCATGCCGGTTGGTGAACCTCGAGTATGTCATCTGTGTAAACAGCCGGGACACTTCAAAGCAAATTGTCCCCAGCGTCACAGGGCCCCGGTACCGTCCCTAAAACCGTCCCCTGTTTTATGTGTGGGTGGGGGTGGTGGGAGGTCCCATGATAACTTGCAGCCCGTCACCATAGGCCAGGCCGTGGCCATGGGACTGAGAGACACCGGGGCGGAGCTAACCCTTGTACGACCAGAACTGGTGTCCCCACAGGACTTGATACCCGGGAAAACCCTCACTGTCTCCGGAATTGGAGGAACAGAACCGGCACTGCCCATTGCCAAGGTCTATTTGGATTGGGGTGCGGGGAGGGGCATAAGGGAGGTGGGGGTATCCTCCGATATTCCCGTGAGTGTCCTGCTGGGAACAGACTTGGGCCGGCTTGTGTCACAGTATGTGACCCCAGCATCTGCAAGGACTGAGCCCATAACCAGCGATGTGCAGCCTGCCGCTGTAGCTGGTATTGAGATTGATTGTTCTGACACTGATGTTGATATTGTCAATGATAATACTGATGTATGTGACCTACCTACTGCCAGGAATGTGGGGGTGGGTAGGGTCCTGGGTCCTACTTTACCCGTGGGGGAGGGGACCATCCAAGCAGAGGGTCAGGCTACTATAGGGAGTGGCCTGTCCGCCTCTGGTTACCTGTTGTCCTCTGAGACTCCTAGTATAGGGAGAGACAGGGGGCCAACAGCTGTGGGGGAAAGGTTTGCAGGAGCGGATTCCGTGCAGAATCTAACCCCAGCTGGGCTGTCTCCGGACAGGGCCAGTCCGTCTGCCTTGGCAACTGGATCAGAAGGGGAGAGGAAGTGGGCACTACCTGCGGTTGCAGCGACCATTGCCGCTGTCACACGCAGTCGGAGTGCTGAGACCCCTCAGGGGCCAAACGACTTCCTCCCTTCTGACCCAGTGACTACCAGGTCAGATGGAGGCCAGGAGTCAGAACCCGGGGAAATGGTACAAGACATGGCAGTCTCTTCTATTCTCGCCATGTCCAGCCAGGAGTTTCAGGCAGCGTTAGAAGCTGACGCCAGCCTGAAAGCTCTTAAGGAGCAAGCGGCACAGCCTCCTTCAGACTCGGACCCTGAGCGGGTGGTCTGGGACCAAGGACGGCTGTATCGGGTGACGGTCCGGCAGGGTGCACCGGAGGCATGGCCCAGGGACCGACAGTTAGTGGTACCCTATCCGTTCAGGAGTGAGTTGTTGCGGATAGCCCATGAGATTCCAATGGCCGGACACCTGGGGATTACAAAAACAAAGGCTAGACTAGCCCCACATTTTTACTGGCCAAAATTGGGGGCCGATGTGGCTGCCTACTGCCGTTCATGCAACACTTGTCAGAGGGTGGGGAAGGCTGGGCTGCGCCCTAAGGCCCCACTGATGCCTCTGCCGATAATTGATGAACCTTTCCGGAGGGTGGCTGTGGATTTAGTGGGACCGATGCCCGTCCGCAGTAGCTCCGGTAAGGAATTTGTATTAACGGTAGTAGACTATGCCACACGGTACCCCGAAGCCGTAGCTTTGTCTTCAATTCGGGCGGACAAGGTGGCTACTGCATTGTTAGAGATCTTCTCCCGGGTGGGTTTTCCCCAGGAAATGCTTACTGACAGAGGAACCCAGTTTATGTCAGTATTGATGGAGTCTCTCTGTAAACAAATACAGGTGCAACATTTGGTGGCCAGCCCGTACCACCCACAGACCAATGGCCTGTGCGAACGGTTCAATGGCACCTTAAAACAAATGCTTCGTATGTTGGCTGACGCCCACGGGCGCGACTGGGAAAGGTACCTCCCACACCTGCTATTTGCCTACCGGGAGGTTCCACAGGCCTCAACCGGGTTCTCCCCCTTTGAGCTCCTGTATGGGCGACGGGTACGGGGACCTCTGGCCCTGGTGAAAGAGGCCTGGGAAGGAGAATTAGCTACCCCTGAAGTGTCGGTCGTTGAGTATGTCATGCGCTTTCGTGACAAAATGACGGCCTTAACGCAGCTGGTACATGACAATATGGCGCAGGCCCAGGCCGACCAGAAGCGTTGGTATGACCAGAATGCCCGGGAGAGGACCTACCAGGTGGGTCAAAAAGTGTGGGTGCTGGTCCCGGTGCCACAAAACAAGCTTCAGGCTGCCTGGGAAGGCCCATACCTCGTGCATCAGCAGCTTAACGCCGTCACGTACCTGGTCACCCTGGACCCAGTTCGTGGAAGGCGGAAAGCCTATCACGTAAACATGATGAAGGCACATCATGAGCGGGAGGCATGCGCCCTCCCAGTGTGTAACCTGCCAGAGGAAGGGGAGGCAGAGACCCTCCTAGACATGCTGGCCCAGGTCCGGGCAGGAGGCTCCCTTGCGGATGTGGAGGTAAGCCATGAACTCCTGGTGGAACAGAGAACCCAGCTGTGGGCCACCCTACAACCCTTCCAGGAGTTATTTAGCAACCAACCGGGAAGGACCGAGTTGGCAGTCCATCATGTGGACACCGGGGATCATTCCCCAATCCGGCGTTCAGCGTATCGGGTCTCCCCGGAGGTGCAGCAGCACATGCGGCTGGAGATTGACGAAATGCTGAAGCTAGGGGTCATCCAGGCATCTAACAGTGCGTGGGCCTCCCCTGTAGTCCTCGTTCCAAAGAAAGACCGGACCACCCGGTTCTGTGTGGACTACAGGGGGCTCAACGCTGTTACGGTCACCGATGCGTACCCAATGCCCCGCATCGATGACCTGCTCGACCAGCTGGCCGGGGCAAAGTACCTGACCATCATGGATCTGAGCCGGGGTTACTGGCAGATTCCTCTGACTCATGAGGCCCGGGAACGCTCTGCCTTTATCACCCCTTTTGGACTTTACGAGTCCACCGTGATGCCTTTTGGCATGAAGAATGCCCCTGCCACTTTCCAGCGGATGGTCAACACATTGCTTAAAGGGCTGGAAGGATATGCGGTCGCCTATCTGGACGACATTGCCGTCTTCAGTCCAACATGGCAGGATCACCTAGAGCATCTGACGCAGGTGCTTTGGCGGATCCGCCAGGCAGGCTTGACCATTAAGCCGGGAAAGTGCCAGCTGGGCATGAGTGAAGTCCACTACCTGGGACACCGGGTAGGTGGGGGGGTGCTGAAGCCAGAGCCAGGGAAAGTGGATGCCATTGCGTCCTGGCCCACCCCCAGGACTAAAAAACAGGTGATGTCCTTCCTGGGCACGGCCGGGTACTATAGGAGATTTGTACAACACTATAGTACGCTGGCTAAGCCCCTGACGGACCTCACCAAGAAGAAGTTGCCCTCCGCAGTCGATTGGTCAAACGAATGCGAGACGGCTTTCCGAGCGCTGAAGACTGCTTTGTCTACCTTCCCGGTGCTACAAGCAGCTGACTTTAGCCGGCCATTTATAGTACAAACCGACGCCAGCGAGTTTGGCCTCGGTGCTGTACTCAGCCAGGTAGACCAAACGGGCCATGAACACCCCGTTATGTACCTGAGCCGGAAACTCCTGCCGAGGGAGGTGGCCTACTCCACCATGGAGAAGGAATGCCTGGCAATTGTTTGGGCCCTGCAGCGTCTGCAGCCCTACTTGTACGGGCGCCACTTCACGGTGGAGACGGATCACAATCCCCTCAGCTGGTTACACACGGTATCCGGTACCAATGGGAGGTTGTTACGCTGGAGCCTCGCACTCCAACAGTACAACTTCGCCATTCGACACAAAAAGGGCCGTGAACACAGAAATGCAGATGGGTTATCCAGGCAAGGGGAGATAGCTGATGGGCGTGCGGGGGAACACAGAAGGGTGTTGCCCCCTAGCGCCCTCTATAGGGGGGAGGTGTGATGATGTGACCAGGGTGACCAGGGGGAGGGGAGGCCTGCTGGTAATTCACCACCATAAATTAACCTAATTGAGCCAGTTTGTTGACAAAACCAGCATGTGGCTGGGCTTCAAAGACCTATACAGACAAACCGACTGCAGGCCTCACCCCCCCTCGCCTCCCCAGTCGCAAACAAAGAGCCATTAAAACTTTCACATCACCAGGTTGTATAGAGACAGTTATGAAGTTATGGTCCGTCTCACCAGAACACCAAATACATTTTTGGATCAGTTATTCTCCATAAATCATAACAACCCATTGTTCATTGCTCTAGGATACTCAGATCCAGAGATATCAATATCTCTGGATAGGACCATAGCAAATGGGTCAGGTTTGGTATCAATGCGATCCTGGGATTCACCCGGATCCAATGATACCAGAACCATGACCCCAGGACCTTCCCATGGGGTAGCTGTGGCTTCTACAGGGTTCTGGATGTAATATCAGGTAGGAGGGACCATTAACCCCACCTTAGGGTGGACAGAGGTGTGTCCACACCTGATATAATCGGGCACCATTGAAGGGGCCGGGGTCTTTGTCCTGGGGGAAACTAACATCAACTAAGCGCAGGGAGGATCTAAAAGTGTGGACTATCCATCCCCATTAGGCCACACACAAAGGTAACTAACTAATTAACCAAACTGCTTAGACTTGTAGTGCTGCCCGTGTAATTTGTACTCTGTTTACTGTATATACCTATTGTGTGTACTGTATTGTCTAGTGTGCCCTTAAGGCAATTAAATATAAAATCTAATCTGTGTTGCTCTTTTATCTCGATCACGAATCTTACGTCCGGGTTTCTCGCTTATATACATGCTACCGGGTTGGTTCCTCACCCTATATAATCCCGTTACGGACCGGGCTTATATTAAAGGAGAACTGGTGGCAGCATAAGGCTGATAATATTCTGTCTCACTGCGGCTAGTGAGAGGGATCTTATAGCCATTCAGGGATCTGATTTAGGGTTGTGCCATATCCGGAAGTTGTGTGGACAACTTTAAATCACTTCCTGCGCCTCTCAGAACCCGTGCGTTCTGGGAGTGTCTGTAAAAGGATAACTGAGTGACCTTACGTACCCTTCAGGGGTCCGGAACGTTGCGGTTTCCTTCACAAGGGGCTTGGATTGGCGAAAGCTCGCCTGGCAGCGGAGCGCCAGCTCCATGCCAAGATCCAACTAACATAGTTTTAACTGCAGCACCTTTAATCTACTACTAGTTCACTGCCTCCATACATGGTCCCCTTATCAAACGAGCTGTGTCAGGCAGAATTTTGGGTTGTTTTCATGGCTTCCATGTTAACTTTGTCGCCACCCTGCTGTGTAATCCACAAAATATACTGGCAAACTTTTATCATGTACCGATATTATTTGAGTGCTTCTTGCTCACCTCCTTTGGTTCCTCTCTGCCACCCATTGGTTTGAAGCCTGAGTCCATTTAGGGTATGTCGCCATGACACTCTCTAGCCTGCTGCCGCTGCCTCTGCATGCCGTCCCCTATAGTGTCAGGGTCAATTATTGGATGTTTTAGATGCTATCTAGCTTCATTCTGTCACTCTGTCATGGCCATGCTGTTGCCCATAATTTTGGCATAATGGTGCGATTATGCAGCCTCAGAGGCATCCATGCATGCTGCCCCTGCTGTTTCCTGTCCATTTCCGTGGTGTTTCCATCCTTTTCTGAGGTTCCCAGGTGTTTGGCCAAGCTTCCCTGTGCAGAGCCTTGGTCCCCTTGAAAAATGCTCGAGTCTCCCATTGACTTCAATGGGGTTCGTTATTCGAGACGAGCACTCGAGCATCGGGAAAAGTTCGTCTCGAATAACGAGTACCCGAGCATTTTAGTGTTCGCTCATCTCTACTGCAGACACATACAGTGGTAATAAATGTCCTAGCGCAGAATATCAAATGCGCTGATCTCTATGTCCTACCGTGATACAACCTATAAATAGACATCATTTGTTGTGTTCCATTCTACATTTGTCTTTATTCATTCCGGTGACACACCTAATCCCTTGTTATATTACTGAGGATGGTAATACAATTAGGTGATGCCAGGTACAAGAGGAACTTCATTAGGTTAAGGCTGATCATTGGGAATGTCTTCCACAATTAACAATCTGTCGGAAAGTAATTGGGCTCCACCGGAGATATGAAAACTATGAGATTGAATGTAAAATGAATTCTCCTCGCTATTGCCACACAACCTCTCCTTTACTGAAGAGCAGCATTGTTCCTTCCAGCTGAAGTGTGCACTCCAGAGACACTGAGAGTCTGGGCAATGCCCTGAGTGTCACGTAATCTATGCCACCTATTCTACTCCAGATTAGGTTGTATTCTTATATTACTATCATATTCCCATCAGCAATAAAATTCTAATTTCAAAATTTTTGCAAAGCAAATTTTCTTTCCCATTCATGAAACTATCTAAAAGAAAACCTTTTTGCCAATAGCAACCATTTGGATCACAGATTTGTATTTCTGTAAGGGTTCATTCGGTGGGCCGCCTGGGGCTGCATGTACATCCCCATAGATGGAAATGGCCGCCCGGTGGCGGTACGGTGTCGTACACTGGGAAAAGATAGAGGGCCCCCGGACTGCCTATATTATAATCCACTACCGAAGCACATACTACTCCCTGAGTAACTTCTATAGTATTCAATCAGAAGCCTACCACAAAACTTACACATAGCCAAGGGGGCCACATGTGCTATGAAGAGATCTCACACACTAGAGTGCTTCAAGTCCAGCTGCAGTCCTGGAATGAACTGTACAAAGTAATGTAAGGTTATACAGATCTCCAAGGTGAATACTGCTGACAGCTCCTTACCAGCACTCAGGGGCGTACCTGCCATGAGGCGAGTTGAGAATCTCACCTCAGGCGGCACGCATCCTGCTGGACGAGGGGGCGGCGTCGGGCTTCCGCCCGCCACATGCTCCAGCCCGCCACATGCTCCAGTCCGCCACATGCTCCAGCCCGCTGGCACATCCCCTGCCCACCCTCCAACACATGTACCTGTCTGCCGGCCGGCACTTCACCATGACGTCCCGTCTGCATATCCTCCGCCCGCCCCCGGCACATTTACATGCCTGCCGGCCGGCACTTCCGCTGTTGTCCGGCCGGAGGGAACATCCTCTGCCCGCCCCCCAGCACATGTACATGCCTGCCGCCGGCACTGCTCCGTGCGTCCCGCCGGGCGCCACATCCTCCGCCCATTCCCTCGCACAAGCACATGCCTGCGGGCCGGCACTACTCCAATATGTGCATGTACATGCTGGCCGGCACTGCTCCATTACATCCCGCCAGGCAGCATATCATCCGCCCGGCACATGTACGTGGCATCACCCTCCCGCTGGCCGGCACTTTCCACCCTGACAGTTGGCTGGCACATCCCGTCCTCCCGCACAGCCCCATAGCCCCCCGCAGCCCCACCTGTCCATTCCGGGTTCCCCCACTTCTCGCTGCTCCCGGCTGCTGTTTCTCCCCCCCCCCCTACCCGGCTCCGGTCCCCTCCCGGCTCCGGTCCCCTCCCGGCTATGGTACCCCCGGATCCGGTCCACATCCCCCCCCCCCTCTGGAGATAAAGACCAAACAGCCAGGACCATAGAAAAAAAAATAAGGTACCTTTTATGTATATGTATATATAAGTATATATGTGTATGTATAAGTGATGTATGTATATGTATATATTTTTGTGCATGTATGTGTGTATATATATATATATATATATATATATATATATATATATATATATGTTTGTATATATGTATATTCTGAATATGGTGTGTGTGTATATTTGCTGTATGTATGTGCAGTGTGTTTTGCTGTATGTATGTGCATACTGTTTGTATATGTGTATTTGCTGTATGCATACTCAGTATGTGTATAGATGTTGTATAAACTGTATGAGTGTATATATGCTATTTGTTTATGCTGTATTGGTGATATTTATAAGGGTTTCTGCACCATGTCAGTGGCGTAGAAGCCCTGAAATAATTGCAAATTTTTGTTTTATACTACACGGTGGCACTCTGTATGCATTTTATACTACATGGGGGCACGCTGTATGCATTTTATACTACGTGGCGGCACGCTGTATGCATTTTATACTACGTGGCGGCACGCTGTATGCATTTTATACTACGTGGCGGCACGCTGTATGCATTTTACATTACGTGGCGGCACGCTGTATGCATTTTTCATTACGTGGCGGCACGCTGTATGCATTTTACATTACGTGGCGGCACGCTGTATGCATTTTACATTACGTGGCGGCACGCTGTATGCATTTTACATTAAGTGGCGGCATGCTGTATGCATTTTATACTACATGGCGGCACGCTGTATGCATTTTATAATACAAGGTGCCATGCTGTATCTATTTAATACTACATCGCGGCACGCTGTATCTATTTTATACTACATGGAGGTACGCTGTATCTATTTTATACTACATGGAGGTACGCTGTATCTATTTTATACTACATGGAGGTACGCTGTACCTATTTTATACTACATGGAGGTACGCTGTATCTATTTTCCACGCTGTATCTGATATATTACATATATGGGGGGGGGGCGTCTTTCTATGGCTCGCCTCAGGCAGCAGACAGGCTTGGTACACCCCTGCCAGCACTGATGCCTTCCCTGCAGCAGGACTCTTCATTATAAAGCAGTAAAACCAGTGCATAAAAGTAAAGTCATATCCTAGTAATATTCAGCCATGCACATTCTATCTTCCTTTATCTTTTCTAGATTCTGTGCATTCTATGCAATTGACCTGTGATGATGTTTTTAGTCTCTTATCATTCATCTTCCACCACATACACTGAGTGCCAGCATCATAAAATAAACCATTTCTTACGAAACCCATTGTTCCTCCATTTTACCTGATTTTACCTTTAGCTGCAATGATTGGAACCTGCCTAATGCTATAACATCCTGACGGGATGATTGTGATATATCAGTGACTTCACGGCTCACTGGCTTTCACAAACAATACCAGGTAATAGAGAGAGAAAGGAACATTTCATGCTGTATTAAGCAATGATCCATAATACGCTCACAGCTGTCACCACTGGGTTGCCGAGACCGTGGCAAGGAAATATATATTGTGTATAAATAAAATCTCTCTTTTAATATGCCATGTAACAACATGCTGTGCCGGGGATTTAATAGATTCATTCTATTGTTGTTAGTATCAATATTATTATGTTAATATTTGGATGCTGGAGCGATATGACATTTATAAATAAAGAATAATGGATCTGGACGGCTATTATATTACAGATAAACATTGAAATCATTACTTCATTTTATAAATGAGTGTCAGTGGAGTTGGTCTGATTTTATTAGTAGGTTTGGTGTCTGGACTGGAACACATGGAGAATCAGCAGTCAAGTCGGAAGGCAAGGCTTGCTTTAAATTTAGGCTCGACCCTGAAAGAGACTAGTTTGTAAGACTAATTCAGAAAGCACTGTTCACACTGCCTCATGATCTCTGTTGGAGATGAAGAAAATGAAGTCTTTTTTGATACTTGGTAACAGGTTTTTTTAAAGGGGTTTTTCAGGAATCTGGAACGCCCCTAGAGGGCAGAAGTGCAAAAGAAAAGAAAGCATTTTTAGGCCATGTGCATATTTTTGGAATCGGTGATAAGGATTCTTTGGGAATTGTCCCTTATAACAGAGGGCTAAGGGTGATGCCACACATTGCGTTTTTGGTCCGTTTTTAAGCATGCGCTTTTAAACAGACTGAAAACACATGCTTAAAAACGGACCAAAAGAGCCATGTGTGGCATCACCCTAAGACAGATGCACATACAGTGGGATACGTTGTCCTGTTTCTGCTCCTCCTAAAAGCGTGAGGAGGAATGAATAAGCCCTGCCGATGTTCAGGGTGTTTCCCCCAGTGATGTCACTGTTCTTATATTGCCATTGACATCACTGGCGATCATCCTGAGTGTGCGCTCAGCTGAGGCCGGGGAGGATGTAAAACTTGGCATCCAACCCCAGTTGCCTCCAAGTTACTTAGCAAGAGGGAGCAGGATGGTAAGACATAGCTTGCTACATCTTATCATCTTAATCTTGTGTTTTCCATAGTAAATGACAAAAAGGATGCCTCCACCTTCCAGTATATATCTTTGTCAATGAGCTTCAGCGTATATGCTAATCATATACAAAACATGCTATTAATGCAAGCTTAACCTGCTCCAGGTCGTGATTCCTGCGTCTGTCCGGCGCTTCCGATTTTTGGCACCGCGCCCTACATTAGAGACTAAGAGATCATGGGACCCTTTTTAGCCATAGAGTGGCCTCCTTGGACCTGGGGACAAAAAAGGCAGTAACGTCCGATGATCAATAGTAGTGACATCCCATAGATTAAGGAGGAGAGTCATTGGCCGAAGCAGATCTGTAACACCCTGGAACAACCCTGTATAATACCCAAAAGTGAAAGTACCAGAGTAATGTGAGAACCATGAGCAGGTGCTGCTAAGGAAGCTTTTTCCCCCACCCCTTGCTCCCTAGATTAAAGATTCCTGGAAAACCCCTTTAAATGCAATGATAAACAGCTAATTTCTGCAATTATTGCCAGTATTTTATATTGAGGCCTCTTCCCCGGCAGGCAATGGGGCAGTACTTTAGCAGGTACATAGTGAAGTATTTCATCATTTTCATCTTCCAAGCATCTCAGTATGTATCAGGCAGAAAATCTTTCTCCTCTTCTCCACTGCTTATATTTACCTCGGCAGAAAATGTCTGGATGATTTAGCTTTTATGGGTTTGGAATAGATGAAAGGTAAAGACAAAGGGATACAGTCTCTGAGACGTCTTATTAATGAGCTGATTCAGAGCTGAGACTTCAGGCAAACAGTTCTTGGCATTTCTTTAAAAAAGTTAGACAGCCAATTTGTACATGTTTTCTGACCAGACTGCTGAAGATAAGAGCTTTGCATGTACCTTTGTTCATCCATTAACCACCCCCCCCCTCCTCCCTTGTCTTATTTTGTGGTATTTTGTTTTTTTTTCCTTTGTGCTAATATATTCCAGCCAAGTAGTACAAAAATGATTCCCTTGTGTGTATGAAAGCTCGGGAGGTGTTTGGGTTTGCTATTTCTACATACACTGACGTCAAGATCTTAATAATCTTGGATGGGGATCAGATGTGACTGTGCCAGTTTGTAAGTTTTCTTCAGACCTTGTTACATAGTAACGTTTCTTGTATTTCAGCAGGACATTGGTCTCCAGGCCCATCTCATCCTATATGTATATATTCAGTATAGTGCTACACAATTGTATTATCCAGGAGCTCTCCCTGATAAGAGCAGATCAGCACCCTAAAGAACATCCTGTCAAAGAATATAGAAAAGAACTAGTTATAGAACTTAGTTCTATAACTGAATCTCTATAAATCACAGGTATCGTTGGGGAAAAATATTAAGTAAAATATAACTTTTAATTCATGTACTTAAAAAGTTCCTCCAACATATGCAACAGTGTGTACAAGAATCGTGATAACGTACCACACTGTCACAGGTGATAGATAATTGAATGAATAAAAAGGACTTTTCAAGCTCACAGAGCGCACTCTGTATGTATTATTAACAGGTGCAGGTTAGCTTTGTGGCCAGTACCTTGAGGTGGAGAGATGAGAAGTTAGGACATTATTTAGTGTAGCACCACAGGACTTTGTAGGAGCAGGAAATAATCCCTGTAGCTGCCTTAATGCACACAGAATAGACGCAGGGAAATGGCTATATCTTCTATACGTTTCTAGATTTACCTGCCTACTGGCCATGAAGCTAACCTGCACCTGTTAATAATACATACAGAGTGCGCTCTGTGAGCTTGAAAAGTCCTTTTTATTCATTCAATTATCTATCACCTGTGACAGTGTGGTACGTTATCACGATTCTTGTACACACTGTTGCATATGTTGGAGGAACTTTTTAAGTACATGAATTAAAAGTTATATTTTATTTAATATTTTTCCCCAACGATACCTGTGATTTATTCCCTTATTATTGTATCTTTGGTTGATACCAAACTTAGCTCCTCAGTGACTTGATTATAACTGAATCTCTGAAGCTATTTTTTTATTTTTTCAGAAATTAATAAAGCAATGATGATAATAGTACACTTTGTAATATACTTCATTAAGATACTCTGTGCCTTCTTTCTGCTTCTTTCTCCTGCAGTGAGCAGGGAAAAGCCTTCTGAGGTCTACTTCAGACAGATAAGGAGGCTAATGCTAAACTCTTTCCATACCCCGAGAATATTTCCATCTATGATTCATCTATGCAAGGAGATAAGACTATCCAGGAACTGTCTGTAAAGAGTTAAGTTATTAGACATTTTGTCAGGTTCCTTTATCTCACAACCATCAGTGGGTACAGAACAGAAAGCTGATTTACACAAACTGCTTAAAGAAAAGCAGGGACACTTACTCATAGATCCAGGAACAGTGACTGTGGTAATCTTCTTATATTTGATATCCATGGCTTCATTCCCTCTAATATCAACTTTTAAAATGTTGCTTATGAGCCAGAAGGGCTCTGGGTGTTAACAGGGCTCCTCAGGGGTGCAGCTTCACAGGCTGTCTTACATCCCCCTGCTCCCTCAGCACTTCCCCTCACTCTGTCTGATGTAATCACATGCAGCAGAGGAAGTTTCAGCACACAGATTTACAGGCAGATTCACAGGCTGTTACAATAAGCAGAACATGTCTCACCAAACCCCGGCTCTCTCCTTTCTCCCGCTGCCTGTGTTGTCTAGCAGCAACAGGAAATGCAGGGGGAGGGGGGAGACCTGCTCTGCTCATTGTAACAACCTTTTAACCTGAAGCACTGAAAGGCTCTGGAAACACCCTACAGAGCCCTGAAGGCTCATAAGCAGGGCAGTTTCTAGGTACTTTTTTGTACAGGGCGAATCACAAAAAATTCCCCCTCCTCCCCAAGGTCACTAAAATATATACAATGCATCACAATTTCAGCATAAACAGCCCACCACCAAATTAAAAATATTGGCTGCATTTATGTATGGATTATAGTGTATGCAGCATTATCCCACTAAGTTAGCTTACACATTGCTCTTAATTCTAACATATAATGGGGCTTATTTATTAAGGGTCCGCGGGTGCATTTTCGTCGGATTTTCCGGCGTTTTCGGGATTTGCGCCACTGTGACAGGTATTTAACTGGGGACTGAGTGTGGGATTTAACTTTCAAATTGCGTCGCAAGACAATGCACTTACACGCACTAGGAAGAAGAAGGGAACTCCAGCGGATCTGAGCAGGGAAGCAACACATGCAGGATATCGGGCACACAATTGTAGTGAATCGTGGCAGAGTGCATTCCAGTCGGACAATGCACTTTCAGGGAACACGTCAGGACGGGTAAGTAAATGTGCCCCAATGTGTCACCCCTTTAATCAAAATTACAATATTGGGGGTCATTTACTAAGGGCCCGATTCGCGTTTTCCCGACGTGTTACCCGAATATTTCCGATTTGCAGCCGATTTTTCCTGAATTTCCCCGGGATTTTGGCGCACGCGATCGGATTGTGGCGCATCGGCGTCGGCATGCACGCAGCGGAAATGGGGGGGGGGGCATGGCCGAACGGAAACCCGACGGATTCGGAAAAACCGGCACATTTTTAAAAAAAAGTGTCGCTGGACACGCACTTACCTTCGCCCAGCAATGGATCGCGGACTCCGGTGGACCTCAGCGGACTTCAGCGCAGCAGCGACACCTGGTGGACGTCGGAGGAATTGCCTTAGTGAATCGGCGGAAGACCCAAATCCATCGCAGAAAACGCGCCGCTGGATCGCGAATGGACCGGGTAAGTAAATCTGCCCCAATGTGTCTGTCATGAATTGCTATAATAGTGATTTATGTCCCTGGGTTACATACAAGATAGGTTCTTTAGGTTTGTACATAAGTTGAATTTGTAAGTCCCCAGTATATATGTAGCGCCCGCACACCGGCCCCAGTACACTGCCTCCAATATATAGGTACCCCAATTACCCGGGCCCCCAGTATATAGTTAGTCCCAGCACATGCTGCCCAGTATATAGGTAACCTCAGTACACTGGTCCCCAGTACTCACCTTCCAGCAGCTCCTCTTTGTCAGGCTCAGAGGTTGTGGATCCTCTGAACCACTGCGGACGATGGCACAAGCCACTACCTGGGACCGGAGTCTAAGTGGCAACCCGGTTTTCACCAGAGCCCGCCGCAAAGCGGGTTGGACTTGCTGCGGCGTGGTACCACCAGGTCGTTCCACAGGCGTGACTTGTCCGCAGTGGCAGCCAAGGTCGAGGTACAGAATCGGCAGGCAATCTCGTAGTCGGGGTCAGGCAGGAGGTCAGGACGGGCAGCACAGGTTCGTAGTCAGAGTCGTAGCAACAGGTCAGGACAGGCGGCAAAGGAGCGTAGTCAGAAACGGAACTGGGGTCACAACAGGAAATCTCAAGAACAGCACAAGGCATCAAAATACAGCTTTCTCTAGGGCGCAAGGCACAAAGATCCGGCAAGGGTAACAGGAAGAGGCAGGGTTAAATAATTAAAGGGAAAAGGCCAGCGCCAATTAGTGGCGCGCTGGCCCTTTAAATTTACAGAACTTGCCGCGCGCGCGCCCTAGCTGTCGGGGACGCGCGCGCACAGCCGAATGGGACGAGGAAGCTGCGGACGGAGCCGACGCCGGAGGGGCAGGAGCCGGGACCCGTGAGTAGCGCTTGCGGTGCGCTGGCGGGGGACCGACGGCACGGGTGAGCCCGCGATCCGTGACGGGGATCGCGGGACCACCCGTGACAGTACCCCCCCCCTTCGGCCTCCCCCTCTTTCTGGGCTGGAGGAATCTCTGCAGGAGATCCTGGTCCAGGATATTGTCCTCGGGCTCCCAGGATCTCTCCTCAGGCCCGAACCCCTTCCAGTCAACCAAGAAGAACCGCTTACCTCTTACAGTCTTAGCATCAAGGATCTCCTTTACCTCATAGATGTCAGAGGAGTCGGCCACTGGAGCAGGAGGAGACAGCTGTCGGGAGAAGCGGTTCAGGATGACAGGCTTGAGCAGGGATACATGGAAGGAGTTCGGGATGCGCATGGTAGGAGGAAGGCGCAGCTTATATGAGACTGGATTGATGCGATGCATCACCTCGAAGGGACCCAGGAAACGAGGACCGAGCTTGTAGCCAGGAATTTTAAGCCGGACGTATTTGGAGGACAGCCAAACCTTGTCACCAGGAGAGAAGACGGGGGAAGGTCTGCGTCTTTTATCGGCTTGAATCTTAGTCTGCGTCGAAGCCTGTAATAAGGAAAGGCGGGTCTGCTCCCAGATGGTTTTTAAGTCCTGTACCAACTCCTCAACTGCAGGAACATCAGAAGCCACGGGTAGAGGTAGAGGCGGGCGAGGATGGAGTCCATAGTTGACAAAAAATGGAGCAGAACCCGCTGATGCAGAGTCCAAGGAGTTATAGGAAAACTCCGCCCAAGGCAACAATTGGGACCAATCGTCCTGACGGGCAGAAACAAAGTGGCGTAGATAGCAGCCCAAAGTCTGGTTAACTCTCTCCACCTGCCCGTTCGACTGGGGATGATAGGCAGAAGAGAAGTCCAACTTCACCTGTAGTTGGTTACAGAGAGAACGCCAAAATTTCGAGACAAACTGTACTCCACGGTCAGAGACTATGTGTCGTGGAAGTCCATGGAGTCGGAAGATGTGGTGAAAGAACTGTTCGGCAAGACATGGAGCAGCTGGCAAACCTGGTAGAGGAATAAAATGGGCCATCTTAGAGAACCGGTCAGTCACCACCCAGATGACAGTATTGCCTGAAGAAGATGGTAAATCCGTGATGAAATCCATAGCAATATGAGTCCATGGACAGCTGGGTATTGGCAACGGCAGAAGAAGACCAGCAGGCTTAAGACGTGAAGGCTTATTCCGGGCACAGGAAGTACAGGCACCCACAAAATCCCGGACATCTCTGGCCAGGTCTGGCCACCAGTAGAATCGGGTAATGAGGGCGATAGAACGCTGCACCCCAGGATGCCCAGCCACACGGGAGCAATGTCCCCAAGACAGAATTCTCCTCCGTAGCGCAGGTCGTACGTATGTCTTGCCAGGAGGTAATAGACGAAGATCCACTGGCGCGGCCAGTACAAGTCGGTCAGGAGAGATAACATGACGAGGAACCGGTTCTTCCCCAACAACATCCGAAGCACGAGAAAGGGCGTCTGCCTTGATGTTCTTCTCGGCCGGACGAAAATGAATGAGAAAATCGAACCGGGCGAAGAAGAGTGACCAACGAGCTTGGCGTGGGTTGAGTCGCTGAGCAGTCTGGAGATAGAGGAGGATGTGGAACGTGGAAGCACATAAAAGGACAGGTTCTCCTTGTGCAGCACACCGACTTGCATAGACAGTGGCTTGGTGCGGTAGTGGACCGGGTCAGAAAGGATTTGTCCACTGACGGAGGAGATGACCAACGGCCTTTCAAGACGGACCACAGGAAGGTGATGCCGGGAGACCAAGGCGGCATCCACGAAGTTCCCCGCGGAGCCTGAGTCCAAGAAGGCAGAGACCTGGATCTGGGTGCCGGTGCCCACGCTGAGAAGCACCGGTATCATCAAACGTGGAGAAGCTTTGCTCACACCTAGGGACGCTTCTCCCAAGAACCCTAGGTGCTGGCGTTTCCCGAAGGTTGGGGACGGATTGGGCAAGACCCCAGGAAGTGTCCAGGACTGGCACAGTAGAAGCAGAGGTTTCCCTGACGCCTTCTGATACGCTCCTGGGGAGAGAGTCTGAGCCTGTCCACCTCCATAGGCTCCTCCACGGGTGGTACATCAGGGGGCTGGAGCGGTCTTTGAAAAGCTGGAGCCAGGCGAGGAAATCGTCGTGGGCGAACTTGCGGTTGCTCTAGGCGTAATTCCTCAGCACGTTCTCTAAATCGCACATCAATCCGGGTGGCTAAGGTGATAAGACCACCCAGGGTAGACGGCAGATCTCGAGCGGCCAGAGCGTCTTTAATATGAGGGGCAAGTCCCTTCTTAAAGGTTGCGGACAGGGCCGCATCGTTCCAGGAAAGTTCCGTGGCCAAGGTACGGAACTGGACCGCATATTCTCCCACGGATGAGCCCCCCTGGCGGAGATTCAACAGCGCAGTCTCGGCAGAAGAGGCCCGTGCAGGTTCCTCAAAAACGGACCGGAACTCCGCCAGAAATGCAGTGAGATTGTCTGTGACCGGGTCGTCTCTGTCCCAGAGAGGAGTAGCCCAGGCCAGGGCCTTACCAGAGAGAAGGCTGACGATGAAGGCCACCTTGGATCGTTCCGTGGAGAATTGAGACGGCATCAACTCAAAATGCAGGGAGCACTGGGTTATGAAGCCCCTGCAAGACTTGGGATCACCATCATACTTCCCGGGCATAGACAGCCGTAGCCTCGGTTCAGCGGCGGGAAGAGAAGCCGGGATAGCGGGAGCCACAGGAGCGGCCTCAGGAACCTGTTGTTGCTGCTGGGTGGCCAGCAGCTGCTGCAGCATGGCGGTAACCTGTTCCAGCTGTTGGCGTTGAGCGACAATCTCACGGGATTGTTGACCCACGATGGCAGCCAGAGTCGGCCGAGTAGGAAGCGGCACCTCAGCGGGATCCATGGCCGGATCTTACTGTCAGGCTCAGAGGTTGTGGATCCTCTGAACCACTGCGGACGATGGCACAAGCCACTACCTGGGACCGGAGTCTAAGTGGCAACCCGGTTTTCACCAGAGCCCGCCGCAAAGCGGGTTGGACTTGCTGCGGCGTGGTACCACCAGGTCGTTCCACAGGCGTGACTTGTCCGCAGTGGCAGCCAAGGTCGAGGTACAGAATCGGCAGGCAATCTCGTAGTCGGGGTCAGGCAGGAGGTCAGGACGGGCAGCACAGGTTCGTAGTCAGAGTCGTAGCAACAGGTCAGGACAGGCGGCAAAGGAGCGTAGTCAGAAACGGAACTGGGGTCACAACAGGAAATCTCAAGAACAGCACAAGGCATCAAAATACAGCTTTCTCTAGGGCGCAAGGCACAAAGATCCGGCAAGGGTAACAGGAAGAGGCAGGGTTAAATAATTAAAGGGAAAAGGCCAGCGCCAATTAGTGGCGCGCTGGCCCTTTAAATTTACAGAACTTGCCGCGCGCGCGCCCTAGCTGTCGGGGACGCGCGCGCACAGCCGAATGGGACGAGGAAGCTGCGGACGGAGCCGACGCCGGAGGGGCAGGAGCCGGGACCCGTGAGTAGCGCTTGCGGTGCGCTGGCGGGGGACCGACGGCACGGGTGAGCCCGCGATCCGTGACGGGGATCGCGGGACCACCCGTGACACTCTTCCCCCAGAGATTCCACAACAATATCACAGGTTCAACTCACACGCACACTATGTCATCATGAGGTGGTCCGCATCATGGTGTGCATGCGGGCAGAACCCGGGCTACTGCTGAAGGATCCTGGGTAGAAGAGGAGCCGTGGGGAGGGCCGGAATGTGAGTACAGAGTTTATTTTTTTTAATGTGCTGGGTGGTGGGCGGTTGCTGGAGTCCACTGCTTTCCCCACTGGGTGACACACAGGGTCTTAACCCGCCCCAGCCAACTGGAATAAACTGGCCTGCTTATAAGCATAATTATAAAAGTTGATTTTGGAAGGAAGCAGCCCATGGATAACAAATATAAGAAGATTAGCACAGTCACGGTACCTGGATCTATGAGTAAGTGTCCCCGGTTTATCATGATGGAAGATTTACTTTAGAAGAAAGGCGGATGGAAAATTAGGACAGAGGAACTATTTGTTTAATAAAATATATTACAAAGTTTAATATTACTATATACACGTTTTATTTATGCAATTGTCAAAAGAATAGTTTGCTTTATATCCAATACAGGGCCTGTGTTTTGGTAAGATCACAGAACAAAAGCCCGACAATGACTATAGTAATACTATTGTGCTACATACTGGAAAAACTCACTTATCACGTTTGTTGGCAAATATTCATGTGGAAAAGTGTTGGTGAACGATGCCAAGTACAACATGTCTATGCTTTATAGCTATGGGAGCTCCAGGAATGGTGGAGAAGGATGTACAGCTATTTTCAGAACTGCCACAGACACGGAAGGAGGGGGCCATACATTTACAAAAACCCTTCTATTCTCTGCCGCCATGAGACAGGCGTCTTGTTCTAGACATAGATGAAACCCCCTTATATCCTTACATATGTGTCTATGCAATAAATGTGTGAAGGAGAACACCAAAGGAAAGTTTTTCTATGAGAAGACCATTTGTCTTAAAGCTGCTTAATGCCCAGAGGGAAGGGACGGCTCAACAGCCAGGGTTCCCCAGTGGTTCCCTTCACAGGGGGATGTTTCACTCCTGAGTGCCGGGTGGTGACTATTTATGAGTCAGGGTTGTGACAGTTTTGGTTCCTTTCTGATCAAATTATATAATTGGCCTTATAAAATATACCGTATATACTCAAGTTTTTTCATGAATTGGGGAAACAGGGGGCTGGCTATACAGGCAGTCCCCGGGTTACATACAAGATAGGTTCTGTAGGTTTGTTCTAAAGCTGAATTTTTATGTAAGTCAGAACTGTATATTTTATAATTGTAACCCCAGCCTGAATTTTTTTTAGTTTCTTTTTGGAAAAAAAATGTTGGGTTGTCATAAGAACCAGGATTAACAATAAAGCTTAATTGCAGACACCTCTGATAACTTTTAAAGCTGTTTATTGTAGCCTAAAGCTAAAGTACAGTAAATTACCGACATCCAGACGTCCATTTGTAACTAGGGGTCGTCTGTAAGTCAGGTGTTCTTAAGTAGGGGACCGCCTGTATACCGGGGCAGGGGGCTGGCTATGTACTGGGGGAATGCTAGCTGGCTATACACCGGGAGAGGGGGCTGGCTATATACTGGGGGAATGCTGGCTGGCTATATACTGGGGCAGTGGGATGGCTATATACTGGGGGAATGCTGGCTGGCTATATACTGTGGCGCAGGGGGTTGAATAGCTATATACTGGGGGGAGGCTGTGACCAATGCATTTTCCCCCTTAGGCTTATACTCGAGTCAATAGCTTTTAACAGTTTTTTTGTGGTAAAACTAGGGGCCTTGGCTTATATTCAGGTCGGCTTATACTTGAGTATATATGGTAAATTACTAATAAATCAGATTCTTACCCCATGTCTGAGTCTGCTCCATTGTTGGTTATATGCAAATAAGTTTTCCTAGATGTGATAAGGAAAACCCCTCTTTTTTTTGCTATGTTGACTTGCAGGAAGCCTATTTACATGATGTGGAATTAACCCCACACCGACGTGTGACATATGGGCTGAGCCTCCTTCATACAGGGTGGATTTTTGCTACAATCCTTGATGTCATCTGGAAGCACTTATCTGTCGCCCTGAAAGCCCCAGGTATATATAAGATCCGAGGCTGTATGGTTTCTGAAGATCAGTTACAATGTGCCAGTGGCACATTGTAATAGAACATGAGTAAAGTACAGTAGTACAGTACAGTAGTATGGCAGCATATGGTAGGATCAATCAAACAACCTAGGGTTGAAGTACCCAGGGGACCTAAAAATAGTATAACTCCGTAACTGAAAATAGCGGCCAAAATGTCCAAAAGACATTTTTTTGACATTTTGCAACATATCAAAATTTTATAAAAAGTGATCCAAATGGTAGCAACGACAACACATCTCATTTCACCAAAAATCACATGTCACACAGCTCCTAAAACCAAAGTATGTAAAATTATTATTAGTGTCAGAAGAAGGCAAAAGGAAGAAAATTTTTGTATAGTTTTAAATTTTTTTAAATGTATTAAAACACAATATAACTTATATGAGTTTGGTATCCCCATAATTGTATCGACCCAAAGAATAAAGCAGACATGTAATTTGGGGTGAACAGTGAAAGTCATAAAAACCAAGCCCACAAGAAAATGGTGCAAATGCATTTTTTCACCAATTCCACTACATTTGGAATTTTTTCCCACTTCCTAGTATACATCATTGTTAAATACCATCACCACGAAGTGCAAAAACAAGCCCACACACAGCTGGAAAAATAAAAAAGTTATAGATTTTTTAAGTTGGGGAGTGAAAAATGGAAACGCAAAACTGAAAAAGGAAATGTTATGTAGAAAGCAAGGATGGCACTCACCGAAAGATGGTTGTGGATATCTTCTTTTATTTCATAAAGTAAAAATACTCACAAAAAGTAGGTGCGGGGGAGGGAGTGGGAGCTGATCGCCCAGAGGAGGGCAACGGCCGTTTCGCGCTGTGCTGCGCTTCTTCCGGCCCTGAAGGTGAAGTGATTAAAAGCCGTGAGGTTTTTAAATGCTGGTGGATCAATTGGACAATCCCACAAAGGGGAGTGTCCAGTGTTCACACTCTTTTGGGATAGGCTGATGGCACCCTGAACTCTATAGCCAATCGGGGAAAGAAGCAACACCCGAATGGGAGAAGGAAACAGCTGAGCTTACCTCTCGTGCATTGGGTCATTCCTCCTACCAGGTGTGACGTGTCCTCACCACCAGTCGTGGGTTCCGGCGGGTGTTGGCCTATTCGTCCTGAAACCGGACCGAGGCCCCGCCCCTTCCGGTATTACCCACATGGGGTTTGTCACGTGCGCGGACAATTTGTCTACACCCCTTTTCTGGTCATGTGACTCGTTGCCTCGACAACAAGGCACGGCGTCACTACACCAGGATAATCGGGAGTTTTTTTCTGACGCTGTCCGTACCTGGGGGATGGACCACACTGTGCACTGTAGAGAGGCATATAGCTCGCAAATATAAAAGAGTAGGTTGTGCCTATGTGCGTTTTATTCAGATGTATAGAAGATTCGTGGACGACGTGTTCATGATTTGGACTGGCACGGAAGAGGGCTTCCACGAAATGGTGCAGTACCTCAACCAGACCAACAAAATGAACATGTCGTTCACGTGTACCATAGACAAACAGAGACTAGAGTTCCTTGATGTATTGGTTGAAGTAAAAAATAACGAAATATGTACCTCGGTCCATAGGAAAAAAACGGCCACCAATGCCCTCCTACATTTTGAAAGCTACCACCCTAGGCATGTGAAAGAAGCCGTCCCTTATGGACAGTTCTTAAGGGTAAAACGGGTCAATAATACCCCAGAAGGTTTTGAAATACAGGCCAGGGAGCTAAAAGAGAGACTCCTAAAGAGGGGTTACCCAGAAAAAATACTTGACCAGGCATATGAAAGAGTCAAAAGTAAAGACCAAAAAGAACTTTTGAGGAATAGTGATAAGAAGAAGGAGAGGGAAAGATTCACCTTCTCCTTTGACTTCACTCCCTTAGCTGACACCATAAAAAAAGCCATAAGGGACAACTGGCACCTGATAGAGAATGATAGAGATCTCGCTGAGCAAGCCGTGGGAGGACCTCTCATTAGCTTTAGGAGAGGTAAATCAATTAGATCTGAATTGGTCCATAGTGCCTTCAATTCAGGGAAGAAGAACAGGAACTGGCTTAAAGAACACCCACTTGTCGGGAACTTCAAATGTGGTCATTGTAAGTGCTGTCCGTATAACTCAAGTAGTAAGGTGGTGTCATTTGGTGGTTTGGAGGTTAAGGTAAAAAGTTTTATTAATTGCAAAACAAGCTATGTCGTATACATCCTTATCTGTGACTGCCAGAGATTCTATATTGGCAAAACCATAAGAAGTCTATACTTGAGAGTCAGAGAGCACTTAGGGTCTATAAAGTCAGGAGCTGGGGCCCCGAGATTGATTCAACACATTAGAGAAGAGCATGGGGGCAATGTAGACTCTATTAGGTTCGCAGGTATAGAGGTGGTCCCACCCCCAAAAAAAGGAGGGGACAGGCAGAGGCTGCTACTGCAAGCAGAGAGCAGATGGATACTGAGATCAAATGCTATGGGGCCCATTGGTCTTAACGACAAAATAGATATGGGGGTGTTTTTATAAGAACCCGCAGATGATATATTTCTCTACCAGTCCAAGTGTGAACATAAGCTAGGTTTATGCCAGCAAATATAAGATGTATGTGCAGTACCGTAGTATTTCACACTGTGTAATTTGTGTAATGTGATTTTTCTAGGTGTTATTCACCTCCTTGTTTTTAATATATGCCGTCTTCAGATACAGGTTTATTATGCATTATATGGTACAATACGTGAACCACGGCGAGGTACATGGCACAACCTACTCTTTTATATTTGCGAGCTATATGCCTCTCTACAGTGCACAGTGTGGTCCATCCCCCAGGTACGGACAGCGTCAGAAAAAAACTCCCGATTATCCTGGTGTAGTGACGCCGTGCCTTGTTGTCGAGGCAACGAGTCACATGACCAGAAAAGGGGTGTAGACAAATTGTCCGCGCACGTGACAAACCCCATGTGGGTAATACCGGAAGGGGCGGGGCCTCGGTCCGGTTTCAGGACGAATAGGCCAACACCCGCCGGAACCCACGACTGGTGGTGAGGACACGTCACACCTGGTAGGAGGAATGACCCAATGCACGAGAGGTAAGCTCAGCTGTTTCCTTCTCCCATTCGGGTGTTGCTTCTTTCCCCGATTGGCTATAGAGTTCAGGGTGCCATCAGCCTATCCCAAAAGAGTGTGAACACTGGACACTCCCCTTTGTGGGATTGTCCAATTGATCCACCAGCATTTAAAAACCTCACGGCTTTTAATCACTTCACCTTCAGGGCCGGAAGAAGCGCAGCACAGCGCGAAACGGCCGTTGCCCTCCTCTGGGCGATCAGCTCCCACTCCCTCCCCCGCACCTACTTTTTGTGAGTATTTTTACTTTATGAAATAAAAGAAGATATCCACAACCATCTTTCGGTGAGTGCCATCCTTGCTTTCTACATAACATTTTCGTTGTTTGGACTTTCGTTTTACATTCTTGAGGAATTGAGCACCACAGAGGATACATACCTCCACTTATATGGAACCCATGCACTCCTAAATGTGATAGTTTACCCTCTATCTTGTGGAAAGGAGTAGTGCCATCTCTTCCTATCTCCTTTGAACTTTGCCTTTGTGAAACCTATTTTTGATTGAGCACACTCCGTTTTGCCACGGAATAAGGGATATTGTGATACTTCGAGTATGGAACCAATGGAGACAACAGGAGTTCCAGGAGAAGGATTGTTAAAGCAGGGGAGGGAGGATGCTGACGCCTTTTTTACACAGTGTAACGAAAAAAACGAAATCTATATGATTAGCACAAGAACGCTTGAATTTAAAGTGAAACATTTGGCGGAAAGAGAGATTCGTCTGTTTTGGTCCATCAGTTCGTTAAGATCTTATAATGACTGTAAAAGGGTCCCTCGTGGACTTAGATCCTATAAGGAACCGTCGCAATTTGAGAATGACCCCATCTTCAAAAAGAGATGGGACGAAGCACACCTAGAGCACTCATTGACACTATTGAGACTAATTTTAAAGAGAAATGAAGAAGAATATGAGAATGTCACAGAGGAACTTTGCAGAGCTAAATTAGAGCTGAGAAAAAGATTAACACCTCAACAACTGGATACCTTCTTTAAGGGACTGGAGAAACGCCTGGTTCCAATACAAGCGGATATCAAGGATAGGAAAAAAGACAAGTTCCTAAGGGATAAACAGGACTTCGAGAATGATAGGATCTTCTCGTGGAAACCGCAGAAAAACTTAAAAAGGAGAGGGCAGTTTCGGAACAAAAGAAATCAAAAACCACAAGGAAAAGACTATTGGACAACCGACTCGGATTCCAATACATCGGAGGAGACGCCAGGAAGACAAACGAAAAGAGGGGACGAACCACTCGACGCGAATGAGATTGTCCCTTTAGGAGACGAACAAGGAGAGGTGGAAGAAGAAAAAAGGACAGGACGTATAAGAAGGCAGAAGAGAAAGAAGGTCGCTTGGAGGCAATAGAGGACAATGAAAACCTGGTCGTAAACCTTACGGACCAGGAACTAGACAGGGATTGTGTCTCGGCACTACAAAGAGGACTGAGTTTCTGTATCACCGAACAATTTAATAAAGTAGATTTTGAAGTAGACCTATTTAAGGGATTGAGAAAGATGAATCTGAAAAAATTCTTTACAGCACAAGGTAGAACAAGGGGTGACCAGAAAGAGGACAAGCATGCAGAGGTCCCACTGGAGATAGGCCCTCTAGGGTTCTT
Source organism: Engystomops pustulosus (assembly GCF_040894005.1). Taxonomy (NCBI): domain Eukaryota; kingdom Metazoa; phylum Chordata; class Amphibia; order Anura; family Leptodactylidae; genus Engystomops; species Engystomops pustulosus. The sequence goes on along the minus strand of NC_092412.1, from coordinate 215,950,194 downwards.
TGTAACAGGCGAATTATCCGACATTGAGAAAGAGTGTATACTCTTTCTAGCCAGTGAGGAAGAGAAAGAAACATCAGGAAAAAAAGAACCTTTTAGAGGAGGTGTAAAGTCTAGGTTTAATCCACCAGTACAACAAGGCGGCTCTCTTGACCTCTTTCGCAGGCAGGTTATGAAAGCCGTGGAGTCCCTTATATATAAACAGGAGGGTTCTAATTTAACTAAAAAAGAAATCTTAGCCATAGAGAAATTAAAGAACAATGAAGGGGTTGTGGTTAGACCCGCAGACAAGGGGGGGAACATCGTGGTCATGACAAGTGATTATTATAAAAATGAAGCGCTTAGATTGTTGGGGGATTCCAGAACCTATAAAAAGCTGTCTAAGGATCCTACGCTAGCTTATTGTGAACAACTAAGAATGTTTTTAAGATCACAAGTCACAGGAGGAGCCCTCTCCAAAAAAATGGCCGAAAGGCTACTACCCCAGTTCCCTAAAAAACCAGACTGGTATTTTCTACCAAAGATACATAAGGACATTAGTAACCCGCCAGGTCGACCAATAGTCGCAGGGATAGGCTCGGTCACCGAGCCGCTATCGCAGTACATCGATTGGTTACTTAGGCCAGTTCTTAAAGATATTCCCTCCTATCTCAGGGATACAAAGGACTTCCTATCTGCATTAAGCGAACAACAATGGCAGGAAGGCTCTTACTTGGCATCAATCGATGTCGAGAGCCTCTACACACGTATACCGCATAAGGAAGGAGTCTCAGCAGTGAGTGACATCATCAGTAAGGCCCAAAAAAGTGAAAGTTACAGGAACTTTGTCTGTCAGGCTCTTATGTATATATTATCACATAATGCATTCCGATTCGATGGCACCTGGTACGTTCAAATAGACGGAACGGCCATGGGGACCCCGGTCTCCTGTACGTATGCTAACATCTTTCTTGCAGTCTTCGAGAGTATATACATCTATAGTGAAGACAATCCCTATGTGCGTTTTATTCAGATGTATAGAAGATTCGTGGACGACGTGTTCATGATTTGGACTGGCACGGAAGAGGGCTTCCACGAAATGGTGCAGTACCTCAACCAGACCAACAAAATGAACATGTCGTTCACGTGTACCATAGACAAACAGAGACTAGAGTTCCTTGATGTATTGGTTGAAGTAAAAAATAACGAAATATGTACCTCGGTCCATAGGAAAAAAACGGCCACCAATGCCCTCCTACATTTTGAAAGCTACCACCCTAGGCATGTGAAAGAAGCCGTCCCTTATGGACAGTTCTTAAGGGTAAAACGGGTCAATAATACCCCAGAAGGTTTTGAAATACAGGCCAGGGAGCTAAAAGAGAGACTCCTAAAGAGGGGTTACCCAGAAAAAATACTTGACCAGGCATATGAAAGAGTCAAAAGTAAAGACCAAAAAGAACTTTTGAGGAATAGTGATAAGAAGAAGGAGAGGGAAAGATTCACCTTCTCCTTTGACTTCACTCCCTTAGCTGACACCATAAAAAAAGCCATAAGGGACAACTGGCACCTGATAGAGAATGATAGAGATCTCGCTGAGCAAGCCGTGGGAGGACCTCTCATTAGCTTTAGGAGAGGTAAATCAATTAGATCTGAATTGGTCCATAGTGCCTTCAATTCAGGGAAGAAGAACAGGAACTGGCTTAAAGAACACCCACTTGTCGGGAACTTCAAATGTGGTCATTGTAAGTGCTGTCCGTATAACTCAAGTAGTAAGGTGGTGTCATTTGGTGGTTTGGAGGTTAAGGTAAAAAGTTTTATTAATTGCAAAACAAGCTATGTCGTATACATCCTTATCTGTGACTGCCAGAGATTCTATATTGGCAAAACCATAAGAAGTCTATACTTGAGAGTCAGAGAGCACTTAGGGTCTATAAAGTCAGGAGCTGGGGCCCCGAGATTGATTCAACACATTAGAGAAGAGCATGGGGGCAATGTAGACTCTATTAGGTTCGCAGGTATAGAGGTGGTCCCACCCCCAAAAAAAGGAGGGGACAGGCAGAGGCTGCTACTGCAAGCAGAGAGCAGATGGATACTGAGATCAAATGCTATGGGGCCCATTGGTCTTAACGACAAAATAGATATGGGGGTGTTTTTATAAGAACCCGCAGATGATATATTTCTCTACCAGTCCAAGTGTGAACATAAGCTAGGTTTATGCCAGCAAATATAAGATGTATGTGCAGTACCGTAGTATTTCACACTGTGTAATTTGTGTAATGTGATTTTTCTAGGTGTTATTCACCTCCTTGTTTTTAATATATGCCGTCTTCAGATACAGGTTTATTATGCATTATATGGTACAATACGTGAACCACGGCGAGGTACATGGCACAACCTACTCTTTTATATTTGCGAGCTATATGCCTCTCTACAGTGCACAGTGTGGTCCATCCCCCAGGTACGGACAGCGTCAGAAAAAAACTCCCGATTATCCTGGTGTAGTGACGCCGTGCCTTGTTGTCGAGGCAACGAGTCACATGACCAGAAAAGGGGTGTAGACAAATTGTCCGCGCACGTGACAAACCCCATGTGGGTAATACCGGAAGGGGCGGGGCCTCGGTCCGGTTTCAGGACGAATAGGCCAACACCCGCCGGAACCCACGACTGGTGGTGAGGACACGTCACACCTGGTAGGAGGAATGACCCAATGCACGAGAGGTAAGCTCAGCTGTTTCCTTCTCCCATTCGGGTGTTGCTTCTTTCCCCGATTGGCTATAGAGTTCAGGGTGCCATCAGCCTATCCCAAAAGAGTGTGAACACTGGACACTCCCCTTTGTGGGATTGTCCAATTGATCCACCAGCATTTAAAAACCTCACGGCTTTTAATCACTTCACCTTCAGGGCCGGAAGAAGCGCAGCACAGCGCGAAACGGCCGTTGCCCTCCTCTGGGCGATCAGCTCCCACTCCCTCCCCCGCACCTACTTTTTGTGAGTATTTTTACTTTATGAAATAAAAGAAGATATCCACAACCATCTTTCGGTGAGTGCCATCCTTGCTTTCTACATAACATTTTCGTTGTTTGGACTTTCGTTTTACATTCTTGAGGAATTGAGCACCACAGAGGATACATACCTCCACTTATATGGAACCCATGCACTCCTAAATGTGATAGTTTACCCTCTATCTTGTGGAAAGGAGTAGTGCCATCTCTTCCTATCTCCTTTGAACTTTGCCTTTGTGAAAACTGAAAAAGGGCTTCATTGTTAAGGAGTTAAGGCCAAACCAATATGTGGAATGACCTGGTGGTACCAGCCACAATAAGTCCAAACTGCTCTGCGGTGTGCTCTGGTGCGGTGTGCTTAGTTTTCGCTTCTAGGTGTCGGCTTACGTCATCTTCCGCGATGGTCTAGTGCAGTGATGGCGAACCTTTTAGAGCCTGAGTGCCCAAACTTTAACCAAAAGCCACTTATTTATTCCAAAGTGCCAGCACAGCAATTTAAGCAGTAATTTATTTCTCCTTGTTCTTTGACAACTTTCAATCGTTCAGCCTCCTAAGGACACCAACACAGTTGAATTCGCACTGTGCATTGCGAACAGTGCACCAAAAAAAGGTTGGTGACACTTCCCAGAAAGTGCAGGAGGTACCAGATTAATGAAAACCATGCGGCAGTATTCTATAATGTGCTGCATCCTGCACACTCCACAGGCAAACTGCACCTAGTGCACTACTTTTGATAAATGTGGCCCACAGTGTTTTCTGCACACATTTGTACGTATGCGTAACACCGCATGTGTTTTCATGTGTTTGGCTGCTTAGAAAGAGTTTTCTTTCATTGCTAGAAGTGTAAGCTGGTGTGAAAATGTAAACACATTAGCTTACGCTTCCATCAATGAAGAAAATGGCTTTAAAAGCAGCCAAACACGTGGTAACATAAAAAATCGTATGGTGGGGCAACAAGAGGGGACAAAAGCGGGCCGTGGGTCACTTTTTCTGACTCGAATTTGGGAGGCATAGTAAAGGGGCCCACTGAAGCACTGGCGCCCAGGGGCCTACTAGAACCTGGAGCCGGCCCTGGGTGATGGCCTGGGTGCCCACAGAGAGTGCTCTGAGTGACACCTCTGGCACCAGTGCCATAGGTTCGCCACCACTGTATTATATGGTATATGGTGGTACACAGTATGTATTATATTGTATATGGTGGCACAAGTATGTATTATATTGTATATGGTGGCTCACTGGACCTATTATATATTACATGGAGGGCGCCGGATGTATTTTATAATATATGGTGGCATGATGTATTGATTTTATATTATATGGCGGATTTTTGTATGTATTTTGTTCTTTGTGGTCGCTAGCTGTGTGTATTATATAGTACAAGGAGGGATGCTGTATGTATTTTGCATTGCTTTCTTTTCGAATTAAACCAATATGATTGGGTCTGGTCCTAGCACTCCTTGATATATTACATATATCAACGAACATTGCAAAGTTATAACCAATTATTGAGACACAGGGCAGATTCTAAAAATACTGGTCATTAAGCTAGAAACAAGCGCTGGTGATAAGGGGTTAAAGGAAATCTACCACCAAAATCCATCATGATAAACCAGGGACACTTATTCATAGATCCAGGCACTGTGACTGTGGTAATCTTCTTATATTTATTATCCATGGCCGCCTTCCTTCTAAAATCAACTTTTATAATTATGCTAATGAACCCAAAAAGCTCTGTTACACTGTGCAGGAGCACTTTGCCACTGTGTTTGTGAGATCACTGCTGGAAGAGGGAGAGGGCAAGTGCCAAGGAAGAAGGGGGAGGCATGCTAATATTTGCTCAATATAACAGCCTGGGAAGTTCCAGCACAGAGAGGCTCTGGTATCACCCCCCACCCCAGAGCCCTTCTGGCTCATTAGCATACTTTTAATAGTTGACTTTAGGAAGGAGAGGGAAGGAAGGAGGCCATGGATGACAAATACAAGATGATTACCACATTCACGGCGCCAGGATCTATGAGTAAGTGCCCCTGGTTTATCATGATGGATTTTGATGGTAGATTTCCTGTAAAGGGATTGTCTGACATCACTCAAAAATGTTGTACAGGCGGTCCCCTACTTAAGAACACCTGACTTACAGACGACCCCTAGTTAAAGACGGGCCACTCTGCCCAATGTGACCTCTGGTGAAGCTCTCTGAATGCTTTATTATAGTCCCAGGCTGCAATGATCAGCTGTAAGGTGTCTGTAATGAAGCTTTATTACAGCAAAAAAATTTGAAAATCAAATTGTCACTGGGACAAAAATAAATTTTGTCTGGATCTACAATTATAAAATATAAAGTTCCAGCTTACATACAGGAACAAATCTATGGAACCTATCTTCTATGTAACCCAGGGATTGCCTGTAATAGAAAATACTATTAAAAAAAGAGAACTAAAGCTAATGGTAAATGCAGATGACAACACCCATGTTTGAATAAAGTTTACGTTCTCCTAGAATGTTTGAAGATATCCGTTTTTGTCCCGTGTTTCTTGTTTTATGTCCATATCTTTACATTTTTATGTAACTTTTAATGATTTTTCATTAATGAAACATGTAAAAAAAAATGTCCATTAAAGCACGTGCTGGAATCCTCAACTTCAGATTTCTTTAAATGTTTGAAGATGTTGGACCTGGAAATGGCCTTTGATTTTCGGGAAGGTGAAGGTTTTCTGCATGTTTGGTTACTCAGTGTTCTTCTAACTTCATTCCATTCCCTATCACTCAGTTATACATCTTTTATCGGCTAAAGCCTTGAAATAGCCTTTCTACGTTCTCAGAATATTTTTGCTATTCTTGTATATTTTTTGATGAAAGGATGATTCAGTCTTCTTTACAACATGCCACTTTGAAGAGACTGGAGACTGGAATTTATATTTACAAAAGTTTTTCATCTTCCTGAAACCTGTTCTCACTAATGGAATGAAGTGGCAGAACAGGATTTTGTCCTGCTGCACCATTAAATAATATATTATATATTAATATTGAATAGTCAGGCAGAACACACACTGGACCCCTGTTCCCGAAATCATTGTGGCTTCCAGTAGTTGGACCCTCAACAATCATAATAATATCCTTGAATACTTTTGCTCATGAATTAAAGGGGCGCTCTCATTTCAGCAAATACATGTTATCATTTGTATAATGAAAAGTTATACAGTTTTCCAATATACTAGGTTGGCAACAGATTACAAAAACTTCAAACTCTTAAATGGCCAGTGTACAACACAGCCAAAAACATAGAGGTAATTCATTCCGACAGTGCAGAGCTGGACAACACTAGTCTATTGCTGTGCCAGATTCATCATAGTGATGATGAATCAGTTGCAGATAAACCTGTTGAGTTGTACTTTTAGACCTACATTTAGCTAGCCTACACTGTGTGCCACTAATTTCAATATGGCCAAGCCTCCTTCTATAAGGCCATACCCCTTTGTCAGAGGAGTCAGAAAAAGACCAAAAAAATTGTCCAAAAGCCTTCATAAATATGCCTGAAGTCATTTTAGACTTTTTTGGGGGGCGCAAAGCCGTCATTTTATGGCACAGCAATAATGAATCTCCCCCATAGTGTTGAAAGTGCTAGAAAGTGCAGTGAAAGGTGAAAGAACAACCTGAGTCAGCTACTATAAAGATTATTGGGCTGGTTGCTTCTCCATGCCCCGAGCAGCAGTGGCACCATGCCGGTAGTTGGGGTTACAAGATGTTGGAGCCTTGAGGATCTGTTGTTTGAAAAAAATAAATAGGCCTTTAAGTATTCTGCCCAAGCAGTGCTCTTGTTCAGTGGCAGAAGTTAAAATTTAAAAGATCAGATGAAAGGATTTTACCATAGACTACATAAACAGAGTAGAAATAAGCCCTTTAGGTCCTGGTGTGTTGCTAGCAGGAGAGGCTTGTGTCTGTGCAGCTATTTGAGTGCAAAAGCCTCCTGCATAGAATACTGAAGTACAAGATCTCCCCTGTTCCCTATCAGTCCCTCCATTCAATTCTGTGATTCTCTGTCTCTGTGCACCTCAAGCTGCATACCGTAATCGTTTCTTTACTCCTCTCCCATCCTCTGCTCTCCGGACACAAGCTACACAGCATAGAAGCTGTTAACCCTTAGTGCTCACACAGTACAAACTACACACTTCATGTAACTAATTAACTGTTGGTTTCTTCTACTTATTCCATACTCTATACTCCTCCATGCAAGCTACCAGGATAGTCACTGTATAGTCCAGTATGTACAAACTATGCTCAGTTGATTTACATGTAGAAATGGATTTACCTGAACTACTTCTCACTGGAGTTACTTCATTAGAGAACACAAAGCATCGTGGGAAGTGAAGGCAGTTTATTAACTCGGCTTTTGGGGCAAAGACAGGAAGAGGTTAGTCTCTGCCCACTTATCTGCTATCTAAGAAGCATCAGAACAGAAAATACAACAACTCTGGAAAGAAAAATGTGAACAATACACTATGTTTGCTTTGAAGGGAGGGGGGGTCATATGAAGATTTGGTAAAATGTATTATGAAATCAGAGTCTGAAAGCTACCCTATAACAACAGTTAAGTGGTTGGCAATTCTAAGCATTTCTTGACCATCAAGACCAGATCATGAAGTAGAGACCAGGGTGTACCATGGTGGTGGAGAAATGGGGAGGTAACAATTATTTTATTTGCAATGTTTTAATGTAATAATGACCAATCTGTTTTATGAAGATTATGATAATAAAAGAATAAAAAAAAAGTGTTAATAAGATTGTGGATTATTTTTGCGAATTCTTTTAGAATTTATTCTGTGTTCTAGAGGAAAATGTTCAACAGTGAAGAACACAAGAGCAGCTCTATGACCCACGAGAAACGCGATATATTGACAGGTCAGGAGGTTTCGTCTCCACAATAGAATGAAAACAAGGGGTAAACACACTCCTGCACGTTTGGTTGCTTCTTGATGCACTTGAGTGTGGCTCATCTTAATTACATGTAATAAGGCCATACACACCGGAAACACGCCCTGCTGAGAATAGACTAACAGAGTTGTTGACCACAGAGCAGATGGTGCTGTGTAGAAATAAAGGCTTGTTATCAGTCAGACAATCTCCTGATGGGCTATGAGCAGATAACATTAGACTCATCGAGTCAGTCATGTATTTTGGTCACACTCATTAGGACAATTTTCATACAGGTTGTGGATAAAAAACACACAAGCGATGCTCATTTCTCTTTGTACTAATGTACTGGAAAGTAACTGTGGTTATTGGAGCAGAAACAAAAAAGAAAACATAAATGGGGGCTCAAAACAAATAACAGACATTAGGCCCCCCCTGCAACAAGTGCGTTATCAGAGGACACAACGGTTTGCGTCCTGTTATCAATATCATGTCCCAATAACAAGTGAAATAAACTCGGGCAGGAATAGGACCGGCTATAGCTTTTTACAGCTCGGGAAGTTGGCTCATACATAGAGACTAGAGAAACGCCTTGGGCATGAGCCTACAGAAGTGAATGGGGATGTGTCTTAACAGCTGAAAAAAAAAGTAGCACAAGTCCAAAATTCATAATTTTTTGGGAACAAATTGCAATTCATGGTGACAGTATTTAAAAGGGTATTCCAGGAATAAGCATAATTCATAGTAACAGAGCAGGACAGTCTGTTACATCATCACTTTGGGCAGAGCATAAGAGGGAGGAGGGGTTACTGAGAACTAAAGGATCATGGTACCGATAGTTTCCAGTGACGGCCATCTTAGTATTGTAGAGCAGTGTATTGGACTTGAAGTTCAAGTACAAGTATGTACAAGTAAAAAAAAGTTAAAAACACAACAGTTTACATATTAGAATAAATAAAAAATAAATACATAAAAATATAAGCCCCTAAAATGTCACTTTCCCATAAAAACACTTAATAAAGTATAAAAAACGCAAAAACACAACCCCTCCCCCCCCACATATTTGGTATTGCCGCGTCCGTAACAATCTGTATAATAAAACAGAATCATTACTGGATCTGCACGGTAAACGCCGGGAAAAAAAACGCAAAAAACTTTTTGAAAAAACATAATTTTTAATTAATACCGTTAAAAAAAATGCTCTAAAAAGTGATCAAAAATGTTCCGCACTCTAAAATAAGCCCACTAAAAAGAACTCTTCTCGCAAAAAAGAAGCCCCTAACCAGATTTGTCAGTTGAAAAAGTTATGCATGTGAAAGATGGTGATGCTAAAATGAACAAGATTTTCTCCAAATTAGTTTTTATTCAGTAAAATTGAATAAAATACATGAAACGCCCACATATTTGGTATCCCTGCGTCCGTAACAATCTGCATAATAAAACAGAATCGTTATTAGATCCGCAAAATGAAAATGTTATGCACTCTAAAATAAGAACACTAAAGAGAACAATCCTTCTCACAAAAAATAACCCCTTAACCAGATTTAACCAGGGGAAAAATAAAAAAGTTATGAATATGAAAGACGGAAATGCTAAAATTGCTTTTTATTCAGTAAAAAGGGGAAAAAATAAAAAAAATCTATATAAATTATGTATTTTCGTAATCGTGGCGACCCATAGAATAAAAATAATATATTATTTTATGGTATGGTAAACAGCCAAAAAAAAAACACAAAAAAATCTTCCAAAAAATAGATGATTTTCATTTTCTCTACCAACAAAGAGTTAATAAAATCTCACCAATTAGCTATAGATGCCCCAAAATTATGTAGCAAAAAAGTGCATCTCATGTGGTAAACAAATAAGCCCCTATAGGTCCACATTCAAAAAAACTAAAAAATTATAGCCTGTACATTTGACAATGCAAATCTGCTCTGGATGGCGCCTCCTTTCATTCTATGCCCGTCCGTGTGCCCATACAGCAGGTTACCACCACATATGGGGTATCAGTGTAGTCGGAAGAAATTGGGTATCAAACTTTGTGGAGCTTTTTTTCATTTAATCCATTACAAATGTTTAATTTTCCACCGAAAATGAATGTATTGTCAAAAATCCTACAATTTGTAGACAGCACCTCCATTTTGTTTTAACCCCTGTAAAACACCTAAAGGGTTAACAAACTTCTTAAAAGTGCTTTTTTCGTACGTTGAGGTGTGTAGTTTCCATAATGGGGTAATTTATGAGTATTGCTATTATTTAGGCCTCTCACAGTCAATTAAAAGTTGAGCAGGAGTTGAGCAGGTCCATCTAAATACGGGTTTTAGTGATTTTCCCAAAATTCCCATTGAAAAATGGCACCTAAATTCTGAGCCTTATAAAATTCTAGGAAAATATGTGGAATCTTAAAAAAAAACATGCCAACATAAAGCAGACATTTAGGAAATGTTAGTTATGAATTTATTTGGGTGCTGTGTCTGCTTCAGAAGTAGAGAATTTAGAACTTTGAAAATAAAGAATTTTACAAAATTTTGGCCAAATTTAGTTTTTTTTTCATAACTAAACATAAAAGATATCATACAAATTTTTTAACTAATTTGAAGTACAATGTGTCATGAGAAAACAATCTCAAAATCCCCTGGATATCTCATAGCGTTCCAAAGCTATAACCACTTATAGCTTTGGAACGCTATAACCACAGGCCATATCTGAAAAATAGGACTGCGTCCTAAAGGGCAAAATGGGCCGATTCCCGTAGGGGTTAAAGTTCCATTTTGTGACTAATAACATTATTTATAGCTTTAAGGGTTTTTGTATCAGACGTTCATATTCCCAGAATATCCCTTTAATATTCCATGAATTGGGAAGCGGGAAACAAATTTCATGGCTTTCACTGTGCACCCCAAAAGAAATGTCTCCATTATTCGGTACAATCACGGGGATACCAAATTTATAAAGGCTTTATAATGTTTTCATAACTTTACAAAAATAAAAACCTCCCGTACAAACAAAACCTTAATTAAGTCACCTTCTGGCGCTAATAACTTTTCATACTTCAGTGTATGAAGCGGTGGGTGGTGTCATTTTTTGCTAATTTTGATGATGTTTTCACGACTGTACGGCCTTTTGATCACCAGTTATAAAATTTTTTATATTTAGCAAAATTGCAAAAAAGTGGCATTTACGACAGTGGGTGCTATTTTCCTTTACAGGGTTAAACGCGGGAATAACCGGTATGCCTAACATGTTTATGATTTTAAGGTTTCTTTCAGTTCTAGGGAAAGGAGGGATTTAAAAAAAAATGTTTTACTGTTTTTCATACCTGCTAGGGTACTTTAACCCTAGGCTGTCTGATTGCAAATCGCACATTGCAATAAATGTGTTAAAATGAGACAGCCTTGGGCCTTTGTATGACCCGAGGCAGTCATAGTAACAGATCGCCGCTCCTTGATAACGTCATAAGGAGCCACAATCTAAGCCAACATGGCGGTACCATTGTGACACCAGCATTCTAATGCCACAGCAGCTTTGCCATCGCCGATCAAAGGGTTAACACCTTCGCGTACCAATCACGGGTGTTACCGGTGGGTGTTTGCTGCAATATGTAGCGATGAGGCATTACAGGATTATAGAGAGAAAAATAAATCCTGTAAAAAGCAGATAAAGGCCGCAAAAATAGAGACTGAGAGAAATATTGCCAGGGAGAGTAAAAATAATCCCAAATTATTTTTCAAGTATATAAATGATAAGAAACTAAAAACAGAGAGTGTGGGTCCCCTTAGAAATAACATGGGGGTCATGGTGGAAGGGGATGAGGAAAGGGCCAATCACTGAATGTCACCTTCTCAACTGTCTTTACCCAGGAAAATCCCCTGGTGGAAGACACAATGAGGAATAATGTTAATTCTTTTTATAATGTCAACAGTTTAACCCAGGAAGAGGTACGGCGCCGCCTCGCAATCACTAAGATAGATAAATCACCTGGGCCAGATGGCATACACCCCCGGGTTCTGCATGAATTATGTACGGTGATAGACAAACTGTTATTTTTAATATTTGAAGATTCACTGAGGACTGGTTATGTTCCACAGGAATGGCGCATAGCAAATGTGGTACCAATATACAAAAAAGGATCAAATAGCGATCCTGGAAACTACAGACCCGTGAGTCTAACTGCTGTGGTGGGGAAAATATTTGAGGGGTTTATTAGAGATGCTATCCTGAAGTATCTCACTGAGCACAACCTTATAACCCAGCATCAGCATGGGTTTATGAGAGATCGGTCCTGTCAGACTAATCTGATTGGTTTCTACGAGGAGGTAAGTTCAAGACTGGATCTGGGGGACGCTGTAGATGTTGTATATTTGGACTTTTCAAAGGCATTTGACACCGTGCCACATAAAAGGTTGGTATATAAAATGAGACTGCTGGGAATAGGAGAAAATCTGTGTATTTGGGTAAGTAATTGGCTTAGTGATAGAAAACAGAGGGTGGTCATTAATGGCACATTCTCAGATTGGGTTGATGTTACCAGTGGAGTGCCACAGGGGTCAGTATTGGGGCCACTTCTTTTTAATATTTTTATTAATGACCTTGTAGTGGGTTTACACAGTCAAGTTTCAATATTTGCAGATGATACTAAGCTGTGTAAAGTAATAAATACTGAGGTCGATAGTTTAGCATTACAGAGGGATTTGTGGAAGCTTGAGGGATGGGCAGATACATGGTTGATGAGGTTTAATGTAGATAAATGTAAAGTTATGCACTTGGGCCATGGAAACAAAAAGTATAATTATGTTCTAAACGGTCAATTACTTAGTAAAACTGAAGCTGAAAAGGACTTGGGGGTATTGGTGGATGGTAAACTTAATTTTAGTGACCAGAGCCAGGCGGCTGCTGCTAAAGCAAATAAAATAATGGGATGTATCAAGAGAGGAATAGATTCTCATGATAAAGACATAGTTTTGCCCTTATACAAATCCCTGGTCAGACCACACATGGAAAATTGTGTACAGTTTTGGGCACCAGTGTATAAAAAAGATATAGTAGAGCTGGAACGGGTGCAGAGGAGAGCAACCAGGATTATTAGGGGAATGGTTGAACTAGAATACACTGACAGATTAAAAAATTTGGGATTATTCAGTTTAGAAAAAAGACGACTGAGGGGAGACCTCATTACAATGTACAAATACCTGAACGGACAGTACAAGGATCTCTCCAAAGATCTTTTTATACCTCGGCCTGTGACCAGGACAAGGGGACATCCTCTACGCCTCGAGGAGAGGCGATTTTACCATCAACATAGACAAAGGTTCTTTACTATAAGAGCAGTGAGACTATGGAACTCTCTGCCGCAGGAGGTTGTTATGGCGGACTCTATGTACATGTTCAAGAGAGGCCTGGATGCCTTTCTGGAGAGCAAAAATATCACGGGTTATGGGGATAAAACATTTATTTAATTCTTAAAGGTTGGACTTGATGGACTTGCGTCTCCTTCCAGCCTTATATACTATGATACTATGAATATGCAGAAAACGCTCACCAGCTATGGAGAGGGCTATGTAAAAAAAAACATATGCATGTTTTTCTGTAAGGGAACATGAAATCAGAATAAACATTTCCCTTTTTAGGTCAATTAGGATTACCACAATTATTTATATTTGTCAAATGCCAGAATAATGAGAGATAATTTTTTAAGGCATTCTTATGACTTTGTGCAAAGTCAAAAGTTTACATCATGCCGTTCAGTCTCTGTAACACTCCAGCAGTCTTTCAGGAGTTTGTCAACTACATTTTCAGAGACTTGCTATCTACCTGTGTCGTGGTCTACCTCGATGATATCCTGTGTTCTCTACGTACCTTGAGTCCCACCAGTCCCACGAATTTCTTTTTTTTTTGTATAATTGTATTTTTATTATCATTTTTCAGAAAATATATAACAGACAATTTATCACGTACATATTTCACATTGAAGTTTTTTAACAGTAAAACAACTGAAAGACAGAATTTTTCCCCTCCCAAGGATATCAACATTTTAAATCTTCCATTTGCGTATCAAAAGGTTACGACTAATAGTGTAGTAGGTTTTCGATGCTAGAACTAGTACTAAAGATGGCATCAACATTATGCCTAACCGATTTAAAGGAGTTGGGGATAAGGGTACAGACAAAGACATCCAAACACACTCACTATGACAACAGATAACACTTGGGTAGAAACTAAAGGGGTGGCCATGTCACTCTCCTCCTCCTGCTCGCTCTTCTATCCAGTAGTGGTCCCAGCTCGCCCAAGTTTTGTCGAACAATGGGATACGATTGTTCAGGGAGGCAGTCAGATGTTCCATACTACGAATTTCCCTTACCCTGGAGAGAAGGTCCATTCGAGAGGGGGGGGCTTGTCTCTTCCAGAATTGCGCTATCAGGCACCTCGCGGCTGTGAGTATGTGCAAGCTCAGTTTTGTGGTCGCCTTGGCCATGGGGTGCGGAGAAGCATTCAGCAAGTGAAATAATGGGGAGAGTGGAATATCCACCGCTACGACCTCCCGAAGGAGAGTCTTTACCTCCTGTCAAAATGGCTGCACTAATGGGCATGTCCAGAAGATATGTTGAAGGGTTCCTCCAACTGAGCCGCATCGCCAGCAAGTATCTGGCGTATCCGGAAATAGTCTGTGTAGCAAGGATGGGGTATGATACCACTGCATCATCAGTTTGTACTGGTTCTCCTTATGTGTGGCACACAAGGAGGTCTTAGCCGCCCTATGCCATATCAACCGCCATGTGTCTTGTGATATTGGTCCCCCTACTATGCTCTCCCATTTGGTCATGTAAGGGTATGCGATGGGTTCGTCTGGGTTAGGGTGTAATAGTATCATGTAGATATCTGATATAAGGCCAGAAGTTTGGGTAGCAGTTTTGCAAATGTGCTCAAACGTAGTGGGTGCCGAAACCACCTCCGCACTATCCAGAGATTGCAAGAGGTGCCTGATTCGGATGTAGTGAAAATTGGCCGCTTGCGGGAGATGAAATTTATCCTGTAGGGCAGCGAAGGGCAGAATCTTCCTATCTCGGTAATCCACAATGTCTGCAAACCTAAACAAACCCTTCTCGTGCCAGGGTTTAATTTCTTGCCCAGCCCCGGCTTGTTGCATGAGGGGGGTGTGCAAGAAAGATTGCATAGGTGAGCACTGAGACCTCAGGGGGAACCTGGTCAGACAGGCCTTCCACAACTTAATTGTGAATGAGATGGGGCCTAATTGGGGGTCGGGTAGCGCAGGCGCCTCTTTGGGCCAAAGATAAGAGTTAGGATGGAAAGGGGCCAACCACAATTTCTCTATCTCCATCCACTTAGAGAATGCCAGTAAGGTAGACCATGCTGGGATACGCCGCAAATGTGTTGCCCAATAGTATCTGGTTATGTCCGGTACCGATAGGCCGCCTCTAGATTTATGAGCGAGTAGAACAGACCTGGAGATTCTGTGCCTCTTTTTAGCCCAGATAAAGTGTAATATTGACGCTTGTAGGGACCTCAGGGCACCCAACGGCACTGGCACTGGTAGGGTTTCAAAAAGATAAAGCAGCTTAGGTAAGATGGTCATTTTAACCGCTGCTATCCTGCCAAAGAGGGAAAGGGGGAGACTGTTCCAATTATCAAGTAGGGTCCTTATTTCCCGAAAACTGCCAGGGAAGTTCTGCCCATAGAGTGTATTGTAAGTCCCACGAATTTCAAGTCCTCAGAAGGGCCAGTCGCCTTTATGCTAAACTCGATAAATGCCAGTGTCATCAGAACAGCATTCCGTTCCTCGGGGACATCATCTCCGACAAGGATTCTACAGATGGATCCCACAAAGTTGTCTGCAGTTCTCCAGTGGCCTCGCCCAGTAGGTCTCGTGCTAAACAGAGATTACTGCGTTTCGCCAATTACTACCAGCAATTTTTACCACACTTTTCCTCTCTGGTTTCTTCTATTGTGGCGCTGACGAAGAAGAAAGCCAACCCTAAATTCTGGCCTCCGGGTCTGTAGAAGCTTTCGCTAAGCTGAAGTCCGCCTTCGCCTCCACTCCAGTTCTCACACGGCCTGATATGGAGAAGCCATTGCAGCTGGAGGTTGACGCCTCTTCAGTGGGAGCTGGTGAGGCGCTCACCCTAAAAGGGCCCAAGGGGAGAAGTCTGACCTGTGGGTTTATTTCTTAGACTTTCTCCTCTGCAGAGAGGAATTACTCCATAGGAGACGGAAAACTACTGGCCAGAAAATTGGCCTTAGAAGAGTGGCGCTATCTTCTGGAGGTAGCTCACTTTCCAGTCTGCATATATACTGACCAAAAGAAGCTCCTTTATCTCCATACTGCTCAGCGCCTCAATCCACGACAAGCCTGCTGGTCACTCTTCTTCTCCCGCTTCAATTTCTTGACCCATTTCTGTCCGGTAGAAAAGAACATCAAGGCTGATGCCCTTTCTCATGCTTCGGATATCATTAGGGAAGAACTGGCTCCTCGGGATGTCATTCCTCCTGAGCATCTGGTTGTTGCGGCTCCAGTGGTCCGACTGCTCTTTGGAAGAGGGTACTAACTTGGGGATATTACTCATGTGTGGCTGGGCACCCTGGGGTGCAAGCATATACAGGATTTTGTAGGCTCCTGCACCTCTTGCGCCCAAAACAAGCCATCTCAGCCATGTCATTACTTCCTTACGCTAACTGGGCTCCCTATTGTCAGGTGGCTGGTCCTGGGTGGGACTTACAACTTGCCACTGCCCACTTGACTCGGGACAGACCAAAGTAATGACCCTGATGGGGAAGAAAAAGTCCTTCAGCATAATTGAGCTAAAAGTCTTGCAAATCTTTATTCCATCATATTTAAAGGTAACCGGCTAACACAAAACAATAAACCCTGAATAGTACCTTATAGGTGACTGTACTTGTGGTGTAATGGAACCGTGTGGATCCTTTTGAACGCCTTTGAGAGAGAACTCTCCGGACGTGCTCAAACGTTTATGATGCACAATACCCACGTATGTGTGGTGCACCTCTGGAACCGGGTAGTGATGAGCCTGTGATGGAAATATAGGAAAATACATGTACCTTAGGGAAGAGGCATTATAGTCATCAGTGCTAGTACCAGTCACCCACATTCTACTGCCTCATCCCGAATAGCTTAATTGATTCAAAGTTAGAGTGTCATTTACTCTCCAGGAGGTATAGCCTCAAAAATTTTTCTGAGATGTGCTGGCACCAACTGTTTCAAAAGGTTTCCCTCCACTTTCAGATAAAGGGTCATATAACTCCCAGGACAATATGTCGTATATGGACAGTAATGGAGTTATGGTACTTATCAGCCCAAGGCCAGTTCTGGAATCGGGATAGCCAGGGTATCGCTTGCCTGTATCTAACTTGGTTCTAGAATTTTTGGACACAAAGATATAAATATCTCTGAACGGAAGAATAGAAAATGGATTATGTCTGGTATCAATGTGATCCAGGGATTCATCCGGATCCCATAAGACCAGAAGCCTGACCCTATGAATTCCCATTGAGAAGCTAGAACTCCTCCAAGGTTCTTGCCCTGATTCCAGGTAGGAGGGTTCCTAGAGATCTCCTATGGGTGTAAAGGGGTGTGTCTGCACCTTATATAATCAGAGCATCACTTGTGCCCATTGTGTTTGCCTGGGAGAACCTTAAAGGGGTTGTCCACTTTTAGCAAATAATTGATATGGTTTGTGTAAGCAAAAGTTATACAATTGTCCAATATACTTTCTGTATCAATTCCTCACTGTTTTCTACATCTCTGCTTGCTTTCTTGCACTTCCGGTGGATACAAATCTGTCCATGGTCACACAGCTACACGGCTCATTCTATCACACAGCTCTGATTACTCTGATACTAACGAGTCGTCACCTGTTGAACCATGCACAGATTTCTATCCACTGGAAGTTATCATAGATGCTTTCTATAGCAGGAATGCAAGCAGAGATCTAGAGTGAGGAATTGATACAGAAAGTATATTGGAAAATTGTATAACTTTTCCTTACACAAACCATATAAATTATTTGCTGAAAGTGGACAACCCCTTTAACATCAACAAGCCCTTGTGTCCTACTATATACTATGCACCACTGGCGCATTTTAGCGAATCTCCAGAAGCCATACAGCCTCAGGTCTGATGAAGACCCAAGGCTGTCATGGCAACAAATCGGCACTCCCCGACGACGTCACAGAGAGTTGCGATTTCAACAAAGATCAAGGGGATAATACTCACAATTGGTGGATATTAGCAGTGAGTGATTGCTGCAATATGCAGCAAACCCCACCTTTGTATGACCTCATGCCCCACCACATACACCCTTAGGGGCGTGACGAAGTTAATTGACCTTGCGTACCCCCCAAGGGGTCTGGAAAACGTCACGTTTTGACGCAGAGCTGTCTGGTACTGCAATGTCAGGTGAACCGCGCATGCACGGAATATTCAAAACATCTTGCAGAGATGTGGAACTGTTCCAATAGCATGTAGAGGGGCGGATTTTACCAGTCAGGATGGCCATGAGGAGGCGAGGAAGATTGAATGGATCCAAGAGTTCTACCACCACCTTGACTGGATCTCATAAAGTTTTTGTGCCAAGGCAACACTGCACACTTGTGCCATTAAACCACAGTTTATTGTTGGGTTTTATGGGAACAGGTTCTCTTAAGGACACAGCCATTTTGTAGCTTAAAGGGGTATTCTGGGCATTAACATTCAGTTTGATTAATCTGCCATATATAAACGTTTCTTCAATTAGATGTTATTAAAAAAAATATTCCTGTGTGAAGATAATTTCCCATAAATGTAGTGATATGGTGCCTTAGAAACAAGACTGTGTCCTTGGATACGACGACCTCTGCTGGAGGTATTGCACAAAGAAACATAAGGTTTTTGTATATGAAATGTCCAGGAGTTACTGCAGGTCCTACAGCCGTCCTGTGGTCATGATTGCTGAATCCAGGAGGTCAGGCAGGACTCTATAGCGCATGTCTGGCCATTGCTGCCTAAATGTGAGGTGGTCGTATCCGAGGAAGCTATCTCATTTCTAAGGGACAACATGACTACATTTATGAGAAATTATCTTCACAAGGGAACATTTATTTCATTAACATCCAATTGAAGAAATTTTTACATATGGCAAATGAAGTTAATTAAATGTAAATGCTCAGATGGGAATACCCCTTTAAGGCTCAGCCCCATTTTTTGGATTCTGACTTGCATCTCTTTATATGGTTATAACTTTTGAACACTATTACTTATCAAAACGATTCTGAGATTATTTTTTCCTCACATGTTGTACTTCATTTTAGTGGTAAATTTTGGCAGATAAGTTTTGCGTTTATTTACAACAAAAAAAATGATGAATTTTTTGAAAAATTTGCCATTTTCAAAATTAAAAATCATTGCGTTTTCAGGCAGATAGATCTACCACCTAAATGAGTTGCTGAATAACATTTCCCATGTGTCTACTTTACATTTTCATAATTGTTGAAATGTCTGGATAATTTATTTTGATGTCACGCGGCTTACAAATCGAATATCGCTTTTCCATATTTTTTAGAATTGACTATTTTGGGGATAAATACTGTTTTGAATGAAATATTACATATTTAACATTAAAAAAATCCTATATAATCAACCCATTTTCGAATCTGCACCCCTCAAACTATCATAAATGGTTTTTAGGAAGATTGTTAACCCCTTGAGATCTTTATATTAATTAAATCAAAATGGAGGTGAAATTTAGAATGGTCAAATTTTGTCAGTTATACGTTAATTTAGCCCTAAAATTTACACATTTCCAAAAGATAAAAAGTGAAAACCCATCTTAAAATTTGATATACAATTTCTCCCGAGTACAGAGATTCCCCACATGTGGCCGTTACTTGTTTTATGGGCGCACAGCGAGGCGCAGAAGGAAAGGAGGGACCTGCAGCTGCCAGGATTTTAATTTCCTCATAGGAATTTTTGCATTGCCGTCTCCTAAGTGGCATAATATTTTTACTTTTCTGGCTATGTAGCTGGTTGATGATGTGGTTTTTTGCGGGTCATGTTGTACTTTGTAGTAGTATCATTCTGGAGTACATATGTTTTTTAAATCACTTTTTATTGCATTTTTTGTGGGATTGAATAGGTAAAATGATAATTTTTGGCGGGTTTTTAACAGTTTTTTTAACGCCATTCTTTGTGCAGGTTCAATAATTATTTTCTTTTATTCTACAGGTTGTTACGGACGCGGTGATACTATATATGTGGGGTTTGTGTTATGATTTAGACATGTCTCTATGTATGTTATGAGTTTATGGGCATTTTTCATTTATTACTTTATTTTTTATGGGCATTTTTCATTTATTACTTTATTTTTTATTGACTAACATTTTTTTTTTTACTTTTTTACTAGTTCCACCATGGAACATGAACAAGCAATCATCTGATTGCTTTTTCGTCATAATACGTCATAATACTTCAATACTGATGTACTGCAGCCTATTAGCAGTGTCAGCCTATGCACATATGATCGTGGGGGAAAGACCCCCCAAAGGCAGTTTAAATGCTGCAGTCACACTGACAGTGGCATTTAACGGGTTAAACACCCACGATCGGAGCCCAGTTCGACCGCGGGTGTTACACTGGGGTGTCGGCTGTTAGTAACAGCCGGCACCCTGTGTATCCCAATGATGGGTCGCCTCAGATCTCGAGCTGAACCGGCATCAGCTCAGACGCTGAGCGTTAAGTCACTGTGCTCAGCAGCCAATACATCGGACGCAGTGCGCTAAGGGGTTAAAAAAGAAAAGAATAATATGCACAGCGGTGAAATTTTGTTGATGTTTGTTGGTTCTGCAGTATTTATGAGCTGTGCTAGTATAATAATTCATGGCTGGCATGATATAAAAATTTGATGGACACTTGAAGGCTTTGTCCCTCTGTTTTTTGGGGACTTTTCCGCTGGTCAGCTGTTTGTTTTTTATTTAATTTGCGACTTTTTAAAACAAAAAAAGTCGCAATCAGTCCCAAACTAATTTCTACACCTGGTCAGAGGCAGCCGTAGATTTCTATGCGCTACTTTTCTATGTGATTCAGTTGATAACTCCGGGAACACTGCAAAGACAGGGAGACAGTTTTGGGCACAAAAAAAGTTGCAAAAGAGCACAAGCACCATAAAGCGTCTCAAAAATTAAAGAATAAGGTAAGACAAGAGTTTCATACATGTGCCCCACTGTGTATAATTAAATTCAAGAGCGGGTCACTATATGCTGAAACAATTGTAGAAAGCCCCTACCGACCTGTAACACATGTGTTGTAAGATCGGTGTGTAGAATAGTTTTTTAATGTTTATGATTATTATTATTAATCTTGGGCGTGCTCTATACAGTTTAATTACTTGGGGGAAGAGGGGCTTTTTTATTTTAAATAAACTTGCCCTGTAGAGTAAATTTAGGATAAAAATAAACGCTCATGATTGGGAATCGCACAGGAAATATATCGTATAGTAAGCCCCATGCAGTATAGGCCGCCATAGAGAGCCGCGTGATGGCAGGTGATGGGCACACGCCCGCCGCCCTCTCTCACCCCCGGGCACCGCACACTGCGGCTCCTCTGCTAGTGGTGACGCGGCGGGTCACATGACTGCGGTCAGCTGATCCATCATGGCTGAGCCCGCACTTCCCTAATCTCACCTGACCCAGTGCAGCCGCTGCAGAGACAGAGCCGGAGCTGTCACATGGTGCTGGTCGTGTAATGTTCTGCTATAGGTCCTGCCGGGTAAGGTGAGCAGCACACGCGTATACTGCATGTGTGTTATGTATCTATGTATTGTGTGTATATATGGATAATGTAGAGTGTGTGCAGAGCCTCCCTCGCAGTCATACAGTGTTGTTATACAGGGTACAGTAAGGTCAAGTTCACACTACGCTGTCCCTATAAGTTTATTGACTGTCCCTGTTCTGCGTCCAGTAATCAGAATTGTGCTCCCCTCTATACTGAGAGGAGGCGACATTGCTTCTTATTCAGCAGAACAAGGAGATTTACCTTTGTGTCTGTATGGGATATCCTAGAAGGCTGTGGTGTATATATAACTTCATGTATACAGCACCTGATAATAGGGGACTATCACATCTGTCCTAATCTTCTTGATAGATACATGTAATGTAAAGGAAAAGCCCATTTTTGACGGCCTGATGGGTCAGAGACCCGGAGTAAGGTGCCGTGCACATGGTCCTAGAATGTGCTATGTGTCGATTCAAGTAATAGAACAGCGACAAATTCATTTCTATGGGCTCATACACACGGTGGAGGTTTACATGGCCCTATGTGACAGCTGACGGCATCAAACTCAGAGCAGGTCCTATTCCTGCCCCTATTCGCAGTATTTTCTAGTGTCATTGGCACAAGTGGACCTAGCAGTCCAAGAGTGCAGGTAGTCCAAGGTTGTATTATGTACTTTTACATACATTATATTATTGGATTCTATGGGTTATATAAAGTAATGAACTGTAGCAACACAAAGAACCGAAAAGATGTGCAGCTCCATCCTTTGTGTAGTGGCAGGGAAAGGTAACTGCAGCTCAGCTTCCTCTCACTGACCTGCTGTCAGTCTACTACATGGAGAACAAAGCTCCTTTTCACATTAGAGATGAGTAGAACTGACAAACCTGGTGTCCCCCCTGGCCAATCATAGCCATGGCTAGTTGCAAGGGTTAATGTGTTGGATTGACTGGTGGGCCACCAATCCAATGTCCTTGTTGCGTGCCCGAACGCAGATATCAGGTCCTCTCTTCGCTATTTTATATCTATTTACTTTGTGCTGTAGGTATGCAGCATTTACCTGCAGGACCTGGAATGACATCATTCAGGTCCTGCAGTCCTGGATACTCCAGGGCAATAGTGATGTGTTCGTGAACGAGCCGGTTCTTGTTCGTGAACAACGTATTGTTGAGCTAATCTATAGGTGGGTCCCCTTCCACTCTCTGTGATTCCTGGAAAACTCTTTCATCAGGTTTACAGGAGATTTTATTCTGGATTTCACCCTTTGCAATACATAGGGTTAAATTTGCTACAGGTTAAACTGTTGTAAAATCTTCATAGCAATCTGTGCAGAAAATTGGCATCCGGCTCATTCCAGTGTGAATGTTGCCCGAAAAGAGCTGATGATCTGGATAATGGAGGACAGCATGACTCTCCATATGACCGGTCTCATGACTTTAATGATCTGGGTTTTACATCTAGACCAAGTAGGACAATCTACTGTGGATTTAGTTATACAACTCACATTTAGATTACTTTCCTGTGGCTGCATCTGAATTGTCTGTGCAGATATTGGTCGATGAGGGTTGGCAGGATTTTGGACCTTTTTGGTTGCAATCGAAAGAAAACTGAATTGAAAGTCTGAGGCTACTTGTGCAGCGTCCTGGGATGTGGAAGAGGGTGAGAGGGACAGAGGAGAGGATGATGCTGGTTGTAGTAGCAAAGTCTGTTGGTGTTTAGGCTTCTCTGCACTGAGCTCTGGGTTGAGGGGATACAATGAGCTGCAGGGTGAGAGTGGTGCTGTTGCCTGTGGGATTGCTGGGCATTGTGGTGCATCACAGCCTTACACACTGACTTGTCACAGTTTCAGGTGGACACAATTGCTTCCACAGCAACGGACTACTCCCTGGCACTTCCCTGTAATCTTTCTCTTCTGGGGGCCGCTGTAGTGGTTTTAGGAGGGGCTGCGCTGATGTTTGTGGCGGTCAGCAGTGGAGACCTGTAATTCCCCTGGGGGCAAACTCCTGATACTGCTGTCGGGCAAGATGGCCCTTGATGATGATGAGGTGCAGATGGGCCAGATAGCAGGGAGACAAGGAAGAGGAGGTGTAACAATTACTCTTTTACTGATAACTTACAGGCACCTGCTCAGTCCAGTCCCATATAGATCTTATTACTGGTGGCCTAGAATGAGTTACTGTGCTTGTGGGTGGAGAGATCGAGGGCTTCCTGAAACCCCAGTTACCGCTACGAGTTTCAACCGACCTACCCACTAAACAACTACCCCCTCCCCTTCCTGTTGCATCAGTGGACTGTATCAAACTCAGGGATCCTAAGTTTGATACAGCAGAGTACAGATAGGCAGTGAATCTGCCCCTAATGGATGTGGAAACTACACTACTCCCTTCACCAGGTGGTAATCCAGCAATAGAATCTGGTATTAAAAATTCCATTCTTCTTTCCTTCCCAAAAACAGGATCTATAAGCTGAGACGCCCTAAAACACATTATACACATAAGATGATAGACAGTTACCTTCCCTGCTCTATATTAACCATATTCCTATGATTTATGATTTTGTTAAATTGAACTATAAAAGGGGAAGTGAAAACATATGGGATACACACAGAAGGAACAAACACCCGTATCTGCAGCTTATAAAAGTGGCCGATCTTGGGGAATATATGACTCTTCTCTGTTTATTTGCATGTGACTTTGTAGAAGAATTTTTTCATAGGGAAAAGGGCGATATTTTACATAAGAGGGAATTCAAGAAAGGTTATGTCATACCCAGCCTGACAAACCTGCTAGTTTAATGGGGTAAAATATGGTAATATAGTCTATTTCAAGGAGATAATTGGAAATGTTTTAAAAAAAAATATTTTTATGGCGTCAGGCACATGAACGTAATGGGGGGGCCTTGACCTGACCTCACAACTTGGATATCAGAATACCTGATGGCTTATACTCGCCTCCCTGTCCCGTGCCGTCTTTTGGTATGTACAAATAGTGCAGCGTTTCCGAGAAATAACAGTTTTAAAAATATGTAAATTAGCTTAAGGCGCTTTGTCGAGCGCCTTTTAGCTCCTTTTATTAGTAATTATGCATGGCTCCCGACCCAGCAGGCTCGGCCAACACAGTGGTCAGAGAGTCGGTATGACGTGCAGTTCTCGTGCTATGCGTGATCATAGCATAGTGAATAGATGCAACGCTGTGATGGCGGAGCCAGCCGGACCAGGGGCCAAACATAATTACTAATCGGATACAATCCTCAGCGAGTTTTCAATCCAGTTGCAAAGGATTCCTTCCAAACCAATAGGCGTCTATGAGGGACAGTGTCAAATGCCTTTGCAAAGTCCAAAAACACTATGGGGCTCATTTACATAGCCGTCCCATCCTGATCCCGGAGGTGTGTTGTCCGACGAGGATTTGGAGCTGCCGCGATTCACTAAGATCGTGCGTCCAATTTCCTGCATGTGTCGATTCCCTGCTGAGTTCATTTTCTTCTTCCCGGTGCATATAAGTGCTTGGCTTGCAACACAATTTTGAATGTTAAATCCCGCGCTGGCCGAATCCGTGGGATCGTCCGACGGTCGCCCCACGATTTGTGTTGCGTTAAAGTTGGTGCCGATGGGCCAAAATCCGATCATGTATGACAAAAAGCCCTTCTAAATGCAGAAATCGTCGGAATATCCTGACGATAGTGCTGTCCGCGGACCTTTAGTAAATGAGCCCCAATATGCATAGGCGCTCCACCATCCAGGCATCTGCTCAGTCCTTTATAGAAGCAGATCAGGTTAGTCTGACAACTTCCATCCTTAGTAAACCCTCGCTGGCTGTCACTTGATGTCACATACTCCTGTATGTAGTCTTTTAGTAACCCTTCCAATATTTTCCCCACAATTTTTTTTTTAATGTTGGCACCACATTTGCCTTGCTCCAATCACTTGGCACCATACCAGTCATTAGGGAATCTCTGAAGATTTTAGACAGAGAACAGAACTGAGTTCTTTAATAACTCTGGGGTATAACCCATCTGGTCCAAGAGCCTTGTTCACATTGATCTTATGGAGCTTATATAGGATCATGTCTTTCAGCCTGTCTAGTATATTACAAGATGCATGACCCGCACTGGCACCTCCCATGTCAGATGTTCTTTCTTCTATTGTATAAATGGAGCAAAAATCCCATTTAGTATCTCCGGCTTATCTTGGTCTCCAGTCACCAAAGCCCCATTTTCAGAATATAGGGGTCCAACCTGTTCTGACCCGTTTTTTTTTTTTTTTTTGCATTTATATACTTAAAAAGAATTTTCGTATTTGTTTTGCTATATTTGGCGACTTGTCTTTCATTTCGTATTTTGTCTGATTTTATTTATTTTTTTACAGATTTTGGTAAGGGTTTTGTAATTATTGAATGCCTCAGGTGACCCATTTATATTTTGAAGGCCCTTTTTTTTTATCATTAAATGCCTTTTTAAATGTAGCTGTAAGGCACGCCGGTGTAATCTAGCCCGTCTATACCTGTTACCTATAGGAATAAATACTGCTCCATCCACCATAAATCAGCAGGACATAGGACAATGCAGGAAGTCATGTGTCTCATGGTTTCCAACGGCAAACACCAATCTATAATAGGTTAATCCGTGACCCTATTAAGGTCTTATACTTCCTTTTCAAAGTTGGGTTGATAGTTTTTCTTGTTGTTTTCTGCATGTCTAATAACTACAAGCAGTACAATTGTGGTGTGGTGATATTAAATAAATGAAGCTGATTTACTTGTTATTAAAATGTTTCTATGTTTAATTTTGTAGGCTGCAGCTACTAAAATGTGACGAGTCCGCACCTTCACACAGTCTCCTATCTTGCCAAAATGGAGTGGTTGGTAAAGTCTATTAAGAAAGAACTGGGCATTGACCAGAACCAGCTCACTGTCTGTGAGTCAGAGAATCACGTGGTTGCCCTTGTGTCCCAGAAATGGCTTTTGAACCTGAAGGAGCGTAGAGCTGTCCCAGTGCAGTGCCCAAAGCCTGAGGGATTCAGTTGTGTGGAAATCCAGACTTTTTTGCAGAGATCCGTACAGAAGTTACCAGCTGGCTGGACAAGAATTGAGATCCATGGACTGCGGAAAAGGAAGCTAGCCTACACCATAGCATTAGACAATGGTTTCTTACAAGGTCGTAATAGTGACTCTGAGTCTCTGATCAGGTTTATGAATGGTATTGCTAAACAGAACTATAAGAACTTGTGGAAAAAGGCTTGTAGGACTTATGTAGAACCTTATGAAAGTGTAACTAAAGTGCCAAGCATGCCGGCCCTAGATGCTCTCAAACTGTCTCTCCAAAAAGTCTATGGTTGTTCCTTCATCCATCTAACTAAGGCAAACACTAATGGTTCACCCTCTAAAGAAAGTGCCAGCTTTGTTGTAGGATTTCCTTCTTGTCCAAATATCGTACCAGCTGATGCTCTTATAGAATCTGCTGACTTGATTTATGTTATATTACCATATGTGCAGTATTCCTTGTATGATGCAGTCACTTTCAGCCCGGCGAAGCTTGCAAACAGTCATTCCAAAGTTCTTTTTATCCTCTATAATGTCTTACAGGCGTTGAAAGCTTGTCACCAGGGAGGCCTATCAAGTGGAGCCATTTCATTATGCAATATAGCCATCGATGAGAAACTTTGCAGCCGGCTAAGACCCAACTTTATGGATTATGAGACACCTTTTGAAAAGGTTTTGGACAGGAAAGAAAATTCAGCAGATATTGTGGACCAAGTAAAATCTAGTCAACTCTGTAATTCTTGCAACAGTGAGTTAAAGGAGCTGGTTATAGACTGGATTCATGGAAGAATTAGCAACTTCGATTACCTTATGTACCTGAACAAACTGGCTGGAAGGAGAGAAGGTGATCCTAACTACCATCCTGTCTTGCCGTGGGTTGTTGATTTTACAACGAAAAATGGCAAGTTTCGAGACCTGAAGAAATCCAAATTCCGTCTCAACAAAGGGGATAAACAACTGGAATTTACATACGAAATGACGAAGCAAGCTTTTGTTGCAGGAGGTGGCAGTTCTGACCAGTTGCATGTTCCTCACCATATCTCTGATGTTTTATCTGACATCACATACTATGTATACAAAGCCAGAAGGACTCCAAAAGCAGTGCTGTGTTATCATGTAAGGTCTCAATGGGAACCAAATGAATACCCAGCAAGCATGGAACGTATGCAAGGGTGGACACCTGATGAATGTATTCCAGAGTTTTATACAGATCCGACTATATTCAAATCTATTCATCCAGACATGCCGGATCTTGACATTCCATCTTGGTGTAGCTCCTACGAAGACTTCATCCATGTTCATCGAGCACTTCTAGAAAGCCGGGATGTTTCTCAGGACCTCCACCATTGGATTGATCTCACATTTGGGTATAAATTATCAGGGAAGAACGCAGTTAAAGAAAAAAATGTTTGTCTTCATCTGGTGGATAATCATACCAACTTGACATGTTATGGAGTTGTACAATTGTTTGACCAACCACATCCGAAACGTCTTCTGGGCCCTGGATATTCTTTATTCGAAGCCCCTAATATAGTTCCATCTAAAAATAATATTATTGAGGTGACTGCATGTGATGATAAAGATGCGGCCAATGGTCTAGTTTTAGAAGCTACTCCTTGTGAAAGCCTTTGGACAAGTGAAAAAGTAAGCTCTGTAGATGATGACCTCGAACAAGGGACTGAAGCTCTAGATGCCTTAGGATCTGCTGGAAAGAATTGTGAGGCTGTTCCCTCCCTCCAAATCACTAGTGCCAGTGAAAGCCGAGCAGCACTAGTTAAGTCAAATAGGCAGTATAAGGGTCTATCTGAGGAAAATGGTGGAAAAATCTCGCTTCCTGAAGGTTTTAACCCCATACAAGCTTTAGAAGAACTGGAAAAGCTGGACAACTTTCTAGTTCGAGGCTTGCATAGCACCATCCTACCTGTGAACAAGTCTCGAAAGAAAATCCCACTGAGCCAACTGGATTTGTTTGAGAGGGATATCCAGGCTCTGGGTGTGATGATAGCAGAAATTATTTTTGCACCAAAAATTCACACTATGGCTCCAAAAGCTCCATTGAAAGAACGGTATTCTTTGGTCCATAATTTGTGTAGACACCATGTCAAAGATATTCCGACGCCTCTTTTACAGATGTTGGAGTCATTGCTGCAAACGCACACGCAGCATGACTTTCTTTTCAGCGGTGAGAAGGTTGAAGAACAAGTCAAACTTTTTGAGTTTCCCCACATTTTTAATGGTCTTCCACCACCTTGTCCATCACAGCTCCTCAGTGCTTATTGTTCCACCATTCCTTTCCCCAAGTACTTTCCAAACCTACATAAATTTATTTTAACCTATCAGTCTAGAAAGACAGATGATGATGGCCAAGGCCGCGAGCTTGTGTTCCAGTTGTGGCAGCAGATCGATGGGATTCTTTGTGATATCACCCCCGAAGGTTTGGAGATCATTCTTCCATTTATCCTGTCCTTAATGACAGAACAGAGCACTGCTGTATATGCAGCTTGGTACCTATTTGAGCCTGTGGCCAAAGCTTTAGGACCTAAAAATGCAAACAAATATCTAATGAAGCCACTCATTGGGGCATATGAAAACCCTTTGTATCTTCACGGAAGATTTTACCTTTACACCGATTGCTTTGTGGCCCAGCTAATAGTACGCCTGGGCTTGCAAGCTTTTCTTTCTAATTTGCTTAATCATGTACTGCAAATACTTGTTGGTGTAGAAAGTTCAGGCGATGAAGCAAAGCTACTATCTGGAGCTGCCGAGGATGAGGAAAGTGGTGGTGAAAGCCCGGTCTCATGTGAATTTGGTGAAGTTAGACACAGCAATGTAGATCGAAGTTCCTCATCCCATGAACTATTAGACTACACATCTGGGGTCAGCTTTCACGATCAGGTTTATCTAGCCGAAAATGAAGACTTTCAGTCGGGCCTATATGTCAGTGATCCTCTACAGCCCCAGGAACCAGAGTCTGTCAGCCTTGGCCGGTTAAGTGACAAGAGCAGCGCAAGTGAAGTTTCCTTAGGAGATGAGAAAGCTACGGATAATGATTCCATTAGGGAAAAGGGTAGTATGAAATCCGGAGACAGCAGCCAAGATCTAAAGCAGAGTGAGGAATCGGAAGAAGAAGAAGAACGAGAATCTTCTCCTGGTCTTTCTGAGCTAACGCTTTCGGTCAATACCGATACCTCTGCTGATACAGTACTGGCCAGCGACAGTAGAGAACTAGAAGATGAATCTGATTTAACTAACCAAACCGAGGAAAAAGAACAAAAGATTTTGATAGGTAAGGAATGACTGACTTAAACCTGAAGCAGCCAGGGAAATAACAGTGAGATACACATATGGGATAGAGCCGCAAGAGACAAGGTGACCAGACTCGTGTACCCAGGGCAGGGATATTGGAGTGCATACAACCGTTCCAAAAGTTTAGCTTTAATTTAAAAAAATCAAGTGATGTACTCTGTACTATTGCGGTTAATGGAATTGCATGATAGTTAAGGAAGGGCGTTGTACTCTCCAGTCCTAACTGCATACCAGGTGGTTGGTTTGATAAGAATAAGACACATGTGCCATAGTCGCTTGGTGTGAAACTGTTGCCTTGAGAGAGGAGACTATGCTATTATTTCATCTTAAAAGTAATTGTCCCACAATCACAACTTATCACCTATTCCTTGGAACCTTGCTAAGACCTCACCAATCATTAACACTAGTTACATGTCCCTCTTTTGCCTAGAGCAATGGTCACACTTGTGCATCCTACGTAGTTCCAATGGCACTTATAGAGATAAGTGAGCATTGTACTACCGGTATCATATTGTACCTTAGGCAGCGACTCTGCTCCTTCAGACTAGAGGCCCCCTCTCCTCATAAGGCAATTTTTAACTTTATATTAGGAATGTATTTTCAACATAACTGGTGCAGTCCATGCAGTCTGTTCCCTTCTTTGGCACCCCTGTCAGATCTGTCCTGAAATGTGTACTGATTTAATCATAAAGCTGCCTGTAAGTTAGACATGCCATCATCACTGTGTGGACCATCATAGTGGAGGGGACTTGTGACTTAGAGAGAGCCTCCTTAAAGGGAACGTGTCATCAGGAAGGTCATTTTTACATGACAGGTTCTAATAGCCGCTGTCATGTTGTTTTCAAAATGCCTTTGTCGTGTATCTGAAAAATTCCACTGCTATTTAATTTGTTACTTTTCACATTACCTGACTTCTTGCCAGCAGAGTGTGTTAATTCCTGGGGTGGGGGCAGTTCAAGTGGCACAAGTCATCTTCTCAATTTTTCCTCTCCCCTTATTCTCACTCATTGCCATGCTCCCACTTAAGTCCGCTTCCTGCCCACTTAAGCAATTCTCTGCAACCCCCCCATGACAAAGACATTTTTTTTAAATCAACATGCCAGAGACTATTGGAACATGTCATAATCTAAAAATGCTATTCCTGATGAGAGGTTCCCTTTAAAGACGTTAGCAACCCATTGATCATAGGGGCACTATGGGCAAAATGGAGGGTCGCTTTAATGATTTGTACCGCAAATAAGAGAACCATGCAGCCCCACCAAATCATTATGATGTGCAAAAAAATGTACTAGAGGCATAATAACATTATATCAATCATTAGATTTAGGCCTCATGCACACGACGTATGGTCTTTCCTGTTCTGTATATATGGCTGTATTCTGGCCGTAAAGGACATATTGTACCGTATCCGTACAAAATACGTGGGCTGGAAAATGATGGATGGCTGACTATTGGCTGGCTGCAGAATGCCCCTCCCAATAGTTCTGGATACTGCACGTATATACGGTGGCATACGTTGCACAGCCGTATGCAGCCTGTATTTTATGCTTTCCATTGACTTCTATGGGCTATACAGAATGGAAATACGGTGGAATATAGGATGTGCTCTATATTTTGATACGTCTCGCTGGCGGTACAGTGGACAATACGGCTATGTACATGGATGGCCCATTGGAATGCATGGGGCCGTATGCCACCCGTATATACAGCCGGTTTAATAACTGCTCTACGTGTTCATGGGGCCTCATACAGTAAGTATATAGTAAAGTGTTAGAATGAATTTGTACTTCACATCATAAACGGTAATCTCGCACAAACCAGCAGTATCATTTTTCTTTTTGCTTTATCTAGGGATGTCAGGCTTATATCCTGTATATTGTGTGTTTATCAAGCTCTGTGCTTCTGTTACAGATACGGCCTGTAAAATGGTCAGGTGGCTGTCGGCCAAGTTGGGTCCTACCGTGACCTCCCGCTGCATTGCAAGGAATTTGCTGAGGCTGCTGACGTCCTGTTATGTTGGTAATTGTTCGCCTCTTGTCTTTTTGGACGGCTTTGTTACTCGCTGTATAATAGATTAGCAAATATCTGTCCTTATTTTAGGAGAAGAATATTTGTATGAAGGTTCATAAGAAGCACCTTTTATGGTTGTAAATGCTGTGGACTTTCCACGTATCAATTCCTCTGCATCTTACATTACCAGGAAATTTTATGAAATCTCCTCTACTTCTAGTTGATAATAAATATACCTGTCACCACCGATTAATCCCCCCCCCCCCTCCTCCTCCAGCAAAAAAAAACCTTTGTACTTTTTAGTTCCCTTCATACAAGTGCTGCTGATTTATGGGAATAGAGCCACTATTCCTCTAAAGAAGACTTGTTTAACCCTTCTTTTATTAAAGATCCAGTCAAGAAGGCAGGGGAGCTCAAGCAAACAATCAAGCTACCCCACGTCACGAACATTGATATACCTAACCCTCTAACCCTGTCCCCCACTATGGCTACATCATCCTCCTCTGCTCCTAATATGCTGCACATCCACCTGGCCGACTTTACAGAGCATTTGATGCTCATCCACAGTGGCACGCTGAAGTGCGGCCAGTTAGCTGATGAGCACTCCTGCGATGCACACTTTAATGGCGCCTGTGAAGTCGGCGAGGGATAAGCTCCTAGCTCAGAGGTGCACTGCTCATGTGTAATATCTCAAGAGCAGAAGAGGATGATGTGGCAGGGTTAGGAGCGTCAAGGGCCTGGAGGAGGCGGTGTAGCTTGACTGTATACTGGACCTCCCCTGCCTCCTTGACTGGATCTTTAGTAACAGTTGATAAATAAAAGTCTGAGGAATGGTGGCTCTAATCCTATGGATAGATGAATCGGAAGAACATGTATGAAGGGAACTAAACAGTCTTTAGTGGTTAACAGTGGTTTAGTCTGGGGATTGGTGGTACCAATTCCCTTTAGAGGGAATATGTCAGCAGGATTTTACATATCAGATTAATTGTGGCTGCAGCAGGTCCCGCTAAACACAAACATGCATTTGGAAAATGTACCCGTCTCTCTATTCTGGACTTCTGGAACCATTTGGGCATGTTTTCATTGGTGACTCCATGGCTCAGCCTGCTATTTGAGAAGACAACATGATCCAGACAGATAAATGTGAGTGTTTTTGCAAAAACACAGGTAGGTATGTGTGCGCTGCCCCTATGGCTAGAATAGATAAGCGGAATCCAAAATGTATTCTAAGGTCTTTATTTTTAATAGCGAACAAAGCGTTTCAAGGACAAATTGTTCTCTTCATCAGGTTCAATAACAACATACACTTGAGTGGTATATGATTATTGCTGAGAGGAGTGGGGGGTCTGACATACTCCGGCACGCAGCGGGATACCCTCCACTCCTCTCGGCAATAATCAGCATTTCTCTCTGTCGACCTCCAGTGGTGTTGCCCTTTCCATCGGCCTTTATACCACTCAAGTGTATGTTGTTATTGGACCTTTCCATTCGTCCTTGAAACGTGTCGCCCGCTATTAAAAATAAAGACCTTTAAAATACATTTTGGAGTCCACTTATCCATTCTAGCCATAGGGGCAGTGCGCTCATCCCTTCCCGTGTTTTTGCAAAAATCCTCACATTTCTGTTCATTGTACCGTCAGTCATTACTGCTGGTCACAGGGTACGCTGCAGACCATCTGGACATTCATTTGCTCATTTACATTTTTATGTGCATGATTACTATCACTCTCATTTAACGGCGCCACATAACTCTCCTTCAAAGTTGAATAGAGAAATTTTCTAGATTTTTTTTTTTTAATTATTATTATTAATTCTATTTTGTCCAGGTCACCAGAGACATCAGTTTTTCTCTACCATGGAGGAGAATAGCCCACTAAATGTCAAGAGACCGGTGTGTGGGGATCAGGTGTCCAAACCAGTGCTGGATTGTCTGATGCACATGGCACATCTCTATGGAGAACCCTTCCTAACGTACCAGTATCTGCCTTACATCAGCTACCTGGTAAGTCATGGTTTGCTTCTATTTATGTCTTGTAGATTTAGTAACTGAGGTTTTGTTCTGACACTTGCCAAAACTGAATGATCCCAGAAGGTAAAGGAACACTGCCGCCAAGGCGAATCCATTGAATAATACATAGTACAGGGCCTGAAGGGAGGAGCATGACTCATTTTCATTGTATTCCTAGCACCTTGCTAGACCCTAGGGTCATGCTCCTTCCTTCAGGCCCTGCACAAGGTATAATTCAATGAATCGGCTATGACTGGAGTGTTCCTTTAAACTCCTCAGTCTAGTTTGCTAGTGGGTGGTCATCATACAATCATAGAAACCACACACATAACCTAATTCATATGCAGATACTTCTCATAGAAGCCTGTGCTGGCTCTTAGGCCACCCATGATAATCCTTCTACTAAAGGGTTTGGCTAGAAGTTATAATTTAAGGTTAGCGGGATAGGCCATCAAAATTGAATTGTTCAGGACTGACTTCAGGGCCCTGCATGAGCAGCTTTTATACCCATCTCAAATGGAGTGTTGTCAACTAGTAGGGAGGAGACCCTAATCGGGCCCTGCTGCCTAACCTGGACCAGGACCACACCTCCAGAAACTCCCTCAATCGGTCATGGCATTGATTGCAGGCTTTACTGGCACTGGGCTTGAGCCAGACGTTGGGGTCTGCACCTCCACAGCTACGAGTTATCCGTACTGGGCAGGCCTTACATATAGACAAAACAATACAATACAGAAAAACTTCTCCCTTCTACATACTTTCTGCTAATTGTCCATCTGTCAAAATCTTTGGCCAGTCCTTCTAAATCATGTTTGTCCATGGTTATGTAATCTTGGTCCCTGAGGTGGTTCCCCGCCAGGGAGTCCCACTCCATAAAATCCATATTCCCTTAAAGAATATATGAACAGGGAGTAGAAATTGATATGTGTCCTACTTCATTATATTTTCCACGTAAACTTTCTGAATGCAAATTAATTTCGGTAGACATCTCCTTTTTTATTGTAACATGTTTGTTGTGTGACTGGAAATGGCATTAGCAATGTTGCCAAATCTAATCCCTTAAGGGCATTTCATTACCTAGAGCGATGTTGTCTGGATGGAATAGGCAGCACTAATGTGATACTCGGTTGTTTTACTGTATTTGTTACCTGTGACAACTGAATCCTATTGTGTTGCCTTTCGCTTAGTATTATATGAAACGGAAAAACAAATTGACTTTCAAAGTGCTGACACTTAAAATTAAAAAAAAACTAATAAAACTGTGCAAGAAAAGGAAATCCTATTCTCTGGTTCTAGATTGTAGAATGTGGTAAGTCAGCGTGATGTCAGTGATATGAGATGCACTTTTCTCATTGGTTTGTTAGTTTTCTCTGTAACACGCTGTCCCATCATTAAATGATGATGCTGTCGGAACAACACCATGTTGTGAATTTGTTATTGAGGCTTCAGGAGGTGTAAAAGAAGGGCACATAATAAAATAAATGTACTTTTAAAATGTTTAAAATGAGAAACCGAAGCAAGAAAAAAATAAGTCTCTCAGAAGAATAGCCATGTCCCTCAGATCTTTTTAACTTTAGTTGTAAGAACTGTCTGAAGCAGGAGCCTCTATAAGGATTAAAAAATTTGTGTCAATGCAGCCGTGCAGCGACTACCAAAGGTCGCACTAACTGTGGCTAACGCCGCTTACACCAAACGTCCAGACTGCGGCTAACGCACACTATTTCCCCTTTACTGTGCCCAGACTGCGGCAGACGCCGCTGAGCCCCGGTGGCCAGACTGCAGACTGTGGCTAACGCACAGTGTCACCCCCCCCCCCCCTTCCCTCATATGACCAGCCTGCGGTAGACATGGCTGAGCCCCACTGACCAGACTGTGGCTAACGCACAGTGTCACCCCCCCCCCCCCTTCCCTCATATGACCAGCCTGCGGTAGACATGGCTGAGCCCCACTGACCAGACTGCGGCTAACGCGCACTCCCCTCTCGCTCCCCCATATGACCAGACTGTGGTAGAAGCGGCTGAGCCCCACTGACCAGACTGCAGCTGACACTGCTAATCCATGATGGTTGCTTTGTAAAACGCTTTTTAAAAAAATAAATTTTATTACCTTTTTTTTTTTTTTGGTGTGTGTGTTAATTTTTTACGTGTTCTTAGATGCTCTTTATGCAGTTCACATATAACAGTGATCCCATAGAAGCACTGTTATCAGTGCTCCAGTCACATGACCTTCCAGCCGAGGGATTATGGGAGAAAACTTCCAGGCCGATTTAAACACCTGCATATACAACAGTCACTGACGTTTGTATAAGCGTTAACGCAATCTCTGGGAGAGGGGATGTCATCTGCTACCACCTCAGCACCGGCCAGACATTCAGTCCCATGTAACATACACCTCATGCCACCTCCGCACCCGCCAGACATATAGTCCCATGTAACATACATGTCTTCCCTGACTCCTGTCAAGCCTCCTTACTTCCATACACATGTATACACACAGTCCCGCTACCGGCTCTACTTGCAGGCAGCCATTACAGCTCTACTTCCTGCACTGTGGGGAGACTGTAGAAAGCCACACCCCTTTTCCAGAGGTCCCGCCCCCTCCCGTGGGGGGGGCTCAGGAGCACCAGCGTATGTTAAATCTGTTTTGACAACATCCAAGCAGGTCCTTCCTCATTTTCTCTTTTCTACTAAAACCAAGACACATATACACAAAATAAGTTTTTTCTTTGTGTCCTGGGAGCTCAGAACTTTAGGAGAGGATATAAACACAACTGGCCATGTCTGTATTAGGACAAAGGATTATTGAGCCTCAGCCCTTATACCAAGTCCTGTATATCCTCCCTGGCCAAAAATACAGCATATCAGCAAGATATTGACCCCTTGTTGTGCCAGGATCAGGCAAGCATATGCTGTTTTTTGGATAGACAGTGACAGAATCTTTATTACCTGATCAGTTTTATTAGTGAATTCTAGGTAAAATTTTCAATGTAAAAGGTTTCAAAATCCACAATCCTATTGTACTGTATTTCATATCTACACATTCAGGTGGCCCCCAGCAGTGGGTGCAGACTGAACAGCCGGAAAGAAGCTGGACTCCTCGCTGCCGTCACCCTGACTCAGAAGATCATCATCTACCTTTCCGATACCACCCTCATGGATATTTTACCCAAAATCAATCAAGATGTGCTGCTACCAGTGTTGAGTTTTCTGACTTCTACTACTATTGGGTAATGCATGTTTTACTAAACAAAATGAATGTGTTTCTAGCATTGATATCTGATAGTTTGTGTATTAATAGCATTAAATGTATTTGTGTATGTAAAATAATGTTATACACTGTGGGGGGAGGGTGGGGGGCTTCACTAAGGACACTAAGGAAAACAAGTCTGCAGAAGCAGTATAACGTCCAGGGATCCCCACACCACGGGATCACATCAGGCACTGATCACAATCAAATTTACATTCCAGTGCAAGTTATAAAAGTGATCACCGTTCTTTGTAAACAAGAATAGTTTGCAGGAAAAAAATCTACTTCTTCTTGAAGTGTAACTGAACTTTTGACAAAATTTTCAAAATGAATAGTGGAGATGATAATAGTAAACTTTGTGATATACTGTGTCCTTCTTTTTCCCCTGCCTTTCTTTCTGTATAAAGCAGTTTGTGTAAATCAGTTTTCCGCCCTGTATTAATTGACGTCTGAGAGATAAAGGAACCCAATAAAGTGTCTAATGACTTAATTCTTTACAGACAGTTCCTGGATAGTCTAACCTAATGCGAGAGCTCAATTATTAAGTAGTTTCACATTGGTGGGGGTTTTTTTTCACATCAGTGATTTTTCACTGAACACATTTTGGCCCATGGATTCGTACAGCTTTTTCACTGATGCCTTACTTACCCATTCTGTTCAATGGGCTTTTTCACTCTTCTTTTTTCCACTTTTTTTCACTGTTGTCAGTGAACACAAAAAGAACAGGTTCTAAACAGATTATTTACCATTTTTTTTTCCCAGCCCGTTTAAAAAGAAATAGGTCAGTAAGGCATCACTAAAATCACTGAAGCCAGGAAGAGAAAACCAATCTGTATAAGCGCATAAGCCAAAAAGGGTTCAATGAAAAATCACTGATGTGAAAAAAAGCCAATGTAAAACCACCCTGATATTGTCTAGTTATCTGTCTGAAGTGGACAGACCTCAGGAAGCTTTCAGTTAACACTGTTCACTACAGGAGAAAGAAGTAGAACAAAGGTACTGAGAAGCTGTTTTCTTAAATATATTACAAAGTTTAATATACCTTGCTCTATTCATTTCTAAAATAGGTTTTATTAGTTAAGCTTTAACCCCTTGTACAGAATTTATACTCACCAAATCCATGACAAAATGCAGATTTCACTTGATGAAGGGTGAAATCCATGGTCACATTCCCCACGATTCGTGTATTCCATGGATTTCTTCAGCTACATGCTTGTGGGTTTTTCAGAGATCGATCTTTTTTTTTTTTTTAGACCTTTCCATATTTATGCAAATTAGGTATTTGGTTTAACAGGGCTGTAGTTGTAACTGGCTGTAGTGTAAGAAATGGGGGTGCACCGGTTTATTAACGTAAATATAGAACCACAACAATGTCAACTTGCTACAATAGAGGACAATTCAAAAATATTTTTTACTCCATTTAGAGGTTATGAAAATGAACCCTTATTCCGGGGACGTCACATAACAAAGGTTGATCTAGCTCTACACTGCTATACAACCAAAAAAGGGAAATAATATTTTGCAACAGTAGTCCTTGCGATCTTTTGTAGTCATATGTCATAGTCGCACATAACCACAGACTGCAAGCTCTGAGGAAGTGCATAGATAGAAATATCGGAGCCCCGCAGTGTATGGGGTGTAAGCTATAACCAGACACACTTGGAAGCAGAGTGGTTTTATAGATAAAAACTTTGCGCTGTTTATCTAAAAGTCAAGTAACGTCAATTACTTGTTGATGTGATCGATATTATGTGTGCTTTTCCTGGTATTGCTCCTGCTATAAATGTCCTAAGGAAATTCCGAGTAATCTCTGTTTTTTAGTATAAACGAAATATTGGTAAATTTGCTTAACATGATAAATGCTGTTTCCTAGATGAAAAGTGCATTTTTATTATATTATTATTGGTAATAGGAATGCAGGTTCCCTTCCACATTACATCCAGCGTAGTATAATGAGTAAAGTATGCGGTACCTCTTATGTATCCACCTTAATGTGAATTAATGCGGTCTTAAAGAGGGTTTCTAGATGCCTAAAATGTGTTTAAACCTCTATTCCATAGGTGATTCTTATCTGCTGTCTAATATCTAATAATAATGACTCCATCAAAGCGGTAATGGAAGTCTGAGGTAGTCTGAAATGAACCCTGTGCTTTACACTGTAGCCTTGTGTGTACAGATTATTTGCTGAGCTTAACTAGCAAGTTGCAGGGTAAATCCTTTTATCATAAACTGGATCATCCCCACAAAATGCAAAGATAAATTTAGTTGAACAATTAGCCATCAAAGCTTTATGTGTGTTGTTAGTAGCAGCAGAGCTGGGAAAATGCATTTATATTTTAGGATTGTAGCTGTACTTGAAGCTTTATGTGTGTTGTTAGTAGCAGAAGAAATCTATTATATTGTAGCTGTACTTGAAGCACTGTGGTGCACATTCCCTCAATGCTACTGTTAGTCAGTGCAAATTCAGGCTTCTGTTTGGATACTACAGTAGTTAGACTCATTTTACAAGAACAGATTTCTCAAGTCCTGTATATCTGTGCTATATGAATCTGTATATATGGGACGTTTTCCATCCGTATGTGCACGACTAGTGGCTGGCTGACAGAATGCACCCCTCACTGGTTCTGGGCTCCATGGATACTACACATGTATACAGGAGCATACGGTGCATATGTAACACGTATTTTAAACATTCCCATAGACTTCTATGGGACATACGGAACGAAAATACTGGAGAAAATAGGACATGTTCTATATGTTTTTACAGTACGTTGGACAATGTGGCCATGTAAATGGATGGCTGTATTGCCCAATGAAATGGATGTGGCCGTATGTCACCCCTATAAAAACAGTACATTACCGGTAGGTTACAGCCATTTTCCATACATTTGGGCGAAAGGGGCCTTCGGTGTAGGGGTCTTTGCTGTGAAGAGATCTCACACACCAGTACACCACGGTTCTGCAAGCCCAGTTACAATCCTGGAATATAAATACATTATTCACAGCCCTGCTTATACCAACAACAACACACACAAATGTATGGATACACAGATCCCGAGGGCAGTTTTGTATGATCATAACTGCTGATAGATTCCCTTTAACAATACAGAAATCTATATTACGGTGTATGTATGTATTTGTGTGTAGAGGTCACATTTACAATCTCAAAATTTTCCACAGACGCCTCCTGTGACTCAGGAAATGTTATATCCATATTTTGGAAATTTTCACCCTGCGCTTTTCAAAATAGGCTTAGTAACTTCGGAATAGTCATCGTAAAACTATAGAAGCAGCTGACTGCTTTAGCAGTTAGTCTAGATGGCAAGCAACCACATCTCTTCTGGGCATAAATATGAGCTGATTGGCTGCTATAGGAAACAAAAGACATTCTTAGTTTAAGACAGCTTATGTGTGAGATAATATGATTTTGATTGTGACTCTAAGCCATCGACATCCGTAGCTGCAGTTTTATATCTGCTGTTAGATGATCTCTGATACTCCAGTCACATCCAGAGATGTAATGTTCTATCTACTGTGATATCATCTCAGATGACTGCGGCTCTGGGTTTGACTGGAGTTTCAGTCTGCCGTTATATCATCTTTGATACTTCAGTCACATCCAGGCCTACACTGTAAGAGGTGAGAAGATGACAGTGACCATTTATTCTAAATTTGATCATTTATGAAAATAATACCATAACTACAGTTTGGACTGACACAGGGGGAGAGGGGAAGCTATCATCACCTATGGGTGTCAGACACAGAGATGGTGTGTCTACTGAGCAGTCTAGAGATGTTATGCGGTGGTTCATTAAGTATCGGGACCATTTATCGTATAAACAAGACTCTTAAACCTTCACAGGCTTGAATAAATATTGGTAGAATATGAAGCTTTGATCAGGGGCAGATACTTGACTACAATTGGGTTTTAATTTCCTCTTCCTGAATAGAGAGTGTACACAGAGATGTTTCTTTTATCCTCAAGGTCATTCTGCTTTCATTCAGGAACGTAATGTGCTGTATTTGCTGTGTCAATAATGTCATATTTCTAATGTGCAATGTACATAGTAACGCTGCATGAAATGCGGGAAGGAGACTCCTCTTTGTAGTACTTTCCCTCTTATCTTCTATCTTTGTTGATTTCTATCAGCATCAGGTTTTGCCAGCAGTGCAGGTTCATTTTATGCAGAATTTAGGACTCTATGGAGATGTTACACAGGAGCAGAGGGTGCACTCCTCTTTCCGATTTTGAGATTTTGAGGAGTATATCTAGCCGAGGAGGAGCATCATATTGTCAGTTATACTAATAAGTGACAATATGTGATCTTTAGACCCAGACTTGCAGAGAGGGTGCACATGGCTATTAGGGTGCGTTCACATGGGGCATTTTGTAAACAAAATGTTAACAGCTGTGTGATCAGGCAAATCTCCTCTTCTCAGCTGTTCTGATGCATTTGAAAAGACATGCATTACTGCCATGTGTGACCGCACCGTCATATATCCTGATGATATCACTGGATCCCCCAGGATTGGTGTGCACAGCGCTGTGACAGAAGACCGATTATATCAGCCCCTGTCACAGTAGAGGATCGGGCTGTCAGTGTGACAGCCCGAACCTGCCCATGACACAAGACAAGGGTGTTTCCAGACTATTCGGTTTACAGAGAGGGCTTGAAAAAAGTGTGCCCCCCCCCCTTCCCAACACATACTGCTTACTCACGCCTCATCTGCTACAAAACCTCCTCACGCATGCAAAGACTGCAGGAATAAGACCTGCCATCTTTGCATCCCGCGCAGTCACTTATCATGGACAACGGCTAAGTGAGTGACACCCCTCTGATGTCAGATGGGCCACAAACAATGGGACACAGGCATTTGTGTTTGGCCAGCAAAATGCACCCGTGTTCATGTGGCCTCATACTGTACACAGATAAACACATGCAAATATATACAACCCACTGAAACTGTATACACAAACAAATGCACTTCTTATGACACACTGATGATGCACACACATAAACACATGCAATATATATGAAACCCTAACATGGCACACAGATAAACACACAAACATACAGTACAATACATATGATCCACACTTACAGCCTGTGGTGGAGACAGAAATTATCTAAGTGGATCCCATGTTGCCCAGGATATTAGTGACATGGGTGTGTACAGAGGAGGCTGCACAGGAAGTGTCTGCTTTCTGAGCTGTATCCCGGCAGACATGAGCTGGAGCCCCTCCCCTATCCGGACACCGTTGGCGGCTGCAGGAGAGGGAGAGGCACAGTGCCAGCAGCGTGTATGGCTCCCGGGCAGACTTGGTGTTTTGTAGTCATGTAATAGGAGCATCATTGGTGTGTACACAATTACTGGGCACTGGTCACATGACCTTCCATCGAGGCTGCAAGCTGCAGCATTGAAGTGTCTGCAGCGCGTCCAGGACCGAGGGAAGCAGGAGTAAATTCGCCTGTACATGCGTCAGACACTTGTACAGGCGTTAACTCGATCTCTGCACAGGAGAATCAGTATTTGGAAAGCTACAGCAACATGAACCTGGCAGCATTCCAGTTGCGCCACCTTGCTACTTTGTTGTCTTAACCAAATGTTACTTTCTTTATATGCTGCCAAAATGTTTCCTTTCTTGTATTACCATGTAACCAACGAGATGGTGGTTTTGGTAGAATTCCTGCTGAACTTTTGTAATACAGAATATTATAACTTTAAAGAGAACCCGTCATGCAAAATAACCCCCCTAAACTAAATATATTTTCATAAACTGCTATTAGAGAGCATTGTCTCTATCCCTTCATTGTCCCTCTACATGCCTGTAACCCTAAGCAATGAGGTCCTAAAGCTGTATGCAAATGATCTGTGAAATGTCCAATGAGTCATTAGCATATTCAAGCTGTCCACCTTATTCATGAGTGGGAGGTACAGCCACACCCCCAGTGCATGACTGACAGCCTGTATAATGATGTGAGGCTGTATAATGATGTGCTTCCTGGTGCTGGTGGCCACACCCCCAGTGCATGACTGACAGCCTGTATAATGATGTGAGGCTGTATAATGATGTGCTTCCTGGTGCTGGTGGCCACACCCCCTGCAGCCTGTGTGTGCATGTGTGTGTGTGTGTATAGGAGAGATACAGCAGCTCCAGGCTGCAGCCATGTTATAGCAGAACATGTCAGATTCATGTGTAGCTGATGTCTGTGTCTCTCACCTGTATATTAGGAGGATGCAGCATGTCAGCAGATGCAGCACACACTAGCAATGCTTTACTATACATTACACACAGACATGAGCAGGGGGAGGAGAGGGGAGGGGTAACAGGGGTGACATCACTGCCTCTGACCATGTGACCAGCCTCATTTACATGATAAAGAATAGATGATTTTACAATGAATAATGTATGAAATAACTAGATAAAGGCTGGGATGGGATCCTTGTGAGCTGCTCCAACAGGTAGTAGTGACAGGACTAGTGACACAGACCTGATGACAGGTTTCCTTTAAGAGTTCTAATGGTTAATACCCAACATTTCCATACACATATCTATGGATATGACATTTTTAAGTTGTAACTATAGTTGGAGGTTGATCTGTATAAATTGTTTTCTTTTATAGGTTTCCCAGTGGTCCCCAGGCCCGTGTGGCTCTTTGCGTGAAATGTAGCAGCCTCATCTCCCTCATCTGTCTTAGGATCGGAAGAGAGATGGTCCAGCAACATCTTAGTGATGCCCTCCGAATCTTTTTCAGTAACTTTACTGTACTGCAGGACATCCATAAGCAGGTATAACCCATCAACTCCATGAGTAGCACTCTCAGAACCTAATATAGCAAAATAATTAATTAATTTCCAAAAAAATTGTCACATCCTAATTCACAAGCCAAATAAAGAACATTATACAGTCATAGGCCTTCAGAGCAAAACTAATGGTAAAACGGCAGGCTTATGTCCATCACATAAGAGTTTTAAGGCTATGATCACACAATGTTTCATTAAAGGGACACTCCTATTTTACCCCATGAAACTAGCGGCCCCCTCAGGGTTATA
The DNA here is from genome assembly GCF_040894005.1 of Engystomops pustulosus. Taxonomy (NCBI): domain Eukaryota; kingdom Metazoa; phylum Chordata; class Amphibia; order Anura; family Leptodactylidae; genus Engystomops; species Engystomops pustulosus. The sequence goes on along the minus strand of NC_092412.1, from coordinate 215,905,869 downwards.
CCCTCTTTTATGTAGCTTTTTGTCCGTTTTACCTCTAAAGTATTCGTTCAGAAGCCCTATTTGTAGTCTATCTGCCTATGCCAATGGCAACCAATCACAGCTCAGCTTTCATTTTCCAACACCTGTTTGTAGAAATTACAGTTGATTGGTTTCCATAGACAAGTAGAACAGTTTTACCTCAGACAGTTCTGATAAATCTCTCCCAATTAGCATCTTTCAGATTGTGGTCATGTGATGTACAAAACCAGATATACAGGCAGCTAAAGACATAGCTGTAAATGTGAGCAGAGGATAAAATCCAATTCTGGGCTTTTTTTCTTTGTAATTTAAAGCTTTATTAAGCACCAAAAGAAAGCACATGAACAAAACCTGTCAAAACAATGTGCAAAACATAGACCAATGTTCTACAAGGTAATACAGAAGGAAATGAGGTGAGGTGAGCTCAGATATGACTCAAAATTAGTCATGGGATATGCTACAGCAAGCAGCACAATCTAATATGAAACAATGAGAATAGTTATCAGTATAACCCCGTATAAGACTTTGTGTATCATGTAAGGACTATATGGGAATTATACAAGTTCTAGAATTACAGTTATTGTGACACCATAAAAGTATGTTTTTAGGTACTACAGATGCCCCTATCTCTGGTTCTAAAGTTACCCTCTCCCTTCAGCCTCTAAACTTGATTCATCTCAGGAAAATATGACTTTAAAAAAAATAAATAAATAAATGTGTGCGATTTCACATAAAAGGGAATTCTAGAAATGAAATTTCATACCCTAGCTAATGGTGTGAAATCTAAGAAGAGTCATATTTGCCTGAGATGAGTCATTTTAAGGGGCTGCAGGGTGTCACGTTAGATGCCCATATCTTGGGCTCTATAGTACCTAGAATCATGCTTTTGCTATCAAATTGAATGTGAAAATGAGCAATATAAGGCCAAGGGAGAGGCGTCACATCAGACCCTGTTATCTATGGTTTTATAGTACTTAGAATCCCAGTTTTGGTATCTATTTGAAGATCTGAATCTGACAGATTACATCAGATTGATAGTTCTGTGAGTTTCCAAAATGGAATCGGAGACAGTAAAATACATAGATGGGGGTTCTAATCTTCAATTTGATACCAAAAACATCAGTCTATTTCCTCAATTTAGGCTCTAAATAAGACTCATTTCAGACAAATATGACTCTTCTTAGCTCGTTTACATATGAATTTGGATGAGATATTTTATAGGTAAACTGGTGAAATGTCACATAAAAGAGGGAATGCTAGAAAGTGGATTTTGTACACTGTGTCAGGAGGCTGCTAATTTAGGGGGGTAAAAGTTTGTGACAGATTCCCTTTAAGAGGAGACTGCAAGATCTCATAACCACAGACCTATATTAATGATTGGAAAAATGATGTAACAATTATTGACTGCTGCAGTGATTTTCATTCTTGTGTGAGCACATAGGACTGTTCCTCAGGTTTATTATATATGAGAACTGCTGTCCCTGATCACGGCTGTGGAAAAGGGATAGAAAAGTCATCTTTTGTTGGACGCACAATTCCCGTTTAATAGACGTATTATTCTCTCAGTGCTGCAGTGTGTGGGTAGATCTACCATGAGGATAACTAAACGCAGGGTTATAAAGCTTCAAGGCCAATGTATTGTGTTATCTGTCTGTTCCTATCCATTGCTAGGGACTAGTAGCGGAGGCTCAGAATTCGGTGGAGTCATCTGTACAGAGTGTCATGTGTTCTGATGGAAGAACGTTACCTGTGGATCTAACTCTGATTGAGGAGCTGGAAAAAGTGTTTAATGCAGAGATGGCATATGCAACATTCATACCATTTTCTTGTCTCATAGGTAAGTACGAGGGGCCTTTAGCCACCTCTAAACATGTTGAGGGGGATATTGAAGGTGAACCACCAGGATGAAGGATTGTAAACCAAGCACACTGACATACTGGTGTATGCCCCCTCTGACGTAATCTGCTCTTCTTTAAGCTTCCCATGCCCTTGTTTTTAAGAAAATTAGGCTTTAAACATTATGCAAATGAGCCTGGGAAGCTATAGGCTCCATTAACGTCTATGGAGCATTAAGCCCCTCAGGTTCAGTTGCATCATTTTAAAAGCCTTTAAAAAAAATGTCAGTGTGCTTGGTTTATAATACTTCATCCTGGTGGTAGATGTCCTTTAAGACTGGCATTTTGAATATTCACCCACCAGCACATGGGATTTCAGCTATAGCCTCCAACTTTTTTCTGGCAGACACTATGGTAAATATAGTGTGTCGGGGCATGGCATGTTTTAAAAAAAAAAACAGGTAGAAATGGGTCTGATTACATGCCTTTTCTGCCAGAAACCTCTCATATTGATCTATACCATCTGAAAGGATTCTGACTATTAATGACCCATCCAGAAGAATGGCTGTTAAAGGGAATCTTTCAGCAGTTTTAACTTTACAAAGCTGCAGATAGTATTAGGTAACAGTCCTGTAGAATTGTGTAACCATACCTTTATGTGAGCTGTTAGTGTTTGCAAAACTGTAAAAAAAAATAAAAAAAAAATATGCATTTATATTCCAATATTGTAGCTGGACTTTGCTCACTCTGGTGCACTGGTGTGTGAGATCTCCTCGCTGAACACAGGACAGCTCCTCTGCTGTGAATAAGAACAATAGTAGGCTTCTGGTTTGATAGTCCAGCAGAGGGAAGGGGCTGCGGATCAGATTGAATGCAGAGATAAAAGAATAGAAGTCGGAGCAGACTCCTCCAGTGCTCAAAGTCTAGCTACTAAACTGGAATATAAATACACTTTTTGCGGTCCGGCTGCTACAAACAAAATACAAAGTTATGGTTAAGCAGATCTCCAGGGTTGCTTCCTAACACTGCAGTTTTGTATGTGTTGAGTGCTTAAAGACTCCTTTTAATAAGTGATACTTGGGGGTGTGACTGACACCTGTCACATCAGCCAATGAGTTGATTACAAGGATGCCGCTATACATTGCCAGACCACATTGGTTAGGGCGTTAAGGGTGTTGATGGGTTTCATTCAGATAATCCTATTACATTACTACTAAAAGGGATCTGGACTCAAATGCAATAGGATCACAATGCTATTACCAGTACTCCTGGTACTGGCATAGGTGGGTTGGGTCACACTGGTGCAAAGTTGCTCCTGTCTTTTGTGTATGATATTATTACCAGTCTTGTTTTTTTAGACCTTTTTGTTACATTTTTTCCCCATTCTTTACAACTCCCTTCCGGTGACTTGGTTGTTACTATTGCATTTTGCGCTAGTAGTAAATCCCATTCCCCATGTAATGTAATTTGTATGTATTCCAGGGGATGCTCAGCTGGTTCCAAACCATGATTTATTATGGAGACTGACTATGGTTTATCAAGAAGCAGTAATTCCAAAGGAAACAGACAGTCGGACACAACCATTTGAATACGGCGGAAGAATTGGCGTCCCTGCCCACAGCTCAGAGGAAGACAGTCAGTCAGGCACTTTCGGAGGCTTCATGGTTGGCAACCGCATTCAAGTGCCAAAAGATACGCAGCCCCCAGCCTCGAGGTCATCCTGCCGCAGTCCTGTAGTGGAGAATTTTCATTGTGATGAGAACACCTTCAAGCAGGACCTTCAGAAAAGTGCCCATGGGCTGTGTGGTAACTGGCTAGCATATTGGCAGTATGAGATTGGCGTAAGCCAGCAAGAGCCTCACTTCTACTTCCATCAGATCAAACTTCAGAGCTTCGTGGGTCACTCCGGGGCAATCAAATGTGTAAAACCTTTAAGTGGGGAAGATTTCTTTCTGAGTGGCAGCAAGGACAAAACAGTCCGCTTATGGCCTTTGTATAACTATGGGGATGGCACCAGAGAGATGGCGCCACGGCTCACCTATGCCGAGCACAAGAAGACAGTGTTTTATGTGGGGCAGCTGGAGTCTGTGCAGCAGATAGTCAGCTGTGATGGAGGAGTCTGCATATGGGACCAATATACAGGTAGAGCACCACTGGAAATGTTAGTTGAAACCATGTTTAATGGGGTTGTCCCAAGTTTATTTGTTGTCCCCTACGTGCAGGAAAGGGGATAAAAATCTAATTGGTAGTGGCCTTATTGCTGGGACCCCCATCGATCACAAGAACGGACTCCCACAGTTCACAAGAACTGGAGTCTTGTTCTCACTAAGTGATGAACTGGCAAGTTAAGGATCTGCCCTGCCTCTCCATTTAATACAATGGGGCACATTTACTTACACGGTCCTGACGCGATGCCCGATCCGGACGGTCCGACGAAGACTAAGTACGGCGCGATTCACCAAGATCGTGCACCTGATATCCTGCATGTGTCGCTTCCCCCCTGAGGTCCGCCGGAGCAACACAATTTGAGAAGTTAAATCCCGAGTGTTGTCTGAATCCATCGGATCGTCCGACGGCCCCCCCTCCCCCGATATGTGTCGCGTGAAAGCAGGCGCCGATGCGCCAAAAACCCCAGTTAAATGTTGCGCAAAACGGAAAAATTGGGGAAACCCGACGGAAATGCGTTTCGCGAACCCTTAGAAAATGTGCCCCAATGGGAGGATTGCACTCAACATCTTCCGACACTCCTACAGTATTGAAAGGAGTGACATGACACATGCTCATCCTGCCGCTCCATCCGAAAGAGAATGGGACCCCCATTCATAACCGCAGAAGACCATTTTCTTGAGCAGTGGGGTCCCAGCAGTCCAATGCAGATTATCAAAATCAAAAAATTCAAAAACATATACATACACTTACATGGACACCATAGAGGGGGCCCCATACTCAGTTCCTGCCTCTGTTTGCTATAGTGAACACTCTTCTTCTTTAGAGGACAGAATGTGAATAATATTTTAATCTAGTTGGTCATTGATCAAATCAGCACCTTGTAATATTTTTGTACAGCGGATGCCTACAGCAAGAAATGTGTGCCCTCCTGTGCCATGCCTGGGTATTGCAGCTTAGCTCCTTTTGAAGTGAATAGGATGAATTCCTATAAATCTCATTAACTCAATATCCTTCAGTAGTAGCTGGAACCCCACTTTAATGTCTTATCAGTTGTCTGCATTTACACTGTGATATGATCTTTAATATGTAGTGACACAGAATAGAACAAGCCTGTGTGAGATTTGGCACCACAAAAAGAGCAGAGGAAATCTGAAGACACAGTAGGGAAGTTGTCAGGTTACACATTGTCATTATGTAGGTCTGCAAGCTCAGACCCCCACAGTGATGGCATATCCCACCAAATTGTCATGTTGTAACTTGGTCAAAAGTAAATAATACTTCAGCTACTGCAGGTCGGAATTGGTTGAGGTCCAAGAGGCTGAACTCTCACGGTTGTCATATTTTAGAAATATATTTTAGAAGTGCCATCTATATATAAGATTGTGTATATACAGGTCTTCCACACACAAATGGAGCAATTCTATTACCAGATTTTACAGAATTGCCCTGTGTGGGATTAGTGACTAATACTTGCAACGGCTTACTTTATGTTCACATAGAAATCTATAGTTTATATCTGTATTTCCTACACTACATAGCTTTATACCTTATATATAGATTATATTAGATACTTTACTTCTTATCTGTGGATCATATGCTACATAGCTTTATACCTTATATATAGATTATATTAGATATCTATAAAACAGATTATCGATACTTTACTTCTTAGCTGTGGATCATATGTTACATAGCTTGGAGATCCTACACTTTATAGTTCTAGATTGTTGGACTTGAACAATTGGAAAAGCGTTTCTGCCATCTAGTGGGATGTTTAGTTCTTCTAATAATGCTATGTCTCCTTTCTTGGTAATACATTCAGGGTTTTTGGGGAAATTTAAGAAGAGTTTTGGGGAAAAACTTAAAATCTAAATCTATTTCCCATGTAATTGGGCAGGAAAGATTGGGCATGTTGGAGTTCAGCATGGTTGATATTCTGTACATATACTACTAATAAAATGGTTGCTGATTGGTTAATGTCTGTGTGATTAATATTTGATATTAATGTAATATATTTCTTATCTTCACATATTTGGGGTTTATAATACAAGAATGGGGGTACTGTGTATAAAAAGGAGCTCCTCCTTCAAAACAACATTAACATATTGAGTATTTTGATTGACAGGTAAAACCATTCGGACTTATGAGGCTGGAGACACTAAGGTCCCCATTACTGCAGTGGCCACAATGCCGCCTCCTTACTGCAGCGTGACGTTTGGAAGCTCTGACTCCATACTGCGATTCATTGATCCTCGGAAACCCGGGCTTCAGGTACTAATACATATTGCTTCATTATGGCTATTGCCAGTAAAACGGTGTTAGGCGTCATGCACATGACTAAAGTTGTTTGCTGTGTGCTAGCCACGTCTAACAGCTTATACACTTCCCCGTGTATTTATATCATTATTGGCCACTAGATGGAGCCCCATCTACAAGGCACAGGTGATTGTTACATTGTATAGGAGTGTCCTGCTCTTGTTTAGCTGTAAACCTTTTGAAAACCGAGGAGTTCACTGTACTGTGCTAATCTGGTGACTACAAATCCGTACATATACCATTAACAGTGCTGTCATAGCTGTGTATCATACAGGACTCCTGCTCCATCATGACGTCATCCCAGATCCTACTCGGTGTTCAGGATAGAGAATGATACAGTACACTGCACAGTTCCCTCTAGTGGCCAGCAGTTGTGGATATTAAACAATTATTCTTATATTTTTAATATTTTCTCGTGTAAAAAGCAATAAAAATTTGCCCAAATCAGTAAATAATTAAACAGAAATTCACAATAACAATATAAATTCATTTTTAAAGCCAGATTTCCTTTTATGGCAATATACACAACGCTGTATCTAGTTTTATCCCAATCCTTTCTCTCTGTTTTCTACTTCTTCCAAACTGAACTAATGTAAGAAAGTATGACCAGGCAGACACTTCAAAGGGTTTGATTTTATTGTATTTTATTATTTTTTATTCTGTATCCATGTAGACAGACATCTTAAAAGGTGTAAGTTAACTCCCCACTGATCCCAATAACAGGACCCCTAGATATTTCCTGACTAGATAAGATTAGATTAGTATTGTTTATCCCAAAAGGGAAATTGTAGTGTTTTAGTTACAGAAATCATAAAATGCAAAGACAACACTTATTTCCATAATAAAAATATGAACAATTTTAAATACCATCAATAAAACAAAACTCATCAACCCCAATAATCCTATCATACCAGAATACACTTCATTGTCTAGACCAGTGGTGGCGAACCTATGGCACTGGTGCCAGAGGCGGCACTCAGAGCCCTTTCTGTTGGCACCCGGGCCATCGCCCCAGCACACCAGACAGGACACTTCCTGCAGTTCCAAGCACCTTATGCTGCTCTCAGCCATACTTTGATATTTACTTCACTACTTGGGACTGTAGGAAGAGGGAGAATGAGTAGACAGGGCCGAATTATGTTTAGAGGGCCTCCTGCTGGCCCCACGATTCACTGTTTACAGAGGGACACTGGAAAGAAGCTAAAATGATGAACATTTTCCATCTTTCTATTGTGTTGCTGCCCTCAGGAGGCAAATTTGAAGTTGTTGAACAGGGAGCAATAAGTTACTGTTTTAAATTTTGGTTGGCACCTCGTGATAAATAAGGGGGGTTTGGGGTTCAGTTTGGGCACTCGGACGCTAAAAGGTTCGCCACCACTGGTCTAGACCATAAATGAGCCACTTCTTGATTACACAGGTTTTGGCAGTGGAGGTCCCTGCAGTCGGAACTTGTTGGTACAACCCCCTTAATCACCCTGGTTGCAGTATTTACAGTAAATACTATTTAAATGTTTAATATATATATATATATGTATATATATATATATATATATACACACACAAATACATACAAATGGATTTCATCTTATCTGCCTATCTCTTGTGTTGCTGCTAATAAACTTCCCCTGCATAAAGTCAAATAACCGTAGGGATTTACAGTATTTGTCAGTTACTTGTGTGATGACTGTATGTAAGTAATTTATTTACATCCGTATCATTAATATTCGTGTTTGCCCCTCTTAGCATGAGTTTAAGCTGGCTAGCAACGTGAATGCAGGACTTATCCGCTACCTGGCCGTCAGCCCAAATGGACGCAGCGTTGTAGCGGGTTATTCTTCTGGCTTCATCATCTTGCTGGACACAAGGACCGGTCTGGTTCTAAGAGGGTGGCCGGCACATGAAGGAGACATCCTGCAGATGAAGGTAATAGACGTTCTATATAATGGCCCACATTTATTAAAGCATTTGCATCAGTTTTCTGTCTGACTTGGCACTGAAAAGAAGGTGCAAACTGCTTGTACATGTATTTTTAAGGCGTCTGCACCAGTTTTGTGCACCTTAAGGGCGTATTAGTGCTTAGCTGGAGTTAACGGCACACTTATTACTGACGTGCGTCACAATTCTGCAGCATGAACATAGTTCCCTACAAAAATGGTGCCCACTTCCCGAGTAATGCGGGGGAGACAGATTAATGAAGACCGTGCACCAGTTCTGATTAATCTGCTGCACACTCCATAGGAAAACTGCACATAGTACAGATTGCATTAATTTTCATAAATGTGACCCAGTGCCCACATTTATCAAAACTAGTGCAAACTGCACTATGTATCTGTAGAGGGTGCAGTGTGTCACACATTCTTTTTTTTTAATCTGAACTTTTTTATCAAGGCAGAGGAAAACAGAGTCTTAAATTTTTTCCATTTTTTTGATTTAAGACACCATAAAAACAAAGGTAAAACCGCGAAAGCAGGGGCATACAGCATACCACCCAATTCCTGGGCGCAGCCGGAGCTTATATATATACTCTGGACATATTCTCACCGCACGCAGCCAGGAGTTATATGAACCACAGGATAATGGCCCTGCCTACCCATCCCATCCCATCCCTTCCCATCCCTTCACCGGTCTGGCGCCCCAGTCTAGTGAATACAACACCACTAAAGATGGTAGGTCCCCTCCTATACGGAAAATACCTTGACTATTGCATCATGAGACTAATAGTGCTATATTTAGGCATTTCAGCTTAACCATTGAGTTGTGACCATTTTTGTTTAATGGAAATAAGTGCCCCTGATGGTAGCCCCGGGGTTGCTAAGCAGAATCCCCAAATTGCCTCAAGTTTCTTGGTAGTTTTTCTTTTTAGGTAGACTCCATACTCTAACCTGATGATATTATTCATACGATTTTTATATTCTCTCATGGTAGGAGGAGAGGTTCGTATGCAATGAGAAAGAATTTCCTTCCGTGCCTGATACAAGGCCCTGTGAATGCCCAGACCAATAGCATTGTTCACATCTAGATCAGGCATTATACCCGGCACACATAATTGAGGCTGTGCATTCAGAGAGGTCTGAAAAACCTCTTTCCAAAAGTCACCTAAAGCATGGCATGCATAGTAGATTCACATTTTCCTGTTGGCACCGGGGACACTGAGATGTTGGATGGAGATCTATACAACATCTCGGGGTCTTATAGACTCTATAAATAAGAAACAGCTGGATGATAGCCTAAGTACTGTATCTAACATGCCATTCCATTGCTCATCCGTTATTGGGCCTATATCATTCTCCCATTTCTGTTGGGTCTGAAATTGAAAACCATCCACATACTTGCCCAAAAGCCATGAATATAGGAAATATATCATCCCTGAGGTCTCCTGCCGTTTTGCATTATATATGTCAACAATATGTTACTAGCTATTGGTACATTTCCTTCGCCAAATTGGGCTTTCAGCGAGTGTCTCAGTAGCAGATATTAAAACAAAACCTGCCGCCTAGGTTAAACCCATCATTCAATTGCTCAAACGTTTTATTCTGACCTTCGTGTAGGACTTGGGCTACTGTTACCAACCCCTTCTGCTCCCTTGTGGAGAAACCTCCAAGCTGGAGCATTTCTGGTATATTAGTGTTGCGCCATAGGGGACTATATTCTGTTATCGGGCCTGGCCCTGTAAGTTCCTTAAATGTGGCTTAAGTCTTACTTTGTGGGTTGAAATTGAAAGCCAAGAGAGCTTTGAGAAAATCATTTTTGGTGTAATCTAAAGACACCATCCACCCCAATATCACTGAAGAAATAGAGGGTCACCTATATAAATAGATGGAGTGGGCTGTACAGGAGGGAACAGTAGTGATAATGGGAGACTTTAACTCTCCAAAGGGCTCTTCTTCATCTGTGAAGGGGAGACATTTTATCAACTTTCTGCAGGATAATTTTATGGTGCAATGTGTAGAAGATCCCACAAGAGGTGACGCATTGTTGGACCTTGTGATTTCTAACAATGCAGAGATTGTCCAAAATGTCAGTGTCCGGGAACCCTTGGGAATGGCGATCATAATATAATTATTTTTCTCCTACACTGTAAAAAGTAAAAACATGCAGGAAGATTAAAACACATAATTTTTTAAGAAGGCTAATTTCCAAAATTCAGGGCTGCAGTACAGGACATAGACTGGGATCAGGTACTGTCACATAATGATACTAATGTTAAAAGATAAACATTCAAATCTATCCTGGGTCATTATACTTCTAAATTTATTCCTATAGGTGACAAGTATAGGCAGGCTAGATTACACCCCGCGTGGCTTACAGCTACAGGTAGAACGGCCATAAATGATAAAAAGAGGGCATTCAAAAATATAATTCTGAGGGGTCACCTGAGGCTTTCAATAAGCCAAAGTACAAAATGAAACACAAGTGACCAAAGATGGCAACATATTTAATTATTTATTTTATTTACTATGAGAACTGTGAATCTGCGGAATAGCCTGCCTCGGGCGCTAGTCACAGCAGAGACAGCAGAGAGCTTCAAGAAGGGTCTAGATGCCTTTTACACCTAAATAACATTGAATGTTAAGTTATAATATAGCGGACTTTCCTTTACATCCCTTCCTCATCCAATTCCTTCCCTTGCTTGGTTGTACTTGATGGATATGTGTCTTTGTTGAGCCGTATAAATTATGTAACTAATTGATGTATACAATTCTCTCCGGCTAACCAGCCCTCTTGTGAGTTGTATCAAGCTTTTTGTTTAAATAAGACAGACAAGTGTCCGTGTGTGTCTTGCCCAAGCCCCAGTAATGAGTAACTCTTCTTTATATTTACCTGCCCCAGTGCACGCTGTGATAGTTTGTTTAACCTGTTCCGGGTCAAGGTGAAATAATGTTCATCATAACTTGTTTATTATCATAAGGAGATGGTCCCTTTAGTCAACCCTTGAAATGTGGATAGTGTGGGATTTACTACATGCTTCCGCACAGTTAAAATAAACTTTAGTCTCCCTGGATCACCGGCAAACAGTTTCTGTCTGCAGGAGGTGATTTCTTATACTGACGCACAGGCCTTGGGTTAGGGTTACTTCACACTTAACGTCAAATACCAGCAATGAATTGGCAACGGCTCATTCCGATAAATGTTTGTTTCCCAATCAAATCGTTAAGATCACACCAGAGTGAATGTGTAAGGATTCTCTTACATGGTGGCTCAGTGCTGGACATGGTTGTCTTTACAAAGCAGGCGACACTATGCAAGGGTCATCACAGGCATCTGCTGATATACGGAGGCTCAGAGGGGACGTTGCATTGACATTACGCTCCCGGTACATCCTGCACCTGCGGTCTATACCAGGCTCTGAAGCTCTGTATATCAACATAAGACGCGAGCAGCAGGAGGTGCAGAGGTACTATACCACGTTCTTATATTACTATAATAATTTCGTATAAGATTCTGTTATCCCTTACACTGATGTCTTTTATGTCCCGCAGGCCGCGGATGGAAACCTCATAGTGAGCTCTTCATCTGACCATTCCCTCACTGTCTGGAAGGAGCTGGAGCAGAAACCTTTGCATCAGTTCAAGTCTAATTCTGACCCCATTCATGCTCTGGATCTGTACGGCAGCGAAATAATAACCGGGAATGTGGCAAATAAAATTGGCATCTATTCTCTCCTTGATTCATCCTCTCAACCGAACAGCACAACCAAACTCAGTTCGGAAAACTTCAAGGGGACCTTAACCAACCTGGCTGTCTTACCCACCAAGAGACTTCTTCTCCTGGGCTCCGACAATGGAGTAGTCCGTCTCCTGGCGTAGAAACTGTTTAGGGAACCACAGTAACAATATACCTGTGATGTTGTTCCTTCAAAAAGCCATAGACCTTTTACCGTGTAGTGTTAATAGCCCGCGGCCATGTCCATGAAGACTTTCCAATGGGAGTCTAGGAGACATTTCTACCCATGGAGTATTAAACGGGAGGCGCTTGAAGCGCAGAAGAAATTGCATTTTTATATCAGGACCAATTTTATTTTAGAAAATCACTGTAAATTCTAATTTTACAACCACAGCAGCATTTATACACTTAATGGGGGTTTCCAACATTTGGCAAAAGTATTCCCTAGGGCAGTGGTGGTGACCCTATGGCACTGGTGCCAGAGGTGGCACTCAGAGCTCTCTCTGGGGGCTCCTAGGCCGTCATCCCAGGGCAGAGTTGGCCTCCAGTCGCTGGTAGACCAAGACATGCTAGGCTCAGCATTATTGTGATGCCACAAAATTGCCACGTCGGCACTTATAAGATAGGAAGATAGATAAGTGGGTCTCGGTCATAGTTTGGGTATTGACACCCTAGGAAGTTCACCATCACTCCAGAGGTCTTCCAAAACTCCATCAGTGGATCTCTGTTCTCTAAGACTGGATATCACACACTTGGCATTGTACATGGACCATCGACAGTCTCGTTGTTTACATGCACAATGTACACAACGTCCAACTTCCAATCCGATGAGACCATAGAGATGCCCCTGTATTATCTTGGTAGGTTTTGCCAATTGTTGGAAAACCCCACTTAACATCATAAGGCCGCCTTCCCAAATATAGACTCAGTTCTAACACTTCTCTACTTTACAGGGAGTAGCAAGAGGACACGCCTCAGGATCGATTAGTTTGCACTTTATCAAATTCCCTCTGAAATATGCATTGTAAAATATAACAGTAATTATGGAAATGACCTTATCCTTATATACATATAAGTTTCTGATTTATTGTTGATCAACAACAAACTTCCCAAAACCCCATATATGCCTCTCCTAAGAGTACAGAGTTCATGGACCCTTCTTAAAGGGGTTTTCCCACAAAGGAAATTTAGGCCCTATCCTGTGAATAGGGCCCAACTTGCTGATCAGTGGGGGTCTCAGTGCTGAGACCCTCGCATATAGCGAAAACAAGGGGTGGAGCAGACGGTCGTGCATTATCGTTCCGCTGCATTAATCTCTATGGAGCTGGCGGAAATTGCCGGGCGCTGCGCTCACTGGAGTGATGAACCCCTCGTTTTTGAGATCTGTGGGGGTCTCGGCACTGAGACCCCAACTGATTAGAAACTTAGGCCTTATCCTGTGGATAGGGCCTAACTTTCCTTCGTGGGAAAACCCCTTTAAATACCTGTGCTAGCGGTTTGCACTAGAAAGAGTGTGCAAAGTCGGACAGAAAACTGGCGCATGGAGCTTAGTAAATGTGCCCTATAGTATTCCTGGTTTGGAGGCACTTTACATAAAATATTGGAGCAGTTCTCTAAATTTGTACTAGGGTAAATATAGAATGTCGGGGGAATAATATAGCTGTTCTTTAGTATCTGAGATCACCAAAACCAGGCTCACACAGGGCTCTTGTATATACAATACTCTTCCAGCCAAATAACACAAATGGGGCACAGTATGTATTTTTGTATCATGTATCATCTGTGTTCTTCTATTACATACGGTTGTGTCCTAATCCAAGATCGGCTACGTTCCTGCAAACATAAAATCTGTCTGGGTGCTATCTTTTGATAGGACGTGGACAAATGTTTTTGTATGAGTTCAAACACATATACAGGCGCTGTTACTACTGCCCCATCTGTGAGCTATGTGTGTCCGAGCTATAGATTTGGGAGCAGGTCATATTCCTGCCCAGGTAGTCTTCTTTTTTACTATCATTCGTGTATGAGCGTGCATGGTGTATTGTGATCGCACATTCGTGTAATGGATGCCAAAGGGTGTGGAGAAACGCATATGCATGCAATGCAGGACACTTGCTAAGGCCGGTAAAGGGGTCCTATACAAGCACCTATAGACGATCCTCTATGGCACTGGATGAATGCTTCAGTTACTCATTGTGCAGAAGCATTGCTAATATGGGTTCCGTTGCTTGAGTATACATGCACAACCCATTTAAAAGACATCTACCACCAGGATGAAGGATTGTAAACCAAGCACACTGACATACTGGTGTGTGGCCTCTTTTTAGCTTTTTATGCCCTGGGTTTAACAAAAAAAGGCTGTTAAAATTCTGCAAATGAGCCTGAGGGCTCATTTAAAATAAATAATTTAAAAACCTTTTTTCATGAAAGCAAGGTTATGGGAAGCTTAAAAAAGAGCAGATCCTGCCAGAGGAGGCAGACAACAGCATGTATATGTGCTTGGTTTACAAACCTTCATTCTGGTGGTAGATGTCCTTTAAGAGGTAATCAGACTCAGTCAGCTGGGCCGTGTTAAGCACATGAAACTCTGATTAGATTTTGGCCATATTTCCTAACTTAACCCAGATCCACAAGATCCTCTATAATGATAGGATGTTGTAACCATATTTTGCTATGGAGCAGTAGTCCCAAGGAGATGCAGGGACTCCCAGCATGATATAAGACCATGATGCTTGGAGCCAGGGTCCTAGAACATTCCTCAGTTTTGGAAATAGGGCTAATGTATGGAAAATACAGAAATACATACTGTACTCAACCATAACAGTTCCTTGTTTGCTACTATGACATCTGTACCTGTCAGACCCAGGAAATGGTCCAGGTAAACAAGAAAAATTAAGTACTAGATCTGTTGCATAATCTAAAAGACAATAAGGTCCACTGGGTTTCTATTTTGGCATCTTTAATAGAATAGCAAAGTCGTTTTGTTTTTTTTTAGTAAAGAATCCATCAACAATCAAATATACAGGCAGTCCCCGGGTTACATACAAGATAGGGTCTGTAGGTTTGTTCTTAAGTTGAATTTGTACGTAAGTCGGAACTGTATATTTTATCATTGTAATCCCAGCCAGAACTTTTTTGGTCTCTGTGACAATTGGATTTTAAAAATGCTGGATTGTCATAAGAATCAGGATTAACACTAAATCTTCATTACAGACACCTGTGATAACTGTTACAGCTGATTATTGTAGCCTAGGACTAAAGTACAATAAATTACCAACATCCAGAGGTCCGTTTGTAACTAGGGGTCGTCTGTAAATCGAGTGTTCTTAAGTAGGGGACCGCCTGTAGTGCAAATTTTCATTATTATTTTTCTTAAATATAGGTGGCGCTGTGAGAGCCTAACCAGATAGAAACAGTGGATTCTCCTATGAATGATATAGTATAGAATTGCTATTTTTGCGATCGTCACTTTATGTAAAATCTCCCCATCTCGCAGTTACTTATCCCCATAATTGCTATAATCTTGCCATAAGAGGAATATTAGACACGACTAGTATTTTAACTCTTTCTCATGAATTCTAATTCTGTATATATTGTGTTTGGAAATGCAAGCCTGGGCATCTCAGGAAATCTATACTAGACTCGGGCTGCATGTACTCCACCGGTTCCATACTTTGTCCTCGTTACATCACACTTGTCATCACAGGAAGTTTGGGTTGTCTCAATACAAGTCATGTAAAACCATCTGTCTGTATATAATGTAAGATTTCTACATCAGGAAACCGCTGGACTGTTCTTTGCAAAGGAACTTGTAGAAGTTGGAGGAATTCCAAGCGCAGCCTCAGAAATGGACTAATCTTCTCTCCTAATGTATATCGCTTAAGGGAATAACTATAGATTATCCCGGTGAGTGACAGGAGGACACCTCACTGCATCCTGATAGAAGGGACAATTATCATCAACGATTAGACTGTTCTTCCCTCCTGTGTAATAGGAAGAAGCAAGAATCAAAACTGATATTAGATTTCTATTAAAGTCCAGGCAATAACTCTGCTTGTATAAAATGTTTTATCTTTACATTGCGTTTCTTGTTTCACTGCATTTATAGTAAATGTCAGGCCTTTATCTCTTTACAACAAGGAAAGTCTGGAAGAAAAGAGATTTTTTTTTTTCCCCACTCCGGAACAACATTTTGTAGTCAATGATCATCCAAAGTTAATATATTGAAGATTTACATTGTGTACGCTTTTCCTGGGTTACTAGTCTCCAGACCCTCTTCTCTGTATTGAGTAGAAGCAGTTTCGGGCTAGTACAGCCAGGAGTCTTCTTGGGAATGATGCAGCAAGTTTTTCCCACCTGGATTTGGGGATCCTCTGCCTCTTCCTTGAAGATCCTCGCCAGTTCCCCTTCAGTACAAACCTTGCCTGTGTTACATTAAGTTCTGTAGCCCAGAGCTGAACTTTTAATTCTGCTGGCCACATTCACAAAGACCAGATGAAGTCCTGTGTTAGGCCACCTACACACAATAAAAGTTTTAAAGTGATGCAGCACCTTATCTGTGTGGGGAGCTCAGACAACGGACCCAGGATGGATCCAAGACATCCGAAAGTTTGAAGAAAATATAATATGGTGTGACCGGAGCTCCATATAGTCTTCAAGTCATATGCATTATGTGTACACCTTTCAATAAAATTGCTTGTCCTATTGGACCATTAATATTACAGACGAAAATAAGGCACCATGCAGACACGGAACCGCTCAAATGTACTTCTAGTCCTTAAGATTCTCCTAGTAGCATATCCCATTAATGGTCGAATAGGATTTTATTGAAAGGTGTGCACATAATGCATATGAATTTTGATGAAAACTAAGGGACTTGAAGACTATATGGAGCTCCGGTCACAGCATATTATATTACCTACACACAAACCCTTTTTTTTTAAGTACTTTTAAAGTTTCTGAGCCCCATGTCCACCCATGTGGGTGGACATGGGGGTGGTCCATGTGCCAGCCAATTTTTTTTTGTACCTATCAGCTGATGCGCAAATACTGCTGGCACATGGATGATATCTGTGTGACATGCATATTTTTCCCGTTCTATAAGTAGGACAGTTGGCTAATGCCCGGGGCTGTAGAAACCACAGCCGTGTGTATGAGCCCATAGAAAGTCATGGGGGTGGGGTGGGGGGTGGTTTAGGTGATGAAACAACAGATTGCACCCAAGTCCCAAAACAACATTCTTGTGCATGAGGGTTTAAACTTAAAGTTGTAAAGACTAAACTTCTCTGACTGCTGATCACAAGAACAGGCTATGCCGATGTGTAATAGAGGGAGAGCGCAGCTCTGAAGGCTGCAGAACTATAAATGCAGCCATAGGTATGAAATCAGTAGAGCAATACAGTGGATTATTTAGTTGTGAAGGATGTTAGTAGACCAGCCTCACATACTCCTCTACCTTTTTTTTTCAGCTATCTGATTTGTATTTGGAAGACCCCATTAATTCCTCTTTATAGTAGTTTCCTTAAATGCATTTCTCTGAGAACTATCTAAACACAAATCTTTGTGTGCGTTATTAGTGGCAATAGGACTTTTAAAAAGGCATTTATATTCCAGACTTGTAGCTGTACTTGGTATACAGGCAGCCCCCGGGTTACATACAAGATAGGGTCTGTAGGTTTGTTCTTAAGTTGAATTTGTATGTAAGTCGGAACTGTATATTTTATCATTGTAATCCCAGCCAGAACTTTTTTGGTCTCTGTGACAATTGGATTTAAAAAATGTTGGGTTGTCATAAGAATCAGGATTAACACTAAAGCTTCATAACAGACACCTGTGGTAACTGTTCTAGCTGTTTATTGTAGCCTGGGACTAAAGTACAATAAATTACCAATATCCAGTGGTCTGTTTGTAACTAGGGGTCGTATGTAAGTCGAGTGTTCTTAAGTAGGGGACCGCCTGTATTCTGGTGCACTGGCGCATGAGATCTCTTCACTGAACACAGCAGAGACCCTCCCCTGTCAGAATTGTTGCTGTAGTATACAAACAGAAGCCTGCTACATCTGTTACAAATAGCAGAGGCTGGGGCTGTGCTGTGCTGTGCCTAGCTATAATCCTGGAATATAATGCATTTTTCACAGTCCTACTGCTGCTACTAACACACGCAAAGGGCTGATTACTTATCTCAAGAACTTCTCCCTTACGCTTTACAGTTTTGTGTAGTCAAAACTGATGAAAGATTCCCTATAAAATGTAATCCGTAGCCAACCAGATTGGATGAGGAGATTGGATGAGAAGTGCAGTATGGACACAATGGTAGAAACCCTGTAGATGTGATTATTGGGGAGATTTATCATCAATTTTCTGAGGTAAAACTGTTCTAGTTGCCCATGGAAACCAATCAGAGCTCAGCTTTAGTTTCATAAACAGCTGTGGGAAAATGAAAGCTGAGCTCTGATTGGTTGCCATGGTCAACTAGAACAGTTTTGCTATAAGAGACCTATGATAAATCTCCCCTTATAAGTCAATGTTGTCCTGATGACATCGTGTGAATCAGGGCTACTTTGTTGGAACGCAAACACTTGCCGGAAGAAGAGCCGGGTGATCTCTACTCCACCAAATCCTAAAAACATTTTTTTTTTTTACCGGCACTTTTATTAGATATATATTTGCTGTACAATCAGGATAATCTTCCCATTTATTCAGCACTGAATAACTAGACTGCTCTGCAAGTCTAGGAGAGCTGGGCCACCACCTTCTGTAGTCTTTACGGAAACGCAACTCGAATACTTGATATCGTTTAATTTACCTGGTGTCCTCCTTCCTACTTCTTCCATAATTCATCTTTTTAGAAAAATTTTTTATCCTGTCTTTCTTGTATTTGGGCATTTGTCTATGCTTCGGGTTTTCGCTTAAAATCATGTAATAAACATGAGAAGCAGCTCTTCATTACAAATAGAATATGTATTACACAGCTGCAAAGACTTTTCAGAAACCTTGTATCACTGCAATAACCGTGTTTTACCAGAATATTTATATAATAGGATATAAAAATTGATCATCATGATTTATGGAGATTTTGTTTCCAGACAGAAATCTGAGCATTATATGGAGGCAGTGAACTTTGAATGTACAAATGATGTATTGGCTTTCCAAGCATACAAAAAACACATTTATAAAGGATGAATGCATTAACTCTACAAGAGATTGCTACTTGGTTTATAACAGTAAAAAAAAGTGCATATATATATATATATATATATATACATATATATATATATATATATATATATTGTGAGACATTGAAGGGGTTAACTGTGGATGGGCGGTATGTTTCCCCTAGGTTTTGCTATTATGCAAGGCCTTAGTGCTGAGGTTGTGTTGTCCAGCACCTTGGACACAGGTGATGGGAGCAGCCTAATCAGTCTGCATAAAGCCGCTGAGCAGAGCTGAAAGTGTTGTCTCTCTCTGGAAGGAGGCTGGAGAGCACGCAGCCTTGACCTCTGTGCCTGGAGCAGCAAAAGTGTTTTTGTTAGTGGTGAGTCAGAGAACCATTGTTTAGTTAGCACCCTGACGGGTAGGATATTATTTTGTTTTTGATGCCTGAATGTAAAGGCTGTTTTATTTTTTCTGCTGAAATAAACACAGGCTAGACCTGTTTTGGACTATACTTTGGTGTCACTGTCGTGAACTGCATCACAGCACCCTGCTACCACGGTCTCTACTGGGCCAAACCCCCACATATGGTGGAGGATGCGGGCAGTTCAAAAAGACATACACCTGAAAGGCTTGCTACATCCTGCAACATTGCATGGCCGGGGTGAAAACAGCAGGCAAATTGCAGGATACAGCCAAGATGGAGGACTTTATTAAATACCTGCAAGAGGAGGCCAGAGCTAAGCGGCAGCAGCAGCAGGAAGAGTCCCAGGCTAATTGGCAGCTGCAGCAAGCCATGCTCCAGCAGCAGGAGGAGAGGTCCCGCCAGCAGCAAGCCATGTTCCAGCTGCAGGAGGAGAGGTCCCGCCAGCAGCAGGAAGAGTCCTGAGCCATGTTCCAGCTGATGATGGAGAAGCTTTCTGGCATTATGGCAGCACCGCAAGCGACGACTACTGAGGGGTCCCAAGGGTACCCGGTTGTCCAGCGTTCCGCACGGGCTGCAGTACAAAAGGCTTTACAAAAAATGGCGACGACGTGGAGGCGTATCTCACTGTGTTCGAGCGAGTAGCTGAGCGAGAGGAGTTACCGGCTGAGTAGTGGGCAGATGTCCTGGCACCGTTCCTGACCGGCGAGTCGCAGAAGGCTTACTACGACCTGAGTGAAACGGAGGCCCGTTAGTACCCCCAGCTAAAGGCGGAGATTCTGGCTCGTCTTGGGGTCACCGTTCAAGTTCGCTCCAGCCGGGTCCACCAGTGGGCTTACTCAGAAAAACTACCCCCACGCTCCCAAATGCATGACCTAATCCATCTTGTCCAGAAGTGGCTACAACCAGAGGACTGCACCCCAGCACAGATGGTAGAGAGAGTGGTCCTCGACAAGTTCACCCGTTCTCTGCCCTCTCAGCTCCAGCGGTGGGTTGGACAGGCCGGTCCCACAAAAGCTGAGGAGCTCGTGTCCCTAGTAGAGAGGTATCGGGCTACGGAGGACCTTCTACTTACCTCTCCCACACGAAGCAGTGCCAGTGACAGGGTCACCAAACCAGCTGGTAAGACTGCTACTGCGGAAAAGGGGAGACATGTCAGTTTGGGAGGGGGTTCATTGGGGGGCGTGGATACCCAGAAACCCAGTGAGGCTCGTGACAGAGGTCATGGCCGTATCCAGTGCTGGCGGTGCCATGAAATGGGCCATATTGCTGCCAACTGTCCACTGTCAGTGGAGCCAATGGACTGCAACCAGACCCGGCGAGTGTCACTGTTTGCCCGGCCGGTTATGGCGGCCGAGTCAGTCATGGGTGCAGAACCCCAAGTGTGCATGGTCACAATCGGTGGTCACACAGTGGAAGCCTTGCTAGACTCAGGGAGTCTGGTCACCCTGGTGCGGGGAACTTTGGTTGATCCTGGACTATACAGTGGGCGGAGAGTGGGAGTGTTGTGTATACATGGGGACACTCGCGAATATCCCACTGCTGTCATCAACCTACATACCCCTTGTGGTACTATTGCCCATGAAGTGGGGGTGGTGGGGACCCTGTTTCATGAGGCTATTATCGGCAGAGACTTACCGGTGTTTTGGGATCTCTGGAGACGAAGACCCACCTCAGGTGCTGTTGCAGATAATGGACATCAGGTATGTCCGGCCTTGGCCCCTGAACCCTTTGAGGCCGATGTACCCACACCAGCAGTAGGGGTGACCTCATGTGATGAATTCTCTCCCCTAGAGGTCCTAGCTGGTGAGGTCGAGGGCCACGAGGAGGTGGCTGACATGCCGGACTTTGAGATTTCCCGTGAAAATTTTGGGGCTGCACAGCTACAGGACCCTACCTTGTTTAAAGCATGGGAGAATGTTAAGGTGATGAATGGGGTACTCCAAATACCAGGGGCTGACAAAATATACCCCCGAATGGTGATTGTTGGGGAACTGTTGTACAGGGTCGACCAGATACGGGGTGAGGAGATCGAGCAACTTGTAGTACCCCAATCTCACCGTAGGCTGGTGCTAGAGTTGGCACACAAACATGTGTTGGGAGGGCACTTAGGTGCTGAGAAGACCCGAGAGAGGATCCTGCAGCGATTTTTCTGGCCCGGGGTGTGGGAGGAGGTAAACCGGTATTGTAGCTCCTGCCCTGAGTGTCAACTTACTGCCCCGGTCTCCCACTTCAGGAGTCCTTTGGTCCCGCTACCAATCATAGAGGTGCCATTTGAACGGATTGCAATGGATCTGGTTGGCCCCATAGTCAAATCCTCAAGGGGGCACCAATACATCCTAGTTATCCTGGACTACGCTACGCGGTATCCCGAGGCGATTCCATTAAGGAACACCTCCTCCAAAAATATTGCTAGGGAGCTGTTCCAGGTGTTCTCACGCACAGGCCTCCCCAAGGAAATCTTGACTGACCAGGGTACCCCATTCATGTCTAGGGTAATGAAGGAGATGTGTAAGTTACTGCAGGTAAAACAGCTCCGCACCTCTGTGTATCATCCTCAGACAGATGGCCTGGTCGAGAGGTTTAATAAGACCTTGAAGGGGATGCTAAAGAGGGTGGTCAGCAAAGATGGGAAGGACTGGGATTGTTTGTTGCCCTATTTGATGTTTGCCATACGTGAAGTTTCCCAGTCCTCCACGGGTTTCTCACCCTTTGAGCTGTTATATGGCCGTTCCCCACGTGGGCTTTTGGATGTAGCCAAGGAGACCTGGGAACAGGAGAGGACCCCCCACCGTAGTGTGATAGAACACGTCTCCCTTATGCAGGACCGCATAGCGGCGGTAATGCCCCTTGTAAAGGAGCACATGACAAGGGCACAAGAGGCCCAGTCTAGGGTCTACAATAGGTCAGCCAGACTCAGGACCTTTAACCCAGGCGACAGAGTGCTAGTTCTGGTGCCCACCGTTGAGAGCAAGTTCTTGGCAAAATGGCAAGGACCATATGAGGTCATGGAGAAAGTGGGGGAGGTAACCTACAAGGTATCTCAGCCGGGGAGGAGGAAACCTGAACAGATATACCACGTGAACCTCCTAAAGCCATGGAGGGAAAGAGAGTCCCTGATGGCCATGGGAGTAGAAAAAGCGTCTGTCCCCAAGAAGGGGACACCGGAGGTAGGTGTACCCGATGCCAAGGTGCCTGAAGTACGGATCTCGGAGTCCCTCTCCAGGGCCCAGATTCAGGAAGCGAAGGAGTTTGTGCTCCGAAATGTGGATGTGTTCTCTAAGTTACCGGGACGTACTTCAGTCATCAAGCATGACATCATAACCGAACCCCACATCCGGGTACACCAAAAACCCTACCGGGTCCCTGAGGCGCGCCTGCTTGCCATATCCGAAGAAGTCAGGCAGATGTTAGACCTGGGGGTTATCGAGGAGTCTAAAAGTGACTGGTCGAGTCCTATTGTGTTGATTCCCAAACCTGATGGTTCCCTACGGTTCTGCAATGATTTTAGGAAGTTGAACGAGGTGTCCAAATTTGATTCTTATCCCATGCCCAGGGTTGACGAGTTGATAGAACGACTTGGACAGGCTAGGTTCTTCTCCACCCTTGACCTGACGAAAGGGTATTGGCAGGTACCCCTTACTGACAGGGCCAAAGAGAAGACCGCTTTTGTTACTCCTGATGGGCTTTTTCAGTACGTGGTACTTCTCTTTGGGCTACATGGGGCTCCCGCCACATTCCAGAGGTTAATGGATCTTGTGCTAAAACCTCACCGGAGATATGCCTCGGCCTACCTGGATGACATCATAGTTTATAGTACCGATTGGGAGAGTCACCTGGCCAAGGTGCAAGCAGTGGTAGACTCCCTGAGGGCAGCAGGGTTGACAGCGAACCCCCAAAAATGTGCACTGGGTCTGGAAGAGGCCCGTTACCTGGGGTACCGTATTGGGCGAGTTGTCATCAAACGCCAAGTAAATAAAGTAGAGGCGATCCAGCAGTGGCCACGACCTATGAGCAAGAAGCAAGTGAGGGCTTTCCTAGGCATAGTTGGCTATTATCGCCGATTTATCCCCGATTTTGCTACCATAGCGGCACCCCTGACTGACCTGACCAAGGGTAGCAGGTCCGTAATGGTAAAGTGGAGTGAAGAGGCTGAGGGGGCGTTTCAGCGACTTAAGACGGTTTTGTGCGAGGGACCGGTACTGATCACCCCTAACTTCACCAAGACCTTTATTGTACAGACTGACGCTTCTGACGTGGGCTTAGGGGCTGTCCTGTCCCAAGTAGTGGAGGGTGAGGAACATCCTGTGACATTCCTGAGCCGCAAGCTCACACCTCCTGAAAAGAACTATAGCATAGTTGAGAGGGAGTGCTTGGCGATAAAATGGGCTCTGGAATCCCTGAGGTATTACTTGGTAGGGCAACAGTTTACACTAGTGACCAATCACTCTCCCCTCACCTGGATGAGTCAGGCCAAAGAGAGGAACGCCAGGGTCACAAGGTGGTTCCTTATGTTGAAGAATTTCAAATTCACGGTGGAACATCGAGCAGGAAAGCTGCATGGGAATGCCGATGCCCTGTCTCGTACCCACTGCCTGATGGCCAAAAGTGTTCGCCCCCACAGGGTCAAACAGAGGGGGAGGGTATGTGAGACACTGAAGGGGTTAACTGTGGATGGGCGGTATGTTTCCCCTAGGTTTTGCTATTATGCAAGGCCTTAGTGCTGAGGTTGTGTTGTCCAGCACCTTGGACACAGGTGATGGGAGCAGCCTAATCAGTCTGCATAAAGCCGCTGAGCAGAGCTGAAAGTGTTGTCTCTCTCTGGAAGGAGGCTGGAGAGCACGCAGCCTTGACCTCTGTGCCTGGAGCAGCAAAATTGTTTTTGTTAGTGGTGAGTCAGAGAACCATTGTTTAGTTAGCACCCTGACGGGTAGGAAATTATTTTGTTTTTGATGCCTGAATGTAAAGGCTGTTTTATTTTTCCTGCTGAAATAAACACAGGCTAGACCTGTTTTGGACTATACTTTGGTGTCACTGTCGTGAACTGCATCACAGCACCCCGCTATATATATATATATATATATATACACACACACATATATATACAAGTATGTTGTGTACAGTTAAAGGGAACCTATCAGCAGAGATTGACCTAATAAACCACTACCAATATGTTGTCAAGCAGCTGAACACCTTCCAGAACATGTTTCTTTGATGGTCAAGTGCATCATCCAGAAAATCAATATTGAAGTGAGTGTAAATGTGTTGCATAAAGTCAAGGAGGCGGAGAGTTTAACACTGAATTAAAGCTTTCCCTGTCTCAAAATGCCCCCTTCACTGTAATTGATGGTCCTGACCCGTAGACATCATTAACCAGATCTCCCGATGTCCTGTGCTTGATGTAAGTCATGGGAGGAGGTGTCCAGAACAGGTAGAGCTTGACTTTACTGTTAAACTCTCCGCCTCCTTGACTTTATACTATCAGTTTACATTTCACTTAAAAGTTGATTTTCTGGGTGATGGGCTATGAAAGAAGCTGATGTGTTAGGTGTAAAGCTGCTAGACAACGGACTGGTAGTTGTTTAGGCTACTTTCTGGTTCTGGACTGGCTCCCTTTAATGAATATATAATTTAAAGGGAGTTTATTATTTCAAGGGTTGCTCCAAGTCCTATAGTTCTTCCTTATCCACATAGTGGGGATACTTAATGTGATCGGTCAGGGTCTGACTACTGGGATCGCCACTGATCATAAGAGCCCATCCTGTGGCTAGGGAATAACAATATAACCTGAGGTAAACGGTGAAGGGTGCAGTTAAAACAGGTTGGCCTTTAAACTGAGGGTTCCCAAAGTCTGAAATACTAATCATTGGAACGCTTTTAACAATTTTCCATCCAGGTGGGACATATGAAATGCATTATGGTCACTAACTGTCAAAAACTTTACTCTGCGGCACCTAGAACCAAACATCTGGTGTTAGTTTAAAGATGGGAGTCAGAACTCTATATCAAGCTTTCATTCCTTACTGTACTTTTAACTGCTGTTATATCTGATCCTTTAATCACAATCCTGGTTTGGTTTTAAATACCATACTCTTGTCTTCAAATTTACACCAGAATTGTCTTGAAATTTACACTAGGTGATGCAGCGCAAAAGGTAAACTTTAAACTTTAAACCTTTAAACTTTTCGCTCATTGTTAAACTGAGATATCACATGGCTATAAATATTCAGCCCCTTTGCTCAGTATTGACTAGAAGCAGCTTTTGGGCTAGCACAGCCAGGAGTCTTTTTGGGATGATGCATCAAGTTTTTCACACCTGGATTTGGGGATCCTCTCCAGCTCCCTTAGGTTGGATGATGAACATTGGTGAAGGCCATTTTTAAGTCTCTCCAGACTTGGGGCTGGAGCAGTGAAAAATGGTCACAGAGTTGTTCTGAAACCACTGCTTTGTTATTTTAACTGTGTGCTTAGGGTCTTCTTGGAAGGGGAACCTTAGGCCCAGTCTGAGGTCCATAGCACTCTGGAAGAGGTTTTCATCCAGGATATCTCTGTACTTGGCTGCATTCATCTTTCCTTCAATGGCAACCAGTCTTCTTGTCCCAGTCCCCATAGCATGACTGCCAGTTGGAATTGTGGGGCCCCTGACTGGCAAATTTGGTGCCCCCCCACACATAATAATCATCCACCCCTGTGTACACAGTGAGTTCCCTGCAACTGGAAAGGGAGGAGGGTTTTCTGTGACTTAGGGCCCCTTCTCCTCCTTGGGGCCCCCTGAACACAGTCACACAAACCCAAGACCCCCCCCAATGGTGACCCTGCCCAATAGTGATGATGCTGCCACCACCATATTTCACTGTTGGGATTGTATTTAAGTCTTGTTTTGGTTAGCAATGTATTATGATTGACAGAACAGAATCAAGATCAAATCTACATTTTGACAAGAGATGCTGGTAAATAAAAATATTAACATTTTCTCAAGTACAAGTGGCACTGATGACTGTCTGATTGTATTCCCTTTAGATTTTCTGAGAAAATTATGCATAAGTGAAGTGTTTTCCTTATTATAATTTATATTGACAATACAAGAGGCTCACAGAATTTTTATATACAGTTGAAACCAAAAGTTTACATACACCATATAAAAAGAGGCATATGCATGTGGCATGAAATAAGAATAAACCTGTCCTCTTTCTATTAGGATCATCAAAATTATATATTGGCCAAATGCCAGAATAATGAGAGAGAATATTTATAACCCCTTCACGCTCACTGATGCATATATCCGTCAGCAAGCTATGAAGGGTTTATGAAGAGAGCTCACGGGCTGAGCCCTCTTCATACAGAGATGGGGTTTACTGCATATTTGCAGCAATCACCCATCACTAACACCCGCAATTGGCGCTAGTGTTAATCCCTTGTTTGCAGCTGGCAAAGATGCCGGCGACATTGTAAAGGTGGCGGCTCGTGGACACTGCCATCTTTGTTGTGATCACCGCTCCCCCTGATGTCATCCGGAGATGGGGTCGGTTGCCATGACATGTCTCATGTCTCATGTCTTTATCAGACCCAAGGCTGCATGGTTTCTGAAGATTCGTTACAATGAGCCAGTGGTTCATTGTAATGAATACTGTGAAAATGCCATATACTGCAATACATTAGTATTGCGGTATATGGTAGGAATGGTCAGACCATCAAAGGTTAAAGTACCCTAGAGAGTCTAAGAAGCAGTAAAAAAAAAATTTAAAAAAAATTAAGAAAATGATTAAGTATTAAAACTTCAAATCACCCCCCTTTCCCTAGAACTGATATAAAACTAAATAAACCCCCAAAAAATCACAAACATGTTTGGTATCCCCGTGTCCCAAAATTCCCGATCTATCAAATTATAAAAACTGTTATTGCCACAATGAACCACATAACAAAAAATAGCACCCAAATGTCAGAAAAAATTGAATTAAAATTGATCAAAAGGTCCTGAAAGTCCTGAAAATAGAAAACATCAGCTTTTCTTACAAAAAAAAATTACACCTCACACAGCACCGTACACCGAAGTATGAAAAAGTTATTAGTGTTCGAAGATGGCGAATTTTTTTTTTCATTCACAATGTTTTTAAATTGTGAAAATGTATTAAAACACAATAAAACCTATATAGCGGTAAATATAAAAATATCGCCGTGATCGCATCAAACCAAAGAATAAAGTAGAGACATCATTTGGAGTGCACAGTGAAAGTCGTAAAAACTTAGGCCACAGGAAAGCTCCGCAAATGCTTTTTTTCACCAATTTCACCAGATTTAAAACTTTTTTCCATATTTATTAAAATTAATGACACGTGGACACATTTAAATATGTCTGTGTATATTCAGCTTTGTTCAGTGGTCTGTAAATGGTGTTGTGGGCCCTGCTTCTGATGAACTGGACTTTCACAAAATAAACAGCTCTAGTTCCAGTGTAAATGGTTCTATTCCTGGTTCCTCAATTTTGAATTTGATAAGACAAATTCTAAACTAAAGTGATTAACTGAAAGAAAAGTTGAAATAATTACTCAACATTTGTCCGATCCCAGCTTCTAATACTGTGATCTCAATGTAGCTGTGGCCTTAAGGTCACTGGAGTTATGTTGACCGTAGATGAACTCTTAAGAGGTTTCTACCTGTAGACAGGAAAACAATGAACGTCAGAAACTTCACATTGTGGAAAAATTGTGCTGCAACAAAAAGCTTCAGGTTGGCAGAAGCTTTCACAGTTTGAGGCCAAGTAGAAAACCGGCAGCATAAATTGGCATTCTGTTCTATATAAGCAGCACAGGTCAATTTGTGCTGTGCCTTTTTTTCAGAACAAACACAATAAAATTGGCCTGGTCAAAAATGATGTACCCCTAGAAAAGAATGAAAATAATTTGACCACAGGGGCAGGAATCTTCACACTTTACATAGTAAAAAGTAGGCATTGTGCTGTGTGCAGTGTCGCCATCATGGGGGGAATACTGGGATTCCTTTCATAGGCCTGGAGCCCAGAGAGACAGTATTACACCCTCACCCCTCCCCGCTCACCAATTGTATTCTCTATAAGACATTGGTACATGACCAGGCAATGACAGAGATCGGCACACAGAGAAAGACCCATAATACCACTAGCCTGACCCCCACCTATCTAAAATAAAACACGAAACACATTTATTAGTTGGAAAGGTGAATGGTCACAGCTCTTTATTACAAATGTGATGAAAATCTGTAAAACAAGAAACATTTATTAAAAAAGCAACAACAATATATATAACAGAATTTTATTGATAGCAGAGCTCTTGGCAACAACCCTAATTGGCATGATGTTAAACCATAACTAAAAACACCGCTTTTTATCTTTGTCTCCATAAACCATAAATAGCACGCT
Source organism: Engystomops pustulosus (assembly GCF_040894005.1). Taxonomy (NCBI): domain Eukaryota; kingdom Metazoa; phylum Chordata; class Amphibia; order Anura; family Leptodactylidae; genus Engystomops; species Engystomops pustulosus. The sequence goes on along the minus strand of NC_092412.1, from coordinate 215,876,897 downwards.
CAGCGCACGAGGACCACACCCCCAGCTCCACTTTGCCGCCAACCTCCTAGCAAAATGGCGAACGAAGATGTGGCCCTAGACCAACAAACCTGGAGACAATGAAAACACCATTCCTCCTGGATAACCACCCAGGGGAAAAAACCAAGAACGCCTCACTCCAAAACTCCACCTTCTTTATACTTCGTGGCTCTCTTTTTAACCACACTTCTTTTTAAATGCCCCACTGGGTGTTGCCAAGAACCCCGCCACCTCACAATACAGTGCCTAACTGCCTAAACTAACCCAATCCTGACAATAAGATCTTTTTTCTACTTGTATCCCCACTCCCCATGAAAACACACCTGTGTTACCTATACAAAAAACAAACTAAGGGGAGGGTGGGCGGGACAAATTTTTCTGGCCAGAATGAGGCCCTCCTCCCTGACCGCTGCCTAAATAACCAATAAACTCCACCCCCACTTTAAATCCACCTATCCCTAAAACTGTTGTTCTCCTTCCCCAATCAAAACCACCCACGTATTATCTGTCCCTCCCTGTCCAACCTGTCATGCCCGCTCTGCACCCAGCTTCGCAGGCTCCACTCTCCCATTAGATTAACATGGCAGTGCATACAGTATTTTTCGCCTAGACAGATGGAGAGATCACATCTGTTGCCTGTGCAGAGGATGGGAGCAGCAGAGGAGGGCCTGTGGGGCCCTGTTGCAATGAGATACTAACGACACTGTTACTATTGGCTAATGGGGAAACTGTTACTATGTTGCCAAGAGAATAGTGTTACGTTTTGTTTAACTGGGTAGAGGAGATGATAAATTGAGGATCTTAACATTTTTGTGTTGCAGCTTTACATACTGCTACACTAAGAAGGAGTACTACCCTCTTCTCACTATGTGAGATCAGGGCCGTATTTACCACTAGGCACTGTGGACACAGTCCCTAGGGTGGACAGTTGAATGGGGTGCAGGGGAAAGCAAATATTTACAGTGCCTTGTGAAAGTATTTGGCTCCCTTGAACTTTTCTACGAATTCCACATTTCAGGCTTCAAACATAGATATACATAGTATACATTTATATAGATATAAAATTGTCATTTTTGGGTTAATCAAAAACAATACATTTTTGTAAAAAAGAATAAACTGAAAAGTGTGGAATGCAATATTATTTGGCCTTTCTGTGCTGCAAACTCACTCCAGATGTTCAGTGAGGATCTGTGAATGATCCAGTGTTGTCCTAAATGACTGATGATGATTAATATAATTCACCGGTGTATAATCTGGTCTCCGTATAAATACACCTGCTCTGTAATAGTCTCAGGGTTCTGCATTATGAAGACCAGGGAACACACCAGGCAGGTCCATGATACTGTTCTGGAGTTTAAATCCGGATTTGGATACAAAAATATTTCACAAACTTTAAACATCCCAAGGAGCCCTGTGCAAACGTCATATTGTAATGGAAGGAGTATCAAACCACTGCAAATCTACCAAGACCCGGCCTTCCCTCTAAACTGATCAGAGATCCAGCCAAGAGACCCATGATCCCTCTGGATGAACTGCAGAGACCTACAGCTGAGGTGGGAGAGTCTGTCCATAGGACAACAATCAGTCACTCCACAAATCTGCCCTTTATGGAAGAGGCAAGAAGAAGCAATTTCTCAAATCCATGGCAATGGAAGAAAGGGAGAAACCAAACATGTGGAAGGTGCGCTGGTCAGATGAAACCAAAATCAAACTTTTTGGCCACAATGCCAAAGGATATGTTTGGCGTAAAAGCAGCACAGCTCATCACCCTAAACACCCCATCCCCACAGTCACACTTGGTGATGGCAGCATTATGGTTTGGGCTTTCCTTTAGCAGGGGCACAGAAGTTGGTTAAAACTGATGAGATGATGGATGGAGCCAAATAAAGGACCATTCTGAAAGAAAACCGGTTGGATTTTGCAAAAGACCTGGGACTGGGAAGGAGATTTATCTTAGGTCCCAATGACCCCAAACATAAAACACAATTTACAATAGAAGGTTCACAAATATACATTTCCAGGTGTTAGAAAGGCCAAGTCACAGTCCAGACCTGAATCTTATCAAGAATCTGTGGAAAGAGCTGAAAACTGCTGTTCTCCATCCAACCTCACTGAGCTCCAGCTGTTTTCCAGGGAAGAATGGGCAAGAATTACAGTCACTCAATGTGCAAAACTGATAGAGACCTGATACCCCAAGCGACTTGCAGCTGTAATCACAGCAAATATGGCGCTACAAAGTCTTAACTTAAGGAGATCCAAATAATATGGCACCCCCCACTTTTCAGTTTATTATAAAATTAGTTTTATTTGTTTATTGTTAAAATATCCAATAAATTTAGTTCCACTTCACAATGTTGTCCCACTTTTTGTTGGGACCGAATACTTTCGCAAGGCACTGTTTTGTTTTGTTTTTAAAAAGTGCCTGGTTTATCAGGTTTAATTTTGATTGTAGATTTTTCTTTTAAACAACACGTAACTCCAAATCAATCAAACTTCTTTAAAATCAACCTGTCTATGTCGAAATGATTGGCTCATCCAGGATGGCACCTCAATGCGTGCTGTAGCACGGTCATCACAGTGTCCAGAGCATGGAGCAGATCCCAGGAGATGTAGATGGCCATAGGAGAGGAACAACCCAGCAGCAGGTCTGCTACCTTCTCTTTTGTGCAAGGGGGGACAGGAGGAGCACTGCCAGAGCCCTGCAGCAGGCCGCTAACATCCATGTGTCTGTTAAAACTGTCAGGAACACAGTACGAAGACCCAATGTCCATAAGTTGGTGTTATGCTTACAGTGACAATGTGCAGGGGGATTGGCAGATTCAGCATCGGTACCTACGTTCTTCATGCATAAGAGCATGTTTACAGTGAGGGCATGTGACAGATATAATAGATTCTGGAGATGTCATGGTGAATGTTCTGCTGTCTGCAACATCCTCCAGAAGTAGGTCAGTAATGGTGTGGGAAGGAATTTCTTTGGAGGGCCACACAGCCATTAATGTGCTGGCCAGAGGTACCTTGACTGCCATATGAAACCGGGTTGAGATCCAGAATGTGCTATTTTGGTGCGTTTCTGGACTTGTATTTATGTAGTAAGTTGATTCTGGAACTGTATCTTTTAGTAATTTGGTTCATGGTAATGTAGCTAGGTTGTAAATTGGTTCCGGTTACTTGTAACAATTTAGGTTCTGGCAACATACCTATGTATTAATCCTGGTTCTGGTATTGTTTCTTTGTAATAATCTTAGATCCAGAACCGTATCTATGTAATTCTCAAATACTGATGATCAGCTCATCAGTTAGCGTTAATGCAACGGTTGCTACCAGGTAGATAAAAAAATCACAGCAAAAACAATAACAAACCTAAAACGTAAATTTTAATTTTAAATTTTAGTTTAAAAACAAGTTGCGTTTTAGGTTTGTCACTTTACCATATCTATGTAGTAATCTTGGTTCTGAGAACATATGCATGTAGTGATCTCATAATGTAGTTAGTTATGGTGCTGCATCTATGTAGTAAGATTGGTTCTAGTTCTGCTCCATGTGATTCATATAGCTATGTTAGTTTCTATGTAGCATGTGTTGTTATATTACTGTTTTGATGCACTAAAGGTCAGACAAGGCCACAATCTCTATACACGTGATAGTCTTAAATGTATGTTTGTAATATTTGTAAAGAAAGATAACTCAGCTCTCACTTCCAATACTCTTGGAATCAGGTCTCCTTTATACTAGTATGTAAAAGAATACAGCAGGCAGGGGGCACAGTTGGATCAACACGTTTCGACGCTGTAGCGTCTTAGACATGATCCTGGCTATGTTTGTAATATGGTGTAGCAGTAGAAGATAGGAAAATAATGTGCACGGGTCAGGGGTCTTCCTAGACCCCTTGGCTGTGTGGCATCATGGTGTATATTTTATTATACATGGGCCAAGGAAACAGATGTCTCAGGCGATTAGAAAGAAAATTATAGACAAAGGTAAATATAATAAAGGGATATATGATCATCTCCAAATAACTTTATGTTCCTGTTACTACAGTTAGACATATTGGGGCATATTTGCGCCGCATTTAACTGGAGTTTTTGGCACACACAATCAGATTTTGGCGCATCGGCGCCGGCTTTCATGCAACACAAATCGGGGGGTGGGCCATTGGACAATCCAACGGATTTGGACAACGCGCAGGATTTAGCATCTCAAATTGTGTCGCAAGAAAATGCACTCATACACCGGGAAGAAGAAGGTGAACTCCGGTGGACCTCAGAGTTGAAGTGACACATGCAGGAACACGGGCACACGATCTTGGTGATTCACGCTGGACTTCATCTTCGTCGGACCGTACGGATCGGGGATCGCGACAGGATCGGGTAAGTAAATGCGCCCCATTATTGAGAAGTTTAGGAGTGAAGGTGTTTTCCACTTGTGTTTTTCTGTGTTTTACTCCCCACCTTTTTAATTTTCTGTTGAGAGAACTAGACCCAGACCTTGTTTCTAGTGACACCACTCAATATTCCCGGCTATGTACTGGGAAGCTGAAAAAGAATTCCAAATGTGCTGAAAATAACACAGTCGAGCCATTTTCTCACGGGTTTGGATTTTATGCCTTTCACTGTACAGTCCAAATGACACATGATGAATTCAGAAGCAACTCATGATTCACATTAGTTTGTTTTCAATGTATTAAAATGTATTTTTACTTTTATCAGTTTCACTTTATTTCAGTATCTATTGTTAGTTTTTCTTTAGTTATCGAAAAGATACTAACAATTTTATTCACGGGTATAAATAGTGGGATTGTCTGACAATGTGTTGTATATAAGGGTTTTGTGACTCTTCTTTGTCAGCAGGATCAGGAGACCCCACTGTGTTCACACAGAAGCAGCGTCCTACAAATTTGTAAAATGTAGATGAATGACTGGGAAGGACCAGGTAGGGCCTGGAGCCTATAAACTGCACGTTTGTTGTTTGGGACGTGTCGTGCATTTACTACAACAATTAGCACACAACGCATTTATTTATATGGGCTCATACACAGGGGCGTAACTAGGAGAGGCAGGGCCCCATAGTAGGTTTCTGAATGGGCCCCCTTCCCATTTATATGCATATTTGTATACTCACACAAGCAAGTTACAACCACACATTTATACACTCATGCACACACATATAAAGGAACATTTACTTAAGAGGTGTACGTACCACTTTTGTGCCGTTCTACACTATTCTTTATGCAACACAAATTTTGTCATCGAAATGGGCGTTCTGGTGCACAGATGGTCAGATTTATCATGCAGAGTTCAACAGAAATGTATCGCACGATCTATGTTAAAGGTGTACCAACAAAAAGTTACTGCATTCTGTCAGGGCAGTGCAAGAAGCACCCCATTTAAGAAGAACGGGCGCTGTAAATCCTGAATCTGTCGCCCCCTGCACACTACATAGGCAAACTGCACATAGTGCAGTTTGCACAGTTTTTGGTAAAATGTGCCCCATAGAGCATATACACTCACATACAGTGCCATATACTAAGGTACAGCATATAAACACACATACAGTATATACATACACAGTATACAAATACAGCATACAGCGTGCACCACACCATATACACATAATAATAATTATTATTTACATATATAGTGCACACAGATTACGCAGAGCCTGCCAAATCGGGCCCTGACCCCAATGGGGCTCACATTTTTATCATCCTACCAGTATGTTTTGGAGTGTGGGAGGAAACCGGAAGACCTGGAGGAAACCAACGCAATCACTGAGAGAAAATACAAACTCTTTTGTAGATACAGAGTGCACCACTTTTTCTTTGGTGCATCTTTAACATTGGACTTTATGGTCCGACTGAGCACCAAAATGCCCCTTAATTTGTGTTGAATGATGCCTAGTGCAGCCGGGCCACAAAAGGATTCCGTGCGAGATATATGTGGTGCGGACTCTTTTTAAATACATGTGCAAGCAGTTTGCACTAAATAGAACGCAGAAAACTGGTGCATGGCTCTTAGTAAATATACCCCATTATGATTTACAGTGTGCAACATAATATGTATATAAAGGTGCACATCCTCCACTGTTTAGTGTGTCAGTTTGGATGATGGGGCCCCCTGACACTGCAGGCCCCATTGCAGCTGCTATGGCTGCTACCACAGTAGTTAAGCCCCTGTTCATACACATGTGTGCAGTTATCACAGCCCTATGTATAAATGTTCTGCACCTGACTGATCTGAGCGGACCTCAATGACACATGGGCCGCAAACATAGGACCATAGGCCTGTTGTTGCAGCTTGTGATATGCAGACAATTCTTGTACATAAGACCTTAGGGTGATGTCACAAATGACGTTTTTAGGTCCTTTTTAGTTTTTGCGTTTTCAGATCGTTAAAAAACGCATCCGTTTTGGTCCGGTTTTCAGAATTTACGCAATTAAAAATGGACAAAAACGTATGCGTTTTTAAAAAACGGATAATTTTTTTTAACACATGCGTTTTTTATGATCTGAAAAGGCACTAACTAAAAACGGCCCAAAAACGCCATTGTGACATCACCCTTAGGCTCTAGTGAAATGATTTTTATTGGGCAGCAGACGTTGTCTGTCTCTTATAATGTATAATGTATAATCTCTTATATGTAATTATGTCACAATGTAGGAATAAGTAAAATGCTATCAGAAAAGTATAAAACACTTATTAATAGTCCATTAGCCGCCCTGATCTTCTTATCCTCCAGCTGTAAACTGACTGCGTACGGTAAATTAATAAAGCAATTATTAATCACATGGAACAAGCGCTACTTTCTGGTTCACTCTATTTATTAACAATAATAATCTGAAGTAGTCGACAACATAAAGCAATTAAGAGGAAGAACATAATTAAAACCTGACCCGTGGGTCATAAATCTGATTCCCAACCAGAATAATCTACATCCCAGTCTAATTTCCTGCATAATTTGTAGAGAGAGCATTTTAACCCTGTGTATTCTGCAAAACAAACAAGAGATTCCATGTGTGAAGAAACTAAATGATCTAAAGTAACGGCAAGCTCAATGGGCCAAAAGATACCCTGAAAACTCTTTCCCTGTTCACACGCGGTGTTTGTATTGCATTTTAGTCAAGCCTCTCCCTGCAGCCTTTGCGTTGCATTTCAAAACGAAAGCAAAGTAGTTTTCAAGGGAACTATGTGAGGGACACATTGGGGCACATTTACTTACCCATCCGGAAGAGTTCATGAAGTACAGAGTGTCTGACGATAATGCAATTCACTAAGATTGTGCGTCCGATATCCTGCATGTGTCGCTTCCCCGCTCAGGTCCGACAGAGTTCACCTTCTTCTTCCTGGTGCATGTAAATGCTTAATCTTGTGGCACAATTTGGAAGTTAAATCCTGCGCTCAGTCTGAATCAGTTGAATCGTCCGACGGCCTGCCTCCCAATTTCTGTTGCATGAAAGCCAGCACAGCTGCACCACAATCCGATTGCATGCGACACAATCCCCTCTTAAATATCTGTCCCAGCCGCACAAATACCGAAAACTTTGAAAATCCGCCGAAAGTGCGATCCGCGGACCCTTAGTAAATAAGCCCCATTATCGTGTTCGGTTTGTGAATCCTGGACTATGCTCTGGTCGGATTTCATGGGCCAAACATAGTGCTTGGGATGGAAGGAGTCCCTTCTGCCCTGGGGAACCACAGAACCAAACTGGAACTGCCCTAGGAGTCAAATAGGAAGAAAAACGCACTGGCACTATCTACCTTGTATCCCAATGTCCGAGACCAAACAGCGCAAAAAAAGGAGAAGTTGATCCCAGCTGTAACGTGGTACTCAGCTCTGAATAAAGTCCAAATATGACGAACCAGAAGAAGAAGAAATGAAGTGGCACTCACCAGCACGTTTACTTTATTGATAAAACACCTCGGTGTGTACCTCACAATGTGCTGCTTCTTTCAATACAGAAAAGGTTTGCTGGCGAGTGACGCTTCATCTCTTCTTCTTCTAGATCGTTATATTGGAACTGCCCTGGGGCCACCATTCGGTCTGTGGCTCACATTGTGTGATTGAGCCCTTAAATGCAGTATCCTGTAAGTGAAGTGATTTCATTCCCCTTTTCCAGAGACCAGATTCAGAATCTTGGTTGTGTGTGGCTGCTGCATAATTTTACTTATTACTCTATTGGCTTTAAATACTCTGTTTAACCAATTATTTTTCTGGTGGACTGTAGAACATGCGTATACACGTACTAGAAGGGTGGAAGAAACTTTGAAGGCCTACACCTCTCCCCCCCTGCCTCACCAGATATATGTAGAGGCTCTAACCTCTGGATATATCCGGTGGCTACTTTGTACCTGAGCAATTCTACGTCTGCAGTGGCTGAGGTCTGTGTTATGAGGCTCTGCAGCAGCTGAGGTCTGTGTTATGAGGCTCTACAGCAACTGAGGTCTGTGTTATGAGGATCTACAGCAGCTGAGGTCTGTGTTATGAGCCTCTGCATCAGCTGAGGTGTGCGTTATGAGGCTCTGCAGCAGCTGAGGTGTGTGTTATGAGGCTCTTCAGCAGCTGAGGTGTGTGTTATGAGGCTCTGCAGCAGCTGAGGTGTGTGTTATGAGGCTCTGCAGCAGCTGAGGAGTGTGTTATGAGCCTCTGCATCAGCTGAGGTGTGCGTTATGAGGCTCTGCAGCAGCTGAGGTGTGTGTTATGAGGCTCTGCAGCAGCTAAGGTCTGTGTTATGAGGCTCTGCAGCAGCTGAGGTCTATGTTATGCGGCTCTGCAGTAGCTGAAGTGAGCATTTTGATGCTCTACAGCAGCCAAAGTGTGTGTTATGAGGCTCTGCAGCAGCTGAGGTCTGTGTTATGAGGCTCTGCAGCAGCTGAGGTGTGCGTTATGAGGCTCTGCAGCAGCTGAGGTGTGCGTTATGATGCTCTGCAGCAGCTGAGGTGTGTGTTATGAGGCTCTGCAGCAACTGAGGTGTGTGTTATGAGGTTCTGCAGCAGCTGAGGTGTGTATTATGAGGCTCTGCAGCAGCTGAGGTGTGTGTTATGAGGCTCTGCAGCAGCTGAGGTGTGTGTTATGAGGCTCTGCAGCAGCTGAGGTCTATGTTATGCGGCTCTGCAGTAGCTGAAGTGAGCATTTTGATGCTCTACAGCAGCCAAAGTGTGTGTTATGAGGCTCTGCAGCAGCTGAGGTGTGCGTTATGAGGCTCTGCAGCAGCTGAGGTGTGCGTTATGAGGCTCTGCAGCAGCTGAGGTGTGCGTTATGATGCTCTGCAGCAGCTGAGGTGTGTGTTATGAGGCTCTGCAGCAACTGAGGTGTGTGTTATGAGGTTCTGCAGCAGCTGAGGTGTGTATTATGAGGCTCTGCAGCAGCTGAGGTGTGTGTTATGAGGCTCTGCAGCAGCTGAGGTGTGTGTTATGAGGCTCTTCAGCAGCTGAGGTGTGTTATGAGGCTCTTCAGCAGCTGAGGTGTGTGTTATGAGGATTTACAGCAGCTGGTGTGTGTGTAATGAGCCACTGCATCAGCAGAGGTGTGTGTTATGAGGCTCTGCAGCAGCTGAGGTGTGTGTTATGAGGCTCTGCAGCAGCTGAGGTCTGTGTTATGAGGCTCTGCAGCAGCTGAGGTCTATGTTATGAGGCTCTGCAGTAGCTGAAGTGAGCATTTTGATGCTCTACAGCAGCCAAAGTGTGTGTTATGAGGCTCTGCAGCAGCTGAGGTCTGTGTTATGAGGCTCTGCAGCAGCTGAGGTCTATGTTATGAAGCTCTGCAGCAGCTGAAGTGAGCATTTTGATGCTCTGCAGCAGCTGAGGTGTGTCTTATGAGGCTATGCAGCAGCTGAGGTGTGTGTTATGAGCCTCTGCAGCAACTGAGGTGTGCGTTATGAGGCTCTGCAGCAGCTGAGGTGTGCGTTATGATGCTCTGCAGCAGCTGAGGTGTGTGTTATGAGGCTCTGCAGCAACTGAGGTGTGCGTTATGAGGCTCTGCAGCAGCTGAGGTCTGTGTTATGAGGCTCTGCAGCAGCTGAGGTCTATGTTATGAGGCTCTGCAGCAGCCAAAGTGTGTGTTATGAGGCTCTGCAGCAGCTGAGGTCTGTGTTATGAGGCTCTGCGGCAGCTGAGGTGTGCGTTATGAGGCTCTGCAGCAGCTGAGGTGTGTGTTATGAGGCTCTGCAGCAGCTAAGGTCTGTGTTATGAGGCTCTGCAGCAGCTGAGGTCTATGTTATGCGGCTCTGCAGTAGCTGAAGTGAGCATTTTGATGCTCTACAGCAGCCAAAGTGTGTGTTATGAGGCTCTGCAGCAGCTGAGGTCTGTGTTATGAGGCTCTGCAGCAGCTGAGATGTGCGTTATGAGGCTCTGCAGCAGCTGAGGTGTGCGTTATGATACTCTGCAGCAGCTGAGGTCTATGTTATGCGGCTCTGCAGTAGCTGAAGTGAGCATTTTGATGCTCCACAGCAGCCAAAGTGTGTGTTATGAGCCTCTGCATCAGCTGAGGTGTGCGTTATGAGGCTCTGCAGCAGCTGAGGTGTGTGTTATGAGGCTCTGCAGCAGCTAAGGTCTGTGTTATGAGGCTCTGCAGCAGCTGAGGTCTATGTTATGCGGCTCTGCAGTAGCTGAAGTGAGCATTTTGATGCTCTACAGCAGCCAAAGTGTGTGTTATGAGGCTCTGCAGCAGCTGAGGTCTGTGTTATGAGGCTCTGCAGCAGCTGAGGTGTGTGTTATGAGGCTCTGCAGCAGCTAAGGTCTGTGTTATGAGGCTCTGCAGCAGCTGAGGTCTATGTTATGCGGCTCTGCAGTAGCTGAAGTGAGCATTTTGATGCTCTACAGCAGCCAAAGTGTGTGTTATGAGGCTCTGCAGCAGCTGAGGTCTGTGTTATGAGGCTCTGCAGCAGCTGAGGTGTGCGTTATGAGGCTCTGCAGCAGCTGAGGTGTGCGTTATGATGCTCTGCAGCAGCTGAGGTGTGTGTTATGAGGCTCTGCAGCAACTGAGGTGTGTGTTATGAGGTTCTGCAGCAGCTGAGGTGTGTATTATGAGGCTCTGCAGCAGCTGAGGTGTGTGTTATGAGGCTCTGCAGCAGCTGAGGTGTGTGTTATGAGGCTCTGCAGCAGCTGAGGTCTATGTTATGCGGCTCTGCAGTAGCTGAAGTGAGCATTTTGATGCTCTACAGCAGCCAAAGTGTGTGTTATGAGGCTCTGCAGCAGCTGAGGTGTGCGTTATGAGGCTCTGCAGCAGCTGAGGTGTGCGTTATGAGGCTCTGCAGCAGCTGAGGTGTGCGTTATGATGCTCTGCAGCAGCTGAGGTGTGTGTTATGAGGCTCTGCAGCAACTGAGGTCTGTGTTATGAGGTTCTGCAGCAGCTGAGGTGTGTATTATGAGGCTCTGCAGCAGCTGAGGTGTGTGTTATGAGGCTCTGCAGCAGCTGAGGTGTGTGTTATGAGGCTCTTCAGCAGCTGAGGTGTGTTATGAGGCTCTTCAGCAGCTGAGGTGTGTGTTATGAGGATTTACAGCAGCTGATGTGTGTGTAATGAGCCTCTGCATCAGCTGAGGTGTGTGTTATGAGGCTCTGCAGCAGCTGAGGTGTGTGTTATGAGGCTCTGCAGCAGCTGAGGTGTGTGTTATGAGGCTCTGCAGCAGCTGAGGTCTATGTTATGAAGCTCTGCAGCAGCTGAAGTGAGCATTTTGATGCTCTGCAGCAGCTGAGGTGTGTCTTATGAGGCTATGCAGCAGCTGAGGTGTGTGTTATGAGCCTCTGCAGCAACTGAGGTGTGCGTTATGAGGCTCTGCAGCAGCTGAGGTGTGCGTTATGATGCTCTGCAGCAGCTGAGGTGTGTGTTATGAGGCTCTGCAGCAACTGAGGTGTGCGTTATGAGGCTCTGCAGCAGCTGAGGTCTGTGTTATGAGGCTCTGCAGCAGCTGAGGTCTATGTTATGAGGCTCTGCAGCAGCCAAAGTGTGTGTTATGAGGCTCTGCAGCAGCTGAGGTCTGTGTTATGAGGCTCTGCGGCAGCTGAGGTGTGCGTTATGAGGCTCTGCAGCAGCTGAGGTGTGTGTTATGAGGCTCTGCAGCAGCTAAGGTCTGTGTTATGAGGCTCTGCAGCAGCTCAGGTCTATGTTATGCGGCTCTGCAGTAGCTGAAGTGAGCATTTTGATGCTCTACAGCAGCCAAAGTGTGTGTTATGAGGCTCTGCAGCAGCTGAGGTCTGTGTTATGAGGCTCTGCAGCAGCTGAGGTCTATGTTATGAAGCTCTGCAGCAGCTGAAGTGAGCATTTTGATGCTCTGCAGCAGCTGAGGTGTGTCTTATGAGGCTATGCAGCAGCTGAGGTGTGTGTTATGAGGCTCTGCAGCAACTGAGGTGTGCGTTATGAGGCTCTGCAGCAGCTGAGGTGTGTGCTATGATGCTCTGCAGCAGCTGAGGTGTGTGTTATGAGGCTCTGCAGCAACTGAGGTGTGCGTTATGAGGCTCTGCAGCAGCTGAGGTCTGTGTTATGAGGCTCTGCAGCAGCTGAGGTCTATGTTATGAGGCTCTGCAGCAGCCAAAGTGTGTGTTATGAGGCTCTGCAGCAGCTGAGGTCTGTGTTATGAGGCTCTGCGGCAGCTGAGGTGTGCGTTATGAGGCTCTGCAGCAGCTGAGGTGTGTGTTATGAGGCTCTGCAGCAGCTAAGGTCTGTGTTATGAGGCTCTGCAGCAGCTGAGGTCTATGTTATGCGGCTCTGCAGTAGCTGAAGTGAGCATTTTGATGCTCTACAGCAGCCAAAGTGTGTGTTATGAGGCTCTGCAGCAGCTGAGGTCTGTGTTATGAGGCTCTGCAGCAGCTGAGGTGTGTGTTATGAGGCTCTGCAGCAGGTAAGGTCTGTGTTATGAGGCTCTGCAGCAGCTGAGGTCTATGTTATGCGGCTCTGCAGTAGCTGAAGTGAGCATTTTGATGCTCTACAGCAGCCAAAGTGTGTGTTATGAGGCTCTGCAGCAGCTGAGGTCTGTGTTATGAGGCTCTGCAGCAGCTGAGGTGTGCGTTATGAGGCTCTGCAGCAGCTGAGGTGTGCGTTATGATGCTCTGCAGCAGCTGAGGTGTGTGTTATGAGGCTCTGCAGCAACTGAGGTGTGTGTTATGAGGTTCTGCAGCAGCTGAGGTGTGTATTATGAGGCTCTGCAGCAGCTGAGGTGTGTGTTATGAGGCTCTGCAGCAGCTGAGGTGTGTGTTATGAGGCTCTGCAGCAGCTGAGGTCTATGTTATGCGGCTCTGCAGTAGCTGAAGTGAGCATTTTGATGCTCTACAGCAGCCAAAGTGTGTGTTATGAGGCTCTGCAGCAGCTGAGGTGTGCGTTATGAGGCTCTGCAGCAGCTGAGGTGTGCGTTATGAGGCTCTGCAGCAGCTGAGGTGTGCGTTATGATGCTCTGCAGCAGCTGAGGTGTGTGTTATGAGGCTCTGCAGCAACTGAGGTGTGTGTTATGAGGTTCTGCAGCAGCTGAGGTGTGTATTATGAGGCTCTGCAGCAGCTGAGGTGTGTGTTATGAGGCTCTGCAGCAGCTGAGGTGTGTGTTATGAGGCTCTTCAGCAGCTGAGGTGTGTTATGAGGCTCTTCAGCAGCTGAGGTGTGTGTTATGAGGATTTACAGCAGCTGATGTGTGTGTAATGAGCCTCTGCATCAGCTGAGGTGTGTGTTATGAGGCTCTGCAGCAGCTGAGGTGTGTGTTATGAGGCTCTGCAGCAGCTGAGGTCTGTGTTATGAGGCTCTGCAGCAGCTGAGGTCTATGTTATGAAGCTCTGCAGCAGCTGAAGTGAGCATTTTGATGCTCTGCAGCAGCTGAGGTGTGTCTTATGAGGCTATGCAGCAGCTGAGGTGTGTGTTATGAGCCTCTGCAGCAACTGAGGTGTGCGTTATGAGGCTCTGCAGCAGCTGAGGTGTGCGTTATGATGCTCTGCAGCAGCTGAGGTGTGTGTTATGAGGCTCTGCAGCAACTGAGGTGTGCGTTATGAGGCTCTGCAGCAGCTGAGGTCTGTGTTATGAGGCTCTGCAGCAGCTGAGGTCTATGTTATGAGGCTCTGCAGCAGCCAAAGTGTGTGTTATGAGGCTCTGCAGCAGCTGAGGTCTGTGTTATGAGGCTCTGCGGCAGCTGAGGTGTGCGTTATGAGGCTCTGCAGCAGCTGAGGTGTGTGTTATGAGGCTCTGCAGCAGCTAAGGTCTGTGTTATGAGGCTCTGCAGCAGCTGAGGTCTATGTTATGCGGCTCTGCAGTAGCTGAAGTGAGCATTTTGATGCTCTACAGCAGCCAAAGTGTGTGTTATGAGGCTCTGCAGCAGCTGAGGTCTGTGTTATGAGGCTCTGCAGCAGCTGAGGTGTGCGTTATGAGGCTCTGCAGCAGCTGAGGTGTGCGTTATGATACTCTGCAGCAGCTGAGGTCTATGTTATGCGGCTCTGCAGTAGCTGAAGTGAGCATTTTGATGCTCCACAGCAGCCAAAGTGTGTGTTATGAGCCTCTGCATCAGCTGAGGTGTGCGTTATGAGGCTCTGCAGCAGCTGAGGTGTGTGTTATGAGGCTCTGCAGCAGCTAAGGTCTGTGTTATGAGGCTCTGCAGCAGCTGAGGTCTATGTTATGCGGCTCTGCAGCAGCTGAAGTGAGCATTTTGATGCTCTACAGCAGCCAAAGTGTGTGTTATGAGGCTCTGCAGCAGCTGAGGTCTGTGTTATGAGGCTCTGCAGCAGCTGAGGTGTGCGTTATGAGGCTCTGCAGCAGCTGAGGTGTGCGTTATGATACTCTGCAGCAGCTGAGGTCTATGTTATGCGGCTCTGCAGTAGCTGAAGTGAGCATTTTGATGCTCCACAGCAGCCAAAGTGTGTGTTATGAGCCTCTGCATCAGCTGAGGTGTGCGTTATGAGGCTCTGCAGCAGCTGAGGTGTGTGTTATGAGGCTCTGCAGCAGCTAAGGTCTGTGTTATGAGGCTCTGCAGCAGCTGAGGTCTATGTTATGCGGCTCTGCAGTAGCTGAAGTGAGCATTTTGATGCTCTACAGCAGCCAAAGTGTGTGTTATGAGGCTCTGCAGCAGCTGAGGTCTGTGTTATGAGGCTCTGCAGCAGCTGAGGCGTGCGTTATGAGGCTCTGCAGCAGCTGAGGTGTGCGTTATGATGCTCTGCAGCAGCTGAGGTGTGTGTTATGAGGCTCTGCAGCAACTGAGGTGTGTGTTATGAGGTTCTGCAGCAGCTGAGGTGTGTGTTATGAGGCTCTGCAGCAGCTGAGGTGTGTGTTATGAGGCTCTGCAGCAGCTGAGGTGTGTGTTATGAGGCTCTTCGGCAGCTGAGGTGTGTTATGAGGCTCTTCAGCAGCTGAGGTGTGTGTTATGAGGATTTACAGCAGCTGATGTGTGTGTAATGAGCCTCTGCATCAGCTGAGGTGTGCGTTATGAGGCTCTGCAGCAGCTGAGGTGTGTGTTATGAGGCTCTGCAGCAGCTAAGGTCTGTGTTATGAGGCTCTGCAGCAGCTGAGGTCTATGTTATGCGGCTCTGCAGTAGCTGAAGTGAGCATTTTGATGCTCTACAGCAGCCAAAGTGTGTGTTATGAGGCTCTGCAGCAGCTGAGGTCTGTGTTATGAGGCTCTGCAGCAGCTGAGGTGTGCGTTATGAGGCTCTGCAGCAGCTGAGGTGTGCGTTATGATGCTCTGCAGCAGCTGAGGTGTGTGTTATGAGGCTCTGCAGCAACTGAGGTGTGTGTTATGAGGTTCTGCAGCAGCTGAGGTGTGTGTTATGAGGCTCTGCAGCAGCTGAGGTGTGTGTTATGAGGCTCTTCGGCAGCTGAGGTGTGTGTTATGAGGATTTACAGCAGCTGATGTGTGTGTAATGAGCCTCTGCATCAGCTGAGGTGTGTATTATGAGGCTCTGCAGCAGCTGAGGTGTGTGTTATGAGGCTCTGCAGCAGCTGAGGTCTGTGTTATGAGGCTCTGCATTGGCTGAGGTCTATGTTATCAGGCTCTGCAGTAGCTGAAGTGAGCATTTTGATGCTCTACAGCAGCCAAAGTGTGTGTTATTAGGCTCTGCAGCACCTGAGGTCTGTGTTATGAGGCTCTGCAGCAGCTGAGGTCTATGTTATGAGGCTCTGCAGCAGCTGAAGTGAGCATTTTGATGCTCTGCAGCAGCTGAGGTGTGTCTTATGTGGCTATGCAGCAGCTGAGGTGTGTGTTATGAGGCTCTGCAGCAACTGAGGTGTGCGTTATGAGGCTCTGCAGCAGCTGAGGTGTGCGTTATGATGCTCTGCAGCAGCTGAGGTGTGTCTTATGAGGCTATGCAGCAGCTGAGGTATGTGTTATGAGGCTCTGCAGCAACTGAGGTGTGTGTTATGAGGCTCTGCAGCAGCTGAGGTGTGTGTTATGAGGCTCTGCAGCAGCTGAGGTGTGTGTTATGAGGCTCTTCGGCAGCTGAGGTGTGTTATGAGGCTCTTCAGCAGCTGAGGTGTGTGTTATGAGGATTTACAGCAGCTGATGTGTGTGTAATGAGCCTCTGCATCAGCTGAGGTGTGCGTTATGAGGCTCTGCAGCAGCTGAGGTGTGTGTTATGAGGCTCTGCAGCAGCTAAGGTCTGTGTTATGAGGCTCTGCAGCAGCTGAGGTCTATGTTATGCGGCTCTGCAGTAGCTGAAGTGAGCATTTTGATGCTCTACAGCAGCCAAAGTGTGTGTTATGAGGCTCTGCAGCAGCTGAGGTCTGTTTTATGAGGCTCTGCAGCAGCTGAGGTGTGCGTTATGAGGCTCTGCAGCAGCTGAGGTGTGCGTTATGATGCTCTGCAGCAGCTGAGGTGTGTGTTATGAGGCTCTGCAGCAACTGAGGTGTGTGTTATGAGGTTCTGCAGCAGCTGAGGTGTGTGTTATGAGGCTCTGCAGCAGCTGAGGTGTGTGTTATGAGGCTCTTCGGCAGCTGAGGTGTGTGTTATGAGGATTTACAGCAGCTGATGTGTGTGTAATGAGCCTCTGCATCAGCTGAGGTGTGTATTATGAGGCTCTGCAGCAGCTGAGGTGTGTGTTATGAGGCTCTGCAGCAGCTGAGGTCTGTGTTATGAGGCTCTGCATTGGCTGAGGTCTATGTTATGAGGCTCTGCAGTAGCTGAAGTGAGCATTTTGATGCTCTACAGCAGCCAAAGTGTGTGTTATGAGGCTCTGCAGCAGCTGAGGTCTGTGTTATGAGGCTCTGCAGCAGCTGAGGTCTATGTTATGAGGCTCTGCAGCAGCTGAAGTGAGCATTTTGATGCTCTGCAGCAGCTGAGGTGTGTCTTATGTGGCTATGCAGCAGCTGAGGTGTGTGTTATGAGGCTCTGCAGCAACTGAGGTGTGCGTTATGAGGCTCTGCAGCAGCTGAGGTGTGCGTTATGATGCTCTGCAGCAGCTGAGGTGTGTCTTATGAGGCTATGCAGCAGCTGAGGTGTGTGTTATGAGGCTCTGCAGCAACTGAGGTGTGTGTTATGAGGCTCTGCAGCAGCTGAGGTGTGTGTTATGAGGCTCTTTGGCAGCTGAGGTGTGTTATGAGGCTCTTCAGCAGCTGAGGTGTGTGTTATGAGGATATACAGCAGCTGATGTGTGTGTAATGAGCGTCTGCATCAGCTGAGGTGTGTATTATGAGGCTCTGCAGCAGCTGAGGTGTGTGTTATGAGGCTCTGCAGCAACTGAGGTGTGCGTTATGAGGCTCTGCAGCAGCTGAGGTGTGCGTTATGATGCTCTGCAGCAGCTGAGGTGTGTCTTATGAGGCTATGCAGCAGCTGAGGTGTGTGTTATGAGGCTCTGCAGCAACTGAGGTGTGTGTTATGAGGCTCTGCAGCAGCTGAGGTCTGTGTTATGAGGCTCTGCAGCAGCTGAGGTGTGCGTTATGAGGCTCTGCAGCAGCTGAGGTGTGCGTTATGATACTCTGCAGCAGCTGAGGTCTATGTTATGCGGCTCTGCAGTAGCTGAAGTGAGCATTTTGATGCTCTACAGCAGCCAAAGTGTGTGTTATGAGGCTCTGCAGCAGCTGAGGTCTGTGTTATGAGGCTCTGCAGCAGCTGAGGTGTGCGTTATGAGGCTCTGCAGCAGCTGAGGTGTGCGTTATGATGCTCTGCAGCAGCTGAGGTGTGTGTTATGAGGCTCTGCAGCAACTGAGGTGTGTGTTATGAGGTTCTGCAGCAGCTGAGGTGTGTGTTATGAGGCTCTGCAGCAGCTGAGGTGTGTGTTATGAGGCTCTGCAGCAGCTGAGGTGTGTGTTATGAGGCTCTTCGGCAGCTGAGGTGTGTTATGAGGCTCTTCGGCAGCTGAGGTGTGTGTTATGAGGATTTACAGCAGCTGATGTGTGTGTAATGAGCCTCTGCATCAGCTGAGGTGTGTATTATGAGGCTCTGCAGCAGCTGAGGTGTGTGTTATGAGGCTCTGCAGCAGCTGAGGTCTGTGTTATGAGGCTCTGCATTGGCTGAGGTCTATTTTATGAGGCTCTGCAGTAGCTGAAGTGAGCATTTTGATGCTCTACAGCAGCCAAAGTGTGTGTTATGAGGCTCTGCAGCAGCTGAGGTCTGTGTTATGAGGCTCTGCAGCAGCTGAGGTCTATGTTATGAGGCTCTGCAGCAGCTGAAGTGAGCATTTTGATGCTCTGCAGCAGCTGAGGTGTGTGTTATGTGGCTATGCAGCAGCTGAGGTGTGTGTTATGAGGCTCTGCAGCAACTGAGGTGTGCGTTATGAGGCTCTGCAGCAGCTGAGGTGTGCGTTATGATGCTCTGCAGCAGCTGAGGTGTGTCTTATGAGGCTATGCAGCAGCTGAGGTGTGTGTTATGAGGCTCTGCAGCAACTGAGGTGTGTGTTATGAGGCTCTGCAGCAGCTGAGGTGTGTGTTATGAGGCTCTTCGGCAGCTGAGGTGTGTTATGAGGCTCTTCAGCAGCTGAGGTGTGTGTTATGAGGATTTACAGCAGCTGATGTGTGTGTAATGAGCCTCTGCATCAGCTGAGGTGTGTATTATGAGGCTCTGCAGCAGCTGAGGTGTGTGTTATGAGGCTCTGCAGCAGCTGAGGTCTGTGTTATGAGGCTCTGCATTGGCTGAGGTCTATGTTATGAGGCTCTGCAGTAGCTGAAGTGAGCATTTTGATGCTCTACAGCAGCCAAAGTGTGTGTTATGAGGCTCTGCAGCAGCTGAGGTCTGTGTTATGAGGCTCTGCAGCAGCTGAGGTCTATGTTATGAGGCTCTGCAGCAGCTGAAGTGAGCATTTTGATGCTCTGCAGCAGCTGAGGTGTGTCTTATGAGACTATGCAGCAGCTGAGGTGTGTTATGAGGCTCTGCAGCAACTGAGGTGTGTGTTATGAGGCTCTTCAGCAACTGAGGTGTGTGTTATGAGGTTCTGCAGCAGCTGAGGTGTGTTATGAGGCTCTGCAGCAGCTGAGGTGTGTTTTGAGGCTCTGCAGCAGCTGAGGTGTGTGTTATGAGGCTCTGCAGCAGCTGAGGTGTGTGTTATGAGGCTCTGCAGCAACTGAGGTGTGTGTTATGAGGCTCTGCAGCAGCTGTGGTGTGTTATGAGGCTCTGCAGCAGCTGAGGTGTGTGTTATGAGGCTCTGCAGCAGCTGAGGTATGTTATGAGGCTCTGCAGCAGCTGAGGTGTGTGTTATGAGGCTCTGCAGCAGCTAAGGTGTGTGTTGCGAGGCTCTTCAGCAGCTGAGGTGTATGTCATGTTGTTCTGCAGCAGCTGATATGTAGAACTTTGGAGGGTTTGCAAATTTTGATGTTCGCCCTGTAGAACCATTTGTTTGCCTGAAGAAACATGATACCACTTTATAATTTGGGTGGACATCATTCTTAATACTCTATATACACTGTGGAATCCTCTATATACACTGCCTATGTGGATCGGTTGTTTCCAGGCCAATAATATACACAGCCATGAGGCAGAATATTACCCCTGAGATATGTAGCACATGTGATATAAGCCCCTGAAGCCGCAGGATCCTGTCTTGTGTCTACCAGCCCTAATTAAGGTATTTTTAGTAGCAGTGATTGGATACTGATTCGGTTTTTACAGGCATTAGGAAGGGATTACACGTTGGATTATACTTAATGCGCCTTAAACTATAATTATTACTTTACTTACCAATAAATACATTTAATTTTGAAAACATATTGTACCTCGTGTATGGAAATCCGTGCAGCCCATCATTCAGCAATTAGTGCTATGATACTGATGTATTATTATGATTCTGTGTTAATATGATGAACAATAGTGAAATGAAAGGAAGTTATGGAAGATCTAGAGGCAATGTAATCCGTGGCTATCCACATATTATAGTCCTATCCGTGGAGGAACACACAACCGTCTTCCTGCTAGCAATTATAACTCCACTATGTGAGTTTCCTAGAGTTTGTAGGCAGCACATATGAGAGAGGATAAACATTATAGAGGTAAAGCCAATGTAATACTGCAGTATGACCAGTGCAACTTCCACAATAATTGTACAAGCACTACTATACCAAACAAAGGTATAATATCGTAGGACCTTCAGGACTATGGAAATGTCCAAATTATAATGCGGCAAGTAGTGGTTTACTTTAATTGTTTTTGCTGGAATTTCAATTTTATTTTTAAACGTCAAAATTGTAAAAAATTGTTCTGGCCAATAATGTGAAAAAATATATAGAAATGCCTGGCAGGGAAAGGGTTAATACCCCTTGGTTGAATTCCCGGGTGAAGATGCTTATCATCTATCTGT
Source organism: Engystomops pustulosus (assembly GCF_040894005.1). Lineage (NCBI taxonomy): Eukaryota > Metazoa > Chordata > Amphibia > Anura > Leptodactylidae > Engystomops > Engystomops pustulosus. The sequence continues at coordinate 215,856,202 of NC_092412.1, read as the reverse complement.
CTAGATATCTATCTGCTATAATCTGACCATTTATATATCTATATAATTAATAACTCCTTTATTTATATAGCGCACACAGACTTTTGCCAGATCAGTCCCTGTCCCCATGGGGCTCACAATGTAATCAACCTAACAGTAATTTTTTGGAGTGTGGGAGGAAACCGGAGAACCCGGAGGAAACCCACGCAAACTTGGAGAGAACATACTGGGGCACATTTACTTACCCGGTCCAGTCGCGATCCAGCGGCGGGTTCTCCGACGCTGATTCGGGTCCGCCGGGATTCACTACGGTCTGTACGCCAATATCCACTAGGTGCTAGGTGCTGGATAAGTGCGTGACAAGCCACACGTTTTGTTATAAATACCGTGGTTTTTCTGAATCCGTCGGGTTTTCTGACAGCCACGTCCCCGATTACCGTTGCATGCAACCCAGCGCCGAAATCCGATCGCGTGCACCAAAATCCCGGCGGAATTTGGTGCAAATCGGAAATCGTCGGGATACCTGATGGAATTGAGCGATTTGGACCCCTAGTAAATGAGCCCCACTCTCTTTGAAGATGTTGACCAGCACTGCAAGGCTGTAGTGCTATCCACTGAGCCATCGTGCTGCCCATCAATCTCCCTATCATCTTTTTATCTCCTATAAAATTCTCCCATATTACAGTTTGTTTTACCATACTAAAGGAGCCTCTTAGTGCTTGGACTGGTCATAAAATAGTTTTATTTTGTGGCCCCACTTTTAGTTTTGCCCTGGGCCCCACTTTGTCTAGAACCGGCCCTGCATAGGATATAATGGTAATAAACCTGGCAATAGACAATAGAAATAGACTGCCCAGGAATCAAACTTGGGCATGAATAGAACCGGCTCTATTTTATGTTTCTGCTTCCATTTAACAGTTTCAGCTTTTTAAAAAAAAAAAAATGGATTGTAATTTAAACAGATGAAGAGATACATTAATAGCAATGTATTAGTTTTTATAATGGATCAGTTTAAAAAAAATTGGATACTTCAATAACGGAAGGTTTGACGGAAGATGAAAAAACGGATACTAACAGACACCGCAGCTGAAATCAGGGGAAAAAAAGGATCCATTATTTACCTGTTTTGAATTTGAAACGACAAAACGGAATTCTAAACGCAGAAGAGAACTGCCCATAAGGCCGCGTTTACACCTTCACATTTTTGTTGCATTATTGACGCATTGAGAAAGTCGTTTCCGTTCCTCCTCCATATAAATTCATCTCTTTTCGGGCCCTACTGTCTTTAGGTTGCGTTTTTACAGTTGTTTTGCATTTTTGAAAAGCACACAAACTTATTATTGTGTTTTGTCATGCGTTTTAACATTTGCATTTACAGGGAAGCAGTTTCCCTTAACTTTTTCATTAAAGTCCCAACTTTTAGGGCGCTGTCCCACGTTGCGTTTGACTCAACGCAAAATTTAATGCAAAACACCGGCGGCTCGTACCCGATCGCAGGCATTTCCATAGAAACGCCGATGCGATCGGACCACGGACCGCCCCGGTGGGCGCGGTTTTGTCTGCGTCTGTGTTTGCAAACGCAACGTGGGACAGCGCCCTTAGGGTGGTGACACACATGGTGTTTTTAGGCCGTTTTTTGGGCTGTTTTTAGTTTTTTTCTGATCGTAAAAAACCCATGCGTTTTTGACAGGATTGACCAATTATCTTAATTCAAACTGGTCAAAAATGCATGCGTTTTCAAAAAACAAATGCGTTTTTAAAAACGTCTAAAAACGCCACGTGTGTCACCACCCTTAATGCATTTTAAAGTGTTTTTTTCCAGCTGATTTACATTATTAAACACATATATGCAAATTGGTCTTTGACTGCCGACGAGGATTCGGAGATGCCGCGATTCACTAAGATCGTGCGTCCAATTTCCTGCATGTGTCGCTTCCCCGCTGAGGTCCACTGGAGTTCACCTTCTTCTTCCCGCTGCATGTTAGTGCTTGGTTTGCGACACAATTTTGAATGTTAAATCCTGTGCATTGTCCGAATCTGTCGTATTGTCCGATGGTCCGCCACCCTGATTTGTGTTGCGTGAAAGCCAGCGCCGATCCGCCATAATCCTGTCGCGTGCGACAAAAAAACCCTTCTAAATGCAGTGCACATCGAAAATCGTTGGATATTCCGATGATATTGTGGTGCGCGGACCCTTAGTAAATGAGCCCCATTGTGTGAAGGCGGCCTCAGGTTTGAGTTTTTCAGATGCAGTTTTTGATGCCCAAACCTGGAATGGAGTCAAAGTAGGAGGAGGAGCAGCACCTTTCAATTATTTGCCTCAACCCATTTTCACCCCACTCCTGCTTTTGGCTTCAAAAGCTGCATCTGAAAAACTGAACGTGTGGACGCAGCCTTACAATGGAAATGCAGGAATGCAATAGCCTTTTCTATTGGAAGGATCTGTGCTGGAGTTACTATTGCACCAATTACTGAGAACCGGTTGTACACGGGGATTGTGCAGCTCAGTATTTGTTTGGGGAACTCGTGATGTCAGGAGTGGGAGGTTCTGGTGTTGCAATCCTGAGCTCCTGCATTTGGTCTTTTTCCTGTCAGATACAGACCGTGCAGGACACCAGGCACAGGTGGGTTATTCTGGTAGTTTGATTCATTTCCAAGAAAAACACCTTGTAAAATACTTGTGATAAGTTTGCCTCCTCCTGTAATCACATAGGAGCAGGTGTATACGGAAAGTTAGTGCTCATAACTACTACTCATTGTGAGATACTACTGCTAGTAACTGAGCTCCCATAGCATAGGCACACCATCCGGATGCAGTCACAAGATGTGTATTTTTGGATGTTTTGGATTTTTTCTAATATAAACTTTTTTCCTTCTAGTAGAATGGATAAAGTGGTGTTCTGCCTCCTGGTTCTGGCTGGGATATGCTGTTCATCAGCTGTAAGTCCGACATCTCTAATATTATTCCTAAAAATAAATATAAGTATGGGAGCGGATTCTTTACTTGTTGGGCACTGGGTGGTGCAGTGAGAGAAATATCTAGGAGTGTTTTTTATTTTTTTGATCCTTTTTAAATTTTTTGAATTCGACCCACCCACAAAATGCATCTTTCCATATATTTTATTTGGAAAAATGTCTCTGATAAGTTTCACGTGCCGACTGCTCTATCCATCTCTATGGCGCTGACGGAGATTGTAGGGTATGATGTTCTGATGATCCACGGGGATCCCATCACTTAGGGTGATGCCACACATGGTGTTTTTGGTCCGTTTTTAAACATCCGTTTTCAGTCCGTTTTTTGGCTGTTTACCATGCATTTTGGCTGCTTACAACCTGCTTATCTATTAAGATAATTGGGAGAAACTGACCAAAAACGCCATGTGTGGCATCACCCTTAGACCCCCGGCCGATCACCATGTTAGCCCCTTGTATGTGGCTGTAGAACCCCTTTAAGATAAATATCCCCTATTATGATTAAAAAATGTAATGTTACCACCGATGTAATTAGGCTATCCTCCTTAGATGTTGTATTGAGTTTCAAAACGCAATGCGCAGCCACAAATCTTTGTGTTGCAAAACTCGAAATCTGCCCAATTAGGCATGTCCACATGTTTTTGTGGATCTGTAATTGCGGATTATTTAGAGTGATGCCACATGTTACGTTTTTTGGACCGCTTTAAAGCGTGCATTTTCAGTCCGCTTAAAAACGGATGCTTTTTAAAAACGGATGCGTTTTTGAATGTTTACCATGCGTTTGGCTGCTTTTAACCTGTTTATCTTCATTTTTAGAAGTGTAGGCAGCTGTGAAATGATTAAAACCAGCCAAACACATGGTAAACATTCAAAAACGCATGTTTTAAAACAGTCCGAAAACCCAACGTGTAGCATCACTCTTAGGCCAGCGGCACATGTGGTGTTTTGAACCCGTTTTTAGTCACAGCATATTTAGTCCATGAAAATGCATGACTAAAACGGGTTTGAAACGCCACAGGTGACACCTCCTTTAGGCCAGAAGCACATGTGCCGTTTTGAACCCGTTTTTGACCGGTTTTACCAATTATCTTAATTAAAACGGGTCAAAAACGGATGTGGTTTCAAAAAACTGCTTAAAAACAGCCCCAAAACGGGTTTAAAACGCCACGTGTGTGTCGCTGGCCTTAGGGTGATGCCACATGACGTTTTGAACCCGTTTTTGGTACTTTTTTTTTTAAGCAGTCCATCCAAAAACGTATGCGTTTCTGAAAAATGCATACGTTTTTTAACAGACTGCTTAAAAACGGACCAAAAACGGGTTCAAAGCACCACGATTGGCATCACCCTTACATTCAAACATACAGTAGTACGGCGGGCATACATCGGCGCTGCGGAGCCCATAGAAGTGTATGGGGGACGTATATCGGCCGTACATACGTCCCCCATACATGTGTGTGAATGTAGTAGGAATGAGCCGCCAGTGTTTTGCGTTAATTTAATGCAAAACACCGGCTGCTCGTTCCCGATCGCAGGCGTTTCCATAGAAACGCTGATGCGATCGGGCCACGGCCCGCCCCGGTGGATGCGGCTTTGTCTGCGTTTTCAAACAAGCGCTACGTTTGTCATCACCCTAAGGTCTCTGGTTTGTTTGATGGATTAATTTACACTGTGTTTGTATTCTTGGGTCTTGTCCTATTTTTAGCTGATTTTAGACTGTTTTTCATTCTGTTGCTTAGATACAACACATGTCCAGAAAATTAAATTATTGGTTTCTTGCCATTTTTTATAACACATTATTTAAGCCAGCCTCCCAGCTCACATACGGACCATTTTTGTAGATGATAAATAATAAAGAAACCTTTGTGTGAAAGGGGCCTTAGCGCTCAGTGGCGGATATATCCGCCACGGCGCTTATGCCGGCTCGGCTCTGGATCAGAGCCGAACCGGCATCGGGAAACACGGGGTGCCGGCTGTAACTAATAGCCGGCACCCCAGTGTAACACCCGCGGTCGGAGTGGGCTCCAATCGCGGGTGTGTAACCCGTTAAATGCCGCGGTCAGCACGACTGCGGCATCTAACATGCCTCTGGGGGGCTTTCCCCCACGATCGGCCCCCCGGAACCGTTTTCGGGGGACACCGATCGCTGCTATGGAAGTGCTGGGGTCCGATCTGGTCCCCAGCACTGCCTGCAGGCACTGCCAGTAAGATGGCGTCTGTGACGTCATCTTACTGGCATAGTGCCAGCCTATGCAAGTGCATAGGCTAACACTGATAATACCCTGCAATACATGATTATTGCAGAGTATTATCATGAACAACAATCAGATGATTGCTTGGTCATTTCCCATGGTGGAAAAAAGTGAAAAAGTAAAAAAAAATGTTATTCAATAAAAAAATAAAGTAATAAATCAATAAAAATGCCCATAAGCCCCATAACATATAAAGAGACATATAACCCCAAAAAAGTCTAAATCATAACAAAAACCCCACATATATAGTATCACCGAGTCCGTAACAACCCGTAGAATACAAGTAAAGCATTATTGAACCCGTATGATGAACGCCGTTAAAAAAAACCTATTGAAAACCCACCAAAAATTAACATTTTTACCTATTCAATCTTACAAAAAATGCCATCAAAAGTGATCAAAAAAACATATGTACTCCATAATGATACTGCTGCAAAGTACAGCATGTCCCGCAAAAAACAAGCCATCAACCAGCTCCCAAGTCAAAAAACTAAAAATGTTATGCCACTTGGAAGACGGCAATGCAAAAATGATAGATTTTTTCCCACATTACGGTTTTATTTGACAAATTTAGTAAAATGTAAGAAAATATATTCACTCTGGTATCCCCGTAATCGTATCGTCCCATAGAATAAATCTAACATGATTATTAGGCTAAACGGTGAACACGAAAAAAAAAAAAAGTCAAAAATCCAGTACAGAATTGATGCTTTTCTACTCATACCCTCAAAAACGAGTTCCTAAATTTTCAACAATAGGTGATACCAACCCCAAAATGGCAACACTGGAAAAAGCATCTCATCCCGCAAAATAAATGCCATCACATGGCCCCAATAACAAAAAAGCGAAAATTTATAGCCTACAAAAGGGACCAAAGAGGAAACTAAAATCCTGGCAGCTGCAGGTCCCTCCTTCCATTCTGTGCCTCGCTGTGCACCCATAAAAGAAGTAACGTCCACATGTGGGGGGTCGCTGCACTCAGGAGAAATTGCAGAACAAATTGTATGGTGGGTTTTCTATTTTTATCTTTTGGAAATGTGTAAATTTTAGGGCTAAATGGTCAAATTGTTCCGGTTATATGCTCAATCTAAATTTCACCTCCATTTTGATTCAATTACTGTGAAGATCTCAAGGGGTTAACAATCTTCCTAAAAGCTGTTTCTGATAGTTTGAGGGGTGCAGATTTGAAAATGCGTTGATTATATACGGGGGTTTTGATACTAAATATGTAACATTTCATTCAAAACTGTATTTATCCGCAAAAGAGTAAATTCTGAAAATACGGAAAATCGCTATTCGATTTGTAAGCCGAGCAACATCAAAATATATTATCCAGACATTTAAAAAATTATGAAAATGTAAAGTAGACACATGGGAAATGTTATGCAGCAACTTATTTAGGTGGTAAATCTATCTACCTGAAAATGTAATGATTTTGAATTTCAAAAAAGTGAGATTTTTCAAAAAATTCATCATTTTTTCTTTTTTTGGAAAATAAACGCAAAACTTATCAGCCAACATTTACCACTAAAATGAAGTACAACATGTGGGGAAAAAACAATCTCAGAATCGCTTTGATAAGTAACAGCGTTCAAAAGTTATAACCATATAAAGTGACGCAAGTCAGAATCCAAAAAATGGGGCTGAGCCTTAAGCTGTAAAATGGCTGCGTCCTTAAGGGGTTAAAAGACATTTACCATCAGGATCGAGGATTGTAAACCAAAACACAGACATCCAGGTGTATGCCCCTCAAGCATGAACTGCTCTTCTTTTAGCTTCTTCTGCCCTTGTTTTAAAAAATTATGCAAATGAGCCTGAGCAGCTCCATTAAGGGTGAATCCACACGTGAAGTTTTTCAGATGCAGTTTTTGAAGCTAAAAGCGGGTGTGGATCATAATGGGCGAGGGCATACAGTTGAAAGAAGTTGCTCCTCCTCTATTTTCACTCCACTCCTTATTGGCCATCAGAAACTGCATCTGAAAAACTGAACGTGTGAATGCACCTTAACAGCTATGGAGCTCAGATTCCCTAGGGCTAATTTGCATCATTTTAAACACCATTAAAAAAAAAAAAAAAAAAAAAGGGCAGAAAAAGCTAAAAGAAGAGTGGATCCTACCAGAGGGGACACACACCAGTATGTCAGTGTGCTTGCTTTACAATCCTTCATCCTGGTGGTTGATGTCCTTAAACTGAAGTGCTGCGGATAGATAGGATGTGTAAGGAATTTACACCTTGCAGTTAAGATTGAATTGTAAAGAGATGCATTCATTTTCAGATGAAGAGACATTTATTGAGGAGGTTTTAAAAAAAAATGTGGTAGTGATGCAGTTTTTACTGCAATTTCAACTGCATCTGTAAACCACATCCTGTCAGGCAGTGTTCACACAGTGTGTTTGTATAGCGCTTTGAAATATGAATTGAAACGCATTGGGGAGGGGAATGTCCCAATCATATATTCCTTTTGATTAAAACGCATTTATTTGGGAATGAACTCCATGGGGGTCATTTATTATGGCCTTTCAAATTGAAAACTGGCAGAGGTTTTTTTTTTTTCTTTCCTCTTTTGCACCTCGATTTATGATGCGTCTGCGCCACAATATTGGCGTTTTCCGACACTCTTGACTTGTCCAATCTTTGGGTGCAAAAATTGTGGTGCCACTTGTGAACACAAGAGTTTTCTGGCTCTTCTATTTTTCCGACTTGTTCTGTGGCGCAAAAAGAGAGCAGCTAAAAGCAAGTCAAGGAAGTTTTAAAACTTTTAGGGTGATGCCACACATGGCGTTTTGAAACCGTTTTTGGTCCGTTTTTAAGCACTCCATCAAAAAACTCATGCGGTTTTGTCCGTTTTTTTAATTGCGCAAATTAGGAAAACCTGTCAAAAACTGATGTGTTTCAAAAGCATGCGTGTTTAAAAAATGGATGCATTTTTTAACGGATTGCTTAAAAACGGACCAAAAATGGTTTCAAAATGCCATGTGTGGCATCAACCTTAGTCTGGGCACCAGTTCATTAACACTTTGTGCCACAAACTTGCATCCCACTGAAAAATATAGAATGTTTCCAGCGCCAACCTGCGCCCAAATCAATATATGTCTATGTGGTTTGCATTTGTTTTGCAGAATTTGCACAATTCTAGAACAGAAAAAAAAAAGTTGATGCAAGTTTTCATGGCCAACTTCTAGTGGGGAACACACAGAACAAGTGCAAGTGTTTCCATTATATCTTACCCCTGTATTGTCACTGTGTTCCACCACTCCTGGGTTTTGCTCCAAATAACTGAATACCTAACGTAGATGTGAATTGGGCATGAGGGCACATTCTCACTATACATCGCGTCACGTTTTTCTGTCCAAATGCTTCAACCTTGATCACATGTTGAAGTAACATTGCGTTTCCATTGCATTTGCTAAAACGCAAATTTACTTCAACATGTCATCAAGGCTTAAGCCTTTCCAATGCGTCAAAAACGCATGAGAAAACGCGGCGCCACTCATCATTTTTATCACTGACCTACTGATTTATTTTTGGACAAACACTTGATAAAAATGGTTCAGACTAGAAGAATTGGACACACACAGTCCAATAAAAGAAATGGAGGATGTGAGCTGATCCATTAAGTATCGCAAAGCATAAACGTGGGTGTGAGCCCTTAGAGCAGTGACGGCGAACCTTTTAGCTTTACCTTTTAACTGCAACCCAAACCTCCCCTTATTTATTGTGAGGTGCCAACTAAAAATTAAAGCAGTAACTTATGGCTCCCTGTTCCTCAACAACTTTCGATCATATTGGCCTTCTGAGGACAAGATGGAAAATCTGCATCATTTTAGCTTCTCTCCAGTGTCCCTCTGTACTTAGAGAATTGTGGGGCCTGCAGGAGGTCCTCCAAAGATAATTCGGCCCCGTCTACTCATTCTCCCTCTTCCTACAGTCACAAGTAGCGAAGTAAGTATCACTTTAATATATGACTGAAAGCAGCATCTTTTATGTTGCTTGGAACTGCAGGAAGATTCTTTGAGTTCTGTCTGGTGTGCTGGGGCGATAGCCCGAGTGCCAACAAAAAGGGCTCTGAGTGCCGCCTCTGGCACCAGTGCCATAGGTTCGCCACCATTGCCTTAGAGCATGTTCACACATGGCAAATTTGTTTAGTAGCACATTGCTATTTATTATGGAGTTGCAACATTAAGCACAAAGTTCTCTTGGGAGGGAAAATTTTTAGCTTTTTTTGTTTGTATAAGGTGCTTGTTACAATGTGGTTTTCATGGCTGACCAATGGCACAAGGGCATCTATGTGACTGCACCGGGGTTGAGTTAATGATCGTAGGAGGCCAAGGTTTGAATGTGCGTCTGCGTGTTGCTTTACATTTGTCAGGTGTAGGTGTGCTAGTTGTGTGCTCCGCTCTGCTGTTGACCAATGGATATCATGCTAAATGCAAATATTTGCACGTTACTCTTGGGATTACAGGTTATTCTCTCAGAAGATGATGTGGCGAGGTTACATTTTGTCCCGGGACCTGAAAAACTACTTGGGCATCCAGGAACTTATTATGCATTTTCCAATCTAATCTCCTTATCAGGTTTCCTGACTATTACTCATCTCCTCCTCATGAACACTTGATATTGTGTGACACATATTGTGAGCATACACAAAATGCTGGAGTTTCAGCAAAAGCAGATAAACTGGTTTTTCCATTTTTATGGCAGAAACACTTTCCAAAAATAGAAAAAAAAATACTTCCGGGGGAGGGGAATCAGGTCTTGGTTCCTGTGGTGGATCTCTATCCTGTGACGCTTAAACCTGAGCTGATCCCTTTGGTGGATATGTCAGATTTGGCTAAAAGGTGTACAATACAGAAAAATATTAATTTGCAGCAGTGATTGAGCTTATACCTTTTCTAAATCTTCTGCAGTGGATTTTTTAAAAATGTATTTATAGTTTTTGAATAACCTGGAACTGTAAATCATTGCAGGTTTCTGCGATGACTAACCGACAGCAACTATGCCACATGTGACGCTTTTGATAAATATCCTCATATGTGTAGAACAGAGTTGGACCAGACAGTGTCATGCTATGTCTTATACTAGGTTTATCGCTGTTTATGGTGCTGGAGGAGAAAACTGGTGTAATTCAAAGGGTTTGTCCCATGTTTTTAAAGGGACACTTCACTCACAGCTGATTCATTGACTGACCTTGTGCAGGGACTGAAGGAAGGAGCAGGACTCTAGGTCTTATCAAGGTTCATACAATGAAAATGAGTCATGCTCCTCCCTTCAGGCTCTGCACCAGACATTACTCAATGGAGTCAGAGCTGCAGATTCACAGGCTGTTACACTGTTGCAGCAGGAGCCCTTCAGACTCTTTAACATAGTTGATTTTAGAAGAAAGGAGACCATGGATAACAAATAAGAAGATTACTGCAGTCACAGTACCTGGATCTATAAGTAAGTGTCCCTGGTTTATCATACTTGAGTGTGATGGTAGATTTCTTTTAATTCACACAGAAAATACACATGAAATTTGTGCAAGTCAAATGCAGTTTTTTCGGTATGACAAAATGGAGCATGTACAGCTAGCCTAAACGTCTTATCAAATTATGCTAGAACCATGGGTGTCCAGTGATGGAAGAAAGATGTATTACCAAGCACAGCCATTTCTGTTAATTGGATACAGGCAGAATGACCTATGTCCAAGCGTTGTCCCTAAAATAGATGAGTGACTGGGTTGTCAAAAAGAGCAGGCAATGGGCCAAATGGTCAACAGCAGATTCTGATTCTGATACTGGAGTGGTCGTGGAGAGTGGTCCTTAGGAATAAAGCACCAGCCTGATGGAATATGCAGGCTGGAATAATTTGGATGGAGCTGTTTCCAAACTGTGGAAGCTGCAGCTCTAAGTCAGTCTCCTGACTCTGGTCCTGGCATTGGGTTCTGTGTCATCACTGAAGGTGTGCTGTACACTGTCTCTCTCTTCACTCAGACCATGTGGTCTGGACTACTGGCAGACTCCTGAGAAGGAGTATGAGGTCTGGACCATGTGCTCCCACTGCACAGAGGTTTTATGCCCCCCCCCCCCCCCCCCGGTCAGGTGGTAGCACCTCTCCAATCACATCCAGTTTACAATACATCCACATAATTGGATAACATCATTCACCCACTTAACTATATGTACAGCTGCTATTACGTAATGACCCAGTGCTAGAGATTTACTAGAGGGTTCATGACTCCCTCTGACTTCTCCTAACCTGGAGAGGGCGCTATTCGCAAACACCGGCCTGCCTATGTATTGGCAGGGGTGTTTCAGATAGACTAGCCATCAATATTTGCTGTACAGCCATCAAACCCCCAAAAACCCATTTGAGCTTATGCCACATAGTGCACAATGCCTGCTGCAGACATTCTGCAGCTTAAGCACTGCAATTCAGGTAAAATCCACAGCAAAGATTGACATGTTCTCAATTTAGACGCCACATTACCATGCTCCACATGCTACCATAGCTGCTGTGACTCATTGCTCCCCTCCCCCTACTCCATAGAGCTTCTATGTAATCCAACATCCTTGGAGAACATAATGTGCTACTTGCTAGTGAGAAAGTATCCAGGAAAAGTTTACAGCTTAGGATCAGATCTATTACAAAGTACAGGCAGTCGCTGTGTTACGTAGAGGATAGGTTCTTTAGGAACTGGTATCTAATGTGTAAAGGTGTGTGTGTGTGTGTGTCTGCGAAAGGAATCTGCACTGTCACATTTACAATTGCCAAATTTGGCGCAGTTGTTGCCTGTGAATCAGGGAATGTCACGTTTTGAGCTGAAATCTTCACCCCACACCTTCCCAAATCCTCTTCTTGCCACATACAGGAGCAATTGTCTGCTGCTGCTATTGTGGCAGTTAGAAGCTGAGGCGTGATTGTTTACTGTTCTGCCACAGGTCATTAATATGAGCTCTGAGCTTTGGTTGGTTACTATAGGCCAGTGATGGCGAACCTTTTAGAGATTGAGTGCCCGAACTACAACCAAAAGCCACATATCTTTCACAAAGTGCCAAAATGCCAATTTAAAATGGCTTATTGCTCCCTGCTCTGTTACAGGTTTCAAACGTATTGGCGTCCTGAGTACACCAATACAGTCGAAAGAAGGAGATATTTGGATTATCATTGTATCTTCCTTTTAAGGTCCACTTAACAGCATGAATCAAAGGCCCGGAGAACGGGCTTCAATGATAATCTGGCTCTGTCCACACCCTCCTTACTCCTTATGCACTTTAAGTCACTTTAAAATAGCGCTTAACGTGGCTCGACCTGGGCTGCCTGTGACTGCAGTCTTGCGTCCTGAAAGGCTGGGTAATGGCCTGGGTGCCCACAGAGAGGGCTCCGAGTGCCACCTCTGGCACCCGTGCCATAGGTTCGCCACCACTGCTATAGGCAATGAGTAGAAGACAACTTATGTGTGAGGTAAGATGGATAGGGATACAGTGATAGAGGGAGATTATCAGAAATGTTTAAGGTAAAACTCTTACAGTTGCCCATGGAAACCAATGAGAGATCAGCTGTAACTTTATAAGCAGCTGTGCAAAAAGGAAACTTGAGCTCCGATTGGTTGCCATGTTCTGCTTTCAGATACTTCCTTTAAATCTCCCCATAGACAAAGTGATAGTTGGAGACAGAGACAGTCACTGTTATGAGAGTGTCAGAGACAAAGAGTCACCGGAATGAGAGAGATTCAAAAAGTTTATAAAAAGGGATGGTCAGTGATAGTCTGACCGGAGGGCTGTCCTACAGCCTGGCAGGTCTCCAGCAGGCGGTGTGTGCAAGAAAGATGGAGGGAGAGGCTGAAGTACTGGTTCTCCCTGGTGCAACCCCTTTGGTGTCTGTAGTATGAGTCCCTGGGTAATAGATGGGAAGCCTTTGGTGTTACAGCCGTATCCAGGGAACAGACGGAGGCAGCGTTGTGCAAAATTATGCCGGATTACTGGAGTGGTCATGGAGAGTGATCCTCAGGAATAGATTCACCAGCCTGTTATTAGGTGCAGGCTGGGATGAAGCTGTGTCCAGATATGGAAGCTGCAGCTTTGTCCTGGGTGTTCTTTGTATAGCACTGAAGGTGTGCGTCACACTATCTCTCTGGTGACTGACAATTTGCTAGGAGTGCTCTGTAGGTAGAGCTGGTGGTAAAGAGGCCTTGCCCCTTCCTGTCCAGGGGTTTTGTTAACTCCTAGTCAGGTGGTGGCTCACTCTCTTCAATCACACTCCAGTTCATATGAAGGAATACAATTGGATGATAACTTTAGCATAGTTAATCCTTTCCTGCACAGGCAGTATCTACCGCTGTTAACCCCTGATGACCAGGTCTAGAACCTTCTTTGAGGGATCGCGACTCCCTCTGTCAGCTCCTAACCTGGAGAGGGCACTGTTTGCAACCACTCCTCTGACCATGTATTGGCAGGGGTGTTGCAGATAAATATAAAATATATTTTTTTAACTATTTTGTTGTAGCTAAGAGCAGTCATTTAATATCCCGGGCAGTGCTGAGAGCTACAGCTAGTATTTTATAATTGTAGCTAAATCTTTGTCTGTCATAGTAAAGCATCCAGAGAGCTTCACCAGAGGTCACAATGGGTAGAGAGGTCCGTCTGTTGATTTTATTCAAAGTTTGTTAAAAGTTGTTATTAAGCTGTTTTACAATTGCAATGTGCAACCAAATTCTAAGGGGTTTGGAGATCTATAGCCCAGGATTGTAGTGATTCTGGTGCTCTCCAAGCTGTTTCACTGTGCAGGAGCACATCTCATCCTCTCCCTGCTTTCTCATAACTTCTCCCTCTGTCTGCTGTAATCTCACACAGTTACCATAGACCTTCCATGCTGCAGATTCGTAGTCTGCTACACTGTGTAGGAGCACTTTCATCTCCCACTGTGTCTGACTGAAACTTCCTCTGTTGCTGTGAGATGATGTCAGGCAGAGGGAGGGGTGGGGGAGACAGTGAAGCTGCAGCACAGAGTGGCTCTGGTAACACCCCCAGGACTCATTAGCATAGTTGATTTCAGAAGGAAAGAGGCCATGGATAACAAATATAAGAAGATTACCACAGGTAGGGACCCAACTTTGGTTCACTCCACTTTGCTCAAAGGATGTGTCATTTAGGTGTCAGGTGAGTTGACTAGAAAATTTGTCAAAACAGATTGCATGAATGGGGCCTGTTGTAATGCAGAGCTCTCCGGGTCTCATGTACTGTAGAGAAGAGCAGAGTGCTATGTCACTATGTCACCCTTGGTCTAATTAAAAGGAGTGTGACCTGGAAGTTCCAGGATTTAGTTTAATTAAAGGGTTAGTCTATTGGCAAATGAACTTGTGCTTTTCAAAGTCCACAAACAACACTCCTTATGGCAATAGACAAAGACTGCCCAAGCTGCAAACTCAGCCAGGAACAAGACCTGCTCCATGAGTTGGCTCATACCGGGGAAAACATATAGGGATGTGTGCTACTGATACTTCCAAAATGCATGTTCCTGTGCATGGAGCCTTACTCTGACTCACGGCATGAAGTTGCAAATGACTTTTGCAAGCACTTTTTGTGGTTGTTTTTGGTGGTTTGTGCCTATGGGAGACACATGTTTCTATATATCTCGTTAGTTATGTGAATGATTAGGCTATAGAAGTTGCATATCCCTTTATTCTGGTTTATTTTACTTATCGATATAGGAGATATACAGTTGGAACGGAGTCCGGGTGGCGGAGCTCAGTTCTGGGCTTAAGTCTCTGTACTTGCCCTGGGTGAAAGGCAGTAGGCCTGAGACACTTGAAGTTCCTGGAGTTGGAACAGTGGGCATTGCAGACAGACTATAAAGTCTGGTTCTGTCTCCAGACTCTTAGGCTCTGAACAGAGAGCTAGGACAGACCATGTGCTTCCACCCAGCAGAGGTTTATATACACCTTGGTCCAGTGGTAGCACCTCTCCCAATCACCTTCCAACTTGTATTGCAAGAATATAATTTGAACTTTCCACTCATGTCTCCAGGACTTCTCCAGAGCGGCTCAGATTCTCTGGAATGTCCTACCCCGGACAATTAGACTAATACCCAGTTACCAATGCTTCAACTACTCTCTAAAAACCCCTCTCTTCAGGCAGACTGATTATATTCCCTAACTGCATGTAACTTTCCCTCTTTCGTTTCTGGAAGAAAAAAAAAACACCCCTGTGTATACCTCCTGTCTGTTATCCTGCAAGCTCTATATGCCAATTTACAGGCTCCTCTGCAGTCCTATTCACCTTGGACTCTGCATTTATATTATGGTGGGCGAAGTTGCAAATGACCTTCTGATCTTTACAAGCACTTTTTGCAGTGGTTCCTGGAGGTTACATGTTTCTAAATATCTAGTTAGTTATGTGAATGATAAGAGGTTGCATATCCATTTAATTCTGGTTTATTTCACTTGTCCATACAGGAAGTGGATTTTGAAGAATTTGCATCAGATACAACAACAGCAACACCGCCTACAACTCCTCACACAGAACCCACAGAACCCGCTGTAGTGGACTCTACCTCAGACAGTCTGTTAGATCTCTACCCTCATCTAACAGAATTCTTCACAACTACTACATCAACAGCCTCACCAGAAGACAATGGCGAACATGAGCCAACAGATGAAAATGAGCCTACAGAAGCACCTCAGAATGAGCAATCCTTGAATGATGAGGACCCTGTGTCCTCCTCATCATCTGAAGATGTTTGTGAAGGAGAGCTTTCACAAGCAGATATACAAACATTTGAGAAGGCAATGAATGATTTTAGCAAGGACCTCCTAAAGCAGGTCCATCTTGCATCTAATACTCCAAATGTAGTGGTGTCCCCTTTCAGTATTGCTCTTGGTCTCTTACAGCTGGCACTAGGTAAGGACTTTCAATCTGTGCTTTCTGGTTAAACTCATTGCTAAGTATGGTGGCATCTTAACAATGTATGTATTATGTTTTATTGGGGCATAATCCTATATAACCCTGTTATTATCCCCTGTGGAATTTAATCAGATGGATTTCAGATGTAAAGTGTATTGACTTATCTAGTCCAAACTTGACTTTGGAGCAATTTTGCTTTTAGACAAATTGTGATATTGTATTTATTAAAAATGTTTCACCACCTCCATCAACTCTTACTATATACTTTAATAGGTGCCTTTTCACAGATTCTGACGTAGTTTGATTTTCTCTTTAGCCCCCACCATTACCGAGCAATCATTTTCGATCTATTTAGCTGTCGACAGTGCAAGTCTCTCTGCTCTATATCAGGACCATGGTTGATCAGTAGAGGGCACAAATTGATCTGAGTGAAGTTGGCCCCCCACCTTGTTCAAATCAAACAAAATTGGTGTCAAACGTTTGTGCTATGTTTGTGCTGGTTTGTGCAGCAAAAATTTTCGTTTGTGCCGCTATCGTTTTTTAGATATTAATGAGAGTTTCCAGAGGTCAGCAGAGGTCAAACAGCCCCCCCGCCCCCCACATTGTCCAAACCAAACAAAACTGGTGCCTAACAATTCTGCTACGTTTGTGCTGGTTTGTGCTGCTCAAATTTTTGTTTGTGCTGCTTTTGTTTTGAATATATGAACAAAAAATGAAAGGGCAAAAATTCAAGCAGCCCCCCCACATTAACCAGATCGAACAAAACTGGTGTCAAACGTTAGTGCTCCATTTGTGCTGGTTTGTGCAGCAAAAAATTTCATTTGTGCTGCTATCATTTTTAATATATTCATACTTTTTTCCAGAGGTCATCAGAGTTCATTTCTTCCAAAGTACAATGTGTTTGCTAGCTCCCCCTGGTGATCAAACTAGGGAAGTGTCACTAAGTTTGTTTTTTACCAGTTCATCCTAAACACCTTTAACCTATGTAAACACCTGAACATACCGTAAAAATGATAGCGGCACAAATGAAAATTTTTGCTGCACAAACGTAGCACTAACATTTGACACCAGTTTTGTTTGATTCGCTTAATGTGGGGGGGGGGGCTGCTTGAACTTTTGAACTTTAATTTTTTTTGTTTATTTATTCAAAACAAAAACAGCACAAACAAAAATTTAAGCAGCACAAATGTAGCAGAATTGTTAGTCACCGGTTTGGGCGAGGTGGGGAGGCTGGTTGACCTCTGATGAACTCTGGAAACTCTCATTAATATCTTAAAAACGATAGCAGCACAAACAAAAATTTCTGCTGCACAAACGTTTGACACCAATTTTGTTTGATTTGAACAAGGTGGGGGGGGGCAACTTCACTCAGGTCACAAATTGGCATATTGGGTACTGAAACCATACTAATTAGGCTTGCTAATGTCAGATGCATGGTCCTGGGTCAGATAAGAGAGACTGGCACTGCCCATCTTACAGTAGAGAGCAGAACGTGGTGGATGCTCCAGAATCTGTGGCACAATGCCTGTTAAGAGTTAGGATTGGTGAAGGTACAACAATGCAACATTGGTTAAGGGATGTATCTTAAATTTGACCAATAAGGCAAAGATATTTGTATCTAAAGATGCTATCTATAACTGTGGTGTGTTAAAGGATCCTTTTATATTTAGGTGCAGAAAACCAAACTGAAAAGGTTATTCTGGAGGCACTCCACCTGGAGTCATTACAATGTCTTCACGAGAAGTTACAAAAGGTGACAAAGCGACTGGTGGAAACTTCTTTAGCTGTAGCAACTCGCATGTATGTCCAAAAAGGTGTGTCTTGAATTGGGAAGGATCCCAATGTTCTGTGATTATTTGTGACCTTTGTTTTGGCTATAATTACAATGTTATCTAATAACAATGGGGCCAATGTTTTAAGACTTGTGCTTTGTACCAAGTCAGAATAACTCGGACGTTTCAATATCTTAGTAACTTTGGCAATATAATTGAAATCTCCTTGGCTGGTGTAGATTTCTGCTATAAGCTCCGTCAGTGTTCTGGTTGATTTGGCTGCCCAAGGCATTTTGGCCCTTCCTAGTCCACATTTTTCAAAGGTACCACAAAAATGCCAAGTAGTTGGTATGTCCATGGGGTGCAACAGAAATTGTGACTTTTATATGCCTTGTATACCAAAAAACTGGAATGATATGTTGGGGCATGTTGCGTAAGCCCTGGCATGCATGGTGCATCAATATAATTTATACGTGTTCTGCATTGTGACTTCTTCTTTCTCTTTTACTTAGGTTTTCGTATTAAAAAAAGTTTCCTCAGGAAATCTGAGAGGATATATGGTACAAAACCTGTGAACCTCAAGCATAGTATGCAACAGAATGTGGATGCTATAAACAAGTGGGTTAAGGAGGTCACCAGAGAACAAATCCCACAGTTTCTCTCCAACATCCCTTCCAATGTTGTCATAATGCTCCTCAATGCTATACATTTCAAAGGTAATCCTGTACTTGGATTGGTGGTTGATTTGTTGCACCTCCTTTTTGATCAGTATAATATCAACATCACCAAGTGAGGTGCTGTATGATGGATTAAAGTGGTTTTAATTTGAAATTGATGAGCCATCAAAAAAAAGGAAAAGTGAAATGGTCTCCACCAAATCCTTGGATCCACTTAGAAAAAAAGTGTCCTTTTTAGTAGAATTGAAAACGCATCCAGCACCAGTATTCAACAAAACATAGTCCAAAACTTTTATTTGTTGTTTCAGCATTCATTTGCATCTTTCACCCTTTGCCACCAGGGCCACTTTTTATCCTCCTGATCTTTTGAATCTGTCACTATAAATGGTTATAACTTTGGAACTCTTTAAGAAATCCAGGTGATTTTGAGATTGTTTCCTTGTTACACATTGGACTTTATGTTAGTTAAACAAATGTGGATTATTGTTTTTGTGGGATAAGAAAATTTGCTAAAAATGTCAAATTCAGAATTTTTCTGTTGACTGATCTAGTTAAAAGGATCAAGAATAGGTGATCTTTTTAGTGGTACATTTTTTTTTATCACGTTTTATAACTTTTTTGTGAAGGGACTTGATGAAAAATCATTTTGGGAAGTTTTCTGTTCACGGTGATACCAATATGTGTATTTTTTAATTTTTGTGATGGCATCAGACGCTTGATTGCCATGGAAACCCCAAACACGATGCATTGAAGTCTTATTGAAGCGGGCAACATGAAGAAGCTTGCTGTGGTCATGCTTGAGATTACTCTGATCATGGTTGTTACAGGAGGGTGTCGGCTGTAAATTAGCGCTGCTTATGGTGCCAGATCCGCTTGTGGGACGATACCATAAGCTTGCCGTGATAGTGCATGTTGCAGGAAGTCACTTAAGTTACTCGCCTGCGCCCATGACTACCGTTGCAGGTGAAGCCTGAAACGTATTGGTATGTTCCTGTTATATGGTAAAAGATGCAATCTTTTTATTTAAAGCTTGAACTTATAATTACATTTTGGAATGTACTTTGATGAATACTGGTGCTGGATTAGTTTTCAGTTCTATTGACAAGCTATCCCAGAAAAAGCCTTTATACACCGAATGCAGCAGAGTATATGGTAAGTCAATGATATGTTTCTGAAATGTTAAACTATGCTGATCAAACTAAATGTCAAATTTTTAAGCCCCGTTCCACAACCTCTTCCCTACCTCGGGAAATATAATCAAAGCAGATCGCTGTCACAGAACTGGCTTATCCATCATAGAATTGTCTTAAACCACTCTCGTCTCTGCAGCAGAAACATTGGGGGAATTTATTATTATGCACCAAAAGTATGATATTTTTAATAAATATGACTCTGTAGCATTGCAGCATAGTATATTGGTAGACAGACCGTCCCTGGGTTACGTATATTATATGTTTGATGTCGGTACAGGTATACATTCTAAGTATATCTCTAGCCAAATAATTTTTGATCCCTTTGACAATTGAATTTTAAAAATTTTGGGTTGTTATGGAACATGGATTAACAATGAAGCTTACAGTTGATCATTGCAGTCTGGGGCAAAAGTTCAGTAAGTTACTGGTGTCCAGAGAGCTTCACCAGAGGTTACAGTGGGCAGAGAGCAGGACCGCCAATAGGAAGTTTGGGGTTCCTCACTGGAAAATTTTGCGGGTTGCCACTACCCACAGAATGATAATACACCCCTGTGTGCACAGTGAATTCCCTGCACCCTGGAAGGGAGGAGGGTTTTTTGTGAGTTGCGTCACCTTCTCCGCCTTGGGGGGGGGGGGGGTTCCCTGAACACCGTCACACAGTCACACTAAACCCCCCTGATCGTGGCTCTGGTAGAGAGGTCCCTTTATAACTAAGAGTCCTCTGTAGGTCTGGTGCCTCTGTAAGTTGGGGGCTGCCTGTAAACAGGCTCTAGTTCTCCACCAGTTCACAACAAGCAAAAATGTGGATTCACAGATACTTATAAGACTTCCATACAAGAGGATAGAGAGTGCATCGAAGAACACACTTCTGGCATATTTGGCATATCCAATGTACAATACACACCTTTTGTTTGCACTTGCCATGTGGACTATGACCGTTTTAATAAATTATCTATTTTCACAGGAATTTGGAAAAATAAATTTGACCCTTCTAGGACTATAGCCGATGTTTTTTATGTGAATGACGATGAGTCGGTGATTGTGGACATGATGCTATCAACAAAGTATCCCCTAAGTTATTTTCCACATGATAAGCTAGACAGTTATGTAAGTGCTCAACATATATTAAATAAACTTTAGTTTACAACATTTTATGTATTTTTTGTAAAGCCTACAGAAGAAGTTCTTGAATACCTCCTTAAGAATAAATTTAAGGTGGTTTTCGGTACTTGCAATAAAAGTAAGAATACTGTCAAAAATGGAAGTATTAGAGGGTTTGGAGAAAAACAAAGCAAACGATCCAGCTTCCAAGGATGCAACAGAAGAATCTGAGCTGACTCTTGTTTACTCTATTAGAGGGTTGGTTCCATTTTTTTCAAGTTATCCCAAATCCACAGGATAAGTGCTAACAAGGTGACCATGAGGGTTGGACTGCAAGGAGCCCCACTGATCACCAGAATGGACCCTCCCAAGGACCAGAGAACAGGGACGCTTTTCCCACTAAATCAATTATATGAGAGTGTCGGAAATCTCTGAGTAAACCTCACAGACAGTGAGTAGGATTGCTGGCAATGGCTTATCTGTACTTGGCAATTTACGATGCTCCCATAAAATTAAATGTAGTGGCAAGACGCATGTCTGTGGATAGTATTTAGCTGCTTTTTTTTTTTTTTTTTTTTTTTTGCAAGCTCTAACTTACTGGTGTGTGCCCCTCTGGCAGGATATGCTATTACTTAAGCTTCTTATGCCCTGTTTTTTTAAAAGACGAAAAAAGCTTTTAAAATTATGAAAATGAGCTTAAGGGGCTCCAGGCGCAATAGGTGTCAATGTAACCTGGTACCCCTCAGGCTCATTTGCATAATTTTATAGGGCGCTTAAAGAAGAGCGGATCCTTCCAGAGGGGACACAGACCAGTATGTGTGATTGTTTTACAATCCTTGATTCTGGTGGTAATTGTCCTTTTAAAATGTACAAAATCTAATGTGGATGATTTACAATGTCCTTATCGTCTAGCACAACTGGATTTAACATACAATACTTTCTGCATTGATTGATAATATTAGTATAATTTTTATAATTTTGTAGCATCTTTATGAGAATGTGAATACAGGGTCAGACTTTAATGACTAGGGCCCTAATATAAAACTGGAGACCTTGTCAGTTACTTGCTGGCTGGCATTTTCCTTTTAATTAAGTCCCACTTAATTATATGAGCCATATTATTATGCAAATACAGAGGATGGTAGAGATTGTGCATACAGAATATGTGTATGAAGTACAGGGAATGTACTTTGTCATTTACCACTCATACAGGGGTGGGGGCCCATTGGTGGATTAACCGGTGGGTCAGTCTGAGATTAGATACCTGTATATAAAGAGAATCATAGTCTGTCCTGCATAAAGTCCTCTATTATTTTCTGTCTAGCAAATCTGAAAACTGGATTGAAATCCTCTTTAATAAAAAGTATTTTTACAAATTGATGTATTTAAAGAATGATGTCCTCTCTCTCCTTTCACAAGGTGGCCAGATTACCATTTAAAGGAAATATGAGTTTGGTTGTCGTCATGCCACAACAGTCCAACTGGAATCTCTCCAAAATATTAGACAACCTGAACAGAACTGAGATTTATCAGAAATTCCATAAGGAGACACCAACAATCCTAAAGATTCCTAAATTAAATCTGGATTTTAAGCTCGAACTCACTCATGTTCTGACCAATCTTGGTAAGAGTTTTGTTTTGTTACAAAGCGATCCCTGTCCGAGCTTTCTTTTCAGTGTCGGACTGGCACACCAGAGTACCAGAGAATCCTACGGAGGGCCCAGGCTCAACCCAATACTGAACCCCAGAGGTCCATAGGAAAACAACACAATTTGGAGGGTGCTAGAGTATATATCCTGGGGGATAATGAAGAGTGGGCCCCCAGATAGATTTACTCTGGTGGGCCTAAGGAAACAGAGTCCGACACTGGGTCTTTCTCTTCCATTGTCTTTTTACTTTGTAGGGGGCTCCAGGTATATTGTGGTAAATTCCTAATTTGGCTATGGCAGATAGTACCCACAAGGGACCATCACATAATAACTATACTGTTTTTAAGGTACAATAATATATTCTCTGTGCAACTCTATTATTGCCCCTGTAAATTTAGGTGTTTAGGTTTGAAAACCTGTCTCTTTCTTCAGAGGTCTTATTTGTCAGATCCTGGGGACACTTGGTCCTTAACTGTGGTTAAGGCCATGCTAACATTAGTAAATCATATCTATTTTATCTATATACATATTTTTTAGGCCTAATTGATCGGCCTATTTATATTCCTAAAAGTTTACTTTTAGGAATCAGACTCAAATTGGTCCGAACCAATGTTACTTAATGGCTATACTCTTGAGGAACATCTCCCCCATTCTTACTAAAACTTCTTGAATAATATTTTTTTGCTTCTTTTTTCTTTATAGAAAAGTAGATATTTAAAAAAAAAAATCTATTCCCTATTCTACAGGGAAATGATCTATTCTAGTCCTTTAATGTTTTAAATGGATTCCAACAATGTATGATTTTTATTTTCTGAACATCCTTTGCATTGGGTTGCATTGCATATCATTTATCTGCTCAATTTATCATTATTATTATCATTATTATTATCATTATTTCATTATTATTATCATTATTATTATTATTATATTTTTTTTTTTTATTTTTTTTTTAATTATTATTTTTTTATTATTATTATTTTTTTTTTTTAGGTCTTGGCCAGTTGTTCAGTCATCCAGATTTGAAAGGAATTTCGGATGAGCCTTTGTGTGTCACCAGTGTTGAACATCAGTCCACAATGCAGTTGAATGAGGAAGGTGTTGAGGCTGCTGCTGCCACCGCATCAGTTATGTCGCGATCGATATCTACTCTTACCATCAATCATCCGTTCCTGTATTTCTTGTTCGATGATATCACCGGTCTGCCCCTATTCCTCGGATATGTTCGTAATCCCAAACCGGGCTTTCAAAAAAAGAGAAGAGGGCCATTCAAACCAGAACTTCTGCCCAAGGGTTCCATACCCAAATAAGAAAGGAAGAAGTGGTAGCTCCTGGAACCTCCTTTATTGTCATTTGGTATGAGTTATGGAAGGACTAGTAGGTCTGGATTGGTCTCATTTTTCTTTGTTGTTTTTTGTTTTTTTTACATTTGCCAGAATGTCTACTAAAAAATACAGGACTTTTGTCTTGGATAAATCTGGCAACATTCACAAAGTTTTGTATTGCAAGATCTGGCATGCATCTTCCCGGAAATGCCAATATTTATCCTTTATACATTATGTGACCAACTTGTATCAATTTTTACCTGTTAAATAAATCTATTGAAATATTATTTTTTTCTATTGTATTGCCACATTTTGGCTTTAATGAAAATGTTGAAAACTGGTCTAAGGCTACAGACCATCACTTTTGTGTGAAGGCACCTAGAGGAGTTCTGCACCATACAACAGAGCTTTATGGACTTTGTGCCCCCATATGCAATCCTATGCACCTACAGACAGTGGTGCCGATTTTATTACTAGGTTTGTGCTTATTCTCTCTACTAGTGAATTTGGCATTGGCATTCAATCTGAATACCTGTTAAACAATGTGGCAGGGGGAAAACCCAACCCTTTTAAGGGCTCCAACAGCTGTGACTCCTACTGATCACAAGGGCGGCACCCCAGGGGTCCCGTTTTGGCTGTCTATTAGAATGCTGGAGAGAGCTGATCCGAACTTAACACACATGTGAATGGAGCAGCAGGAGGCATGATCACCTTACTGTACCACCCATTATTGAGAGCAGAACTTCCATTCTCTGGATTGCTGGGGGTCCAATCTCATGAAAAGTGAGGGTCCCAGTAGTTGAAATGTGGAATAACTTAAATAGTACAGCATGCCTCTCTCTAAACGCAAATATGGTATGCTCTAGTGGGATAATTAAAGCTCATACTACCTGCCTTTCATTAAAAAAAAAAAAACTCTTTTAAAGTGTACACTGTAACTTGGGTCAAAAGACTTTTTGGGGGCTATTGCAATACCAATCATATGTGTGTTTAACTTTTTTACATGTTTGTTTTTTCTTTAAAAAACTTTTTATTATTTTTAATAGAGAACATCACATTGCAATCTTTTAATATGTAATCTCTTGGAAATAGACATGTTCATTGTAGCACTGGGGGACGCTCTGAGGCTGTCTACCCCGAAAACAGTCAGCAGGATGCAATGCTGGCCATAACCAGCATTGACAGTGGTCTCTAAATGGTTAAACAGGTGCATCAGCAGCATTTGGGACAGGAAAGTGGCAGAGATCGCACTGGGCACAGCTTTTGTATGTGCACAATCCCCCAATGTAACTGTATGTCCAAATGCAGAAACTCACTGCTGCTTTGGACATAGTTTGGCTGCAACAGGTTAATGAATTAATGGGAGAAAGTCCCCATATCTAAGGACTAACCAGAAATTAATGTAGATAAAGTATTCAGTCTACACAACCTTTGTTATGTTGTTGCGTTCAGTTTAGGGATCCAACCCCAGAAATTAATGGACGTCTGGAATAGAATGTTAACGCTGGGGAACCACGATAACCCAGATGCCTACAGATGCGTAAAAGTGAAGCTACAAAACCCGATGACTATAAAGGGCAGTAGACCGGAGCAGCTGTTACTACAGACTGACAATGTTGTTAAACCATTATCCTTTTATTAACATTTTACACTGTCAAATTTTACTAACAATTGTTCAATTAATTATTCAAGTACAAAAAGGGCATTTTAATGGTCCCCAAAAGCAAAATGTAGAATAACGTCAGATGAGTTAAATCCACAAGGATGACTTGGGAGTGAAAGGGCGAATCCCATCACTTAAAAGTTCATCATTTATTATGTTAATGGTTATTTTCTGAAATAATCATTAAAATCTTAAGGCTGAGAGGGGTTATTGTAAATGAGTCCGCACTTAATAACTAACTTCGTAAACTTGTAGGAAGCAATTGATGTTAATTTATGCTCTAGATGTAATTAGCACCAGTGTAATTATGATTTTAGTGCCAGTCAGATGCCTGATTACAGCTCAGTCCTACCTTATGTAAGGCAATCAATTGGCAATCACTTAGTATGGACATCCTGCACCATATGAACATGAAAGATGCTTATTAATCCAAATGTGATAATTATCTGAAGAGTGAAATATTATCTTAACTGCTTGAGGCCCACCCAGTCTTTTACTATATTTCAGGCCAATTTTCTGCTACTTTCTAGTTGTACAACCAGGAAGAACTTCCTGGTTGTATAACGATCAATGAGCATTTCAGTGCAGGAAGGGTTTTATATCTATCTATAATTTGGATTTGGTTTTAGGTCCTTGTGTGTGACGCAGCAGTCATTGGCGCGTGAGTGCATCTCACACAATGATAGCACACTGGCCACCTCTTTGCAGCCTATCTGTTGTTTGCAGCTATATAACACACACATAGGGTGCTGTCATTCTGTAGGAAGCTTCATTGTTTACTTCCTGTGGATTAACCCCTACGGGACACAGCATCTTTTGGCCTAAAGGACGCGGCCCCATTTTTCAAATCTGGCCTGTGTCACTATAAGTGGTTATAGCGTGGGAACGCTATGAGATATCCAGGGGATTTTGAGATTGTTTTCTCGTGACACATTGTACTTCAAATTAGTTTAAAAATTTGGATGAAATCTTTTGCGTTTAGTTATGAAAAAAAACAAAATTTGGCAAAAATTTTGAAAAATTCTTTATTTTCAACGTTCTAAATTCTCTACTTTTGATGCAGACTGTCATAGCACCCAAATAAATTCATAACTTACATTTCCCAAATGTCTGCTTTATGTTGGCATGGTTTTTTCAGATTCCACATATTTTACTAGAATGTTATGAGGCTCAGAATTTGGGTGCCATCTTTCACATTTTTTGTAAAATCGCCAAAACCTGTATTAGATGGACCTGCTCAACTTCTAATTGACACTGAGAGGCCTAAATAATAGCGAGACTCGTAAATTACCCCATTGTGGAAACTACACCCCTCACCGTATGAAAAACCACTTTTAAGAAGTTTGTTAACCCTTTACGTGTTTTATAGGGGTTAAAACA
This sequence comes from Engystomops pustulosus, assembly GCF_040894005.1. Taxonomy (NCBI): domain Eukaryota; kingdom Metazoa; phylum Chordata; class Amphibia; order Anura; family Leptodactylidae; genus Engystomops; species Engystomops pustulosus. The sequence continues at coordinate 215,829,364 of NC_092412.1, read as the reverse complement.
AAATGGAGGTGGAGTCTGCAAATTGTAATATTTTTTCACAATACACTCATTTTGGGTGGAAAATTAAACATTTGTAATGGATAAAATGAAAAAAGGCTCCACAAAGTTTGATACGCAATTTCTCCCGAGTACACCGATACCCTATATGTGGTGGTAACCTGCTGTATGGGCGCACGGCCGGGCATAGAAGGGAAGGAGGCGCCATCCGGAGCAGATTTGCTATGTCACATTGTACAGGCTATAATTTTTTTCTTTTTTTTTATTGAGGACCTATAGGGGCTTATTTCTTTTGCCACATGAGATGCACTTTTCTAATACATAATTTTGGGGCATCTATAGCTAATTGGTGAGATTTAATTAACTCTTTGTTGGTGGAGGAAATGAAAATCATCAATTTTTAGGAAAATTTTTATGTGTTTTTTTTTTTTTGGCCGTTAACCATACCATGAAAATAGTATATTATTTTTATTCTATGGGTCGCCACGTTTATGAAAATACTTCATTTATATATATTTTTTTATTTTTTCCCATTTTTACTGAATAAAAAGTAATTTGGCAAAATTGTTGTTAATTTTAGCATCACCGTCTTTCATATGCATAACTTTTTTATTTTTCACCTCACAAATCTGTTTAAGGGCTTATTTTTTGCAAGAATGATAGCTCTTTTTAGTGGTCTTATTTTAGATTGCGTAACTTTTTAAAATCACTTTTTTAGAGCCTTTTTAAAGGGCATTAATAAAAAATCATCTTTATCAGAGAGAGTTTTTTTAGGTTGTTTTTTACGGGGTTCACTTTGCGGATCTAATAATGATTCTGTTTTATTATACAGATTGTTACGGACGCAGGGATACCAAATATGTGGGGGTTTTGTGTATTTTATTCAATTGTACTGAATAAAAACTAATTTGGAGAAAATCTTATTCATTTTAGCATCACCATCTTTTTATATGCATAACTTTTTTATTTTTTGGCAGATAAATCTTGTTAGGGGCTTATTTTTTGCGAGAACAGTTTTTAAATCACTTTTTAGAGCATTTTTTATAGGGTATTAATTAAAAATTATCTTTTTTCGGAATGTTTTTTTCGGAATGTTTGACCGCGGCGTGTAAGGGGTTAACACCCGCGATCGGAGCCGGCTCCGATCGCGGGTGTTAGCGCAGGCTGTCAGCTGTACTAGACAGCTGACAGCCGCTGCTTCTGGTACCGGCTCCGTTCGTGAGCCGGTGCCAGAAGCAGGACGTTATAGAACGTCCCCGTGCGCTAAGCATCTAGCCCCGGGGACGTACTATAACGTCCTGGTGCGCCTAGGGGTTAAAACCGCTCCCTGGTCCAATTAGTACCACAAGGTCACTTAAACACAAGCAAATTTGATGCATCCAGTGTATGTTAGCTGGAACGTCCAGTCCGAATGTTGAACTTAGCAACCGGAACTTGGTGTGTTATTTCCCGCAGGACGTTCCAGCCACCTAACACTGAGAATTTTATAAAACTCGCTCATAATAATTAAAATTCCTTTATATAGCGCACACCGATTTTGCAGCGATGCACAGAGTTTCCAAATCAGTCCCTGTCCCCAATGGGGCCCACAATCTAATCAACCTTACCAGTATGTTTTGAGTATGGGAGGAAACTGGAGGACCCGGAGGAAACCCACGCAAACACGGAGAGAACATACAAACTCTTTGCAGAGCTAATCAGAGCCGTGTTTTATTACGAGCCATGCATCTGTGTGACATCACATGACCAGGGATCGTTTATTTTGTCCAGGAAGTTACAATGAAGCTTCCTCTAGATTGACCGAAATCTAGAGAACAAAGAGGAATTGATAGAGAAAGTATATTGGAACACTATATAACATTTCTTTACTTAAACAATATCAATTACTTGCTGAAAGTCGACAAACCCTTTTAAAAAAAAAAAAAAAAAGTCTAAAAACAAGAAAATCTGTTCACGTGCAACATTTTGAGTGAAGAGAAGTTGTGTCCCAAAGATCCCTTATGATTTTACAGGGTGCAAACTTATGCCCATGCTAAATAACATACACATATTATTTTTTTTTCTAATTTGTACACTACAAAATTCAAAACGTATAGTGGGAGATTTATCACTGATTCTATGTTAGTATTCTGGTGTAGAAGCAGTGAAACGGTCACAAATTCTTGCGCAGTGCAAGCATTTGAAATTTAAATCGCAAATATGCCCCCTCCACACCATGTGGGCGTAGAGGGGTATGGCAGCCGTTGCAGGTGGCGGGCATGTGTCGTTCCCGCCCCATGCCTGCATTCTTTTGCAAAAATTTTGTTCGCTGGTTTTTTTAGACAAAACTACACCAGGTCCGACCTGTTGTTGTTTTTCTCGGCAGCCGGACCACCTGCCAGATGCATCAAGAAGCCCAAGCGTGGCCGCTATCACCTGCCAACGTAAGATAAATCTCCCAAATAGTTTATATGTGATTTAGGTCAAAGCAGCCAAGGAGGAGGTAACCAGTCATTGAATAAGACAGATCAGATTTATTGATTATGCCAACTGGATTCGGGTAGAAAATTGATTTTTGAATGAGAAAGACTTTATTAGGAATTGATTGCACTCACATTCTTTTTCATCTTTCCTTATTCTTTGCGGAACTCTAGGGGGAGCTAAAGACATATGCCTTAAACTCACTGGTGCACAACTGACTTATCATGATTACAGTTTAGTGTTCTGCAAGGAACTCCTTGTACCATATATCACTATGATGCTCAGAGTCCTGTCCTCTCCACCATGTCGGGTTCATAAAATCCAGCCGCACAAGGTACAGGATCCTGTAGACAGATTCTCCCACCTGAGCTGCGAATCTCTGCAGCTTCTCAAGAGTGATCCAGACTCCTTCCATTTCTAGTTGATGGATTGGTCCGTACTATGATGTTCATTTTGAGTTCATTTGAAAATTTTTAATAATGTATATATATTATAAATTACAAAACAAGGAATATTTCCACTTTTTGTAAATTTAACTCCCCAAAAAAACTTAAAAGCCCACATGACATGAAAAAAGGCAGTATGTAAAAAAACAAAAAAAAAACTGTTATGGCCTTTAAACTGCTGTGCGAAAATTTGTTAAAAAATGCCATGGACATTAAAGGGTTAAAGACCCACATATTTGCTTGCTCATTATGTTTATACTTTAAATTATTATACAAGCGGAATAAATAGGTAACCATATGCTGGGCGCCTTCACTATATACCGTACTTTCGTTACATATGTGAGTAATTTTTTTTTTCACTTTTTTGGCCTTTCCTCACAAATTGTAAGCTGAATCTTACCGCAATATGCTAACCACACTTCCACTAGTTATTTACAGCTACCAAAACAACCTACAATGTTTATGTAAACCATCTGGAGAAAACATTGAAGTATACCTTATAACATACATTTATGTTCCAAAACTGTTGAAGAATACAGATATATATATATAAATCTCACAGGTTTCTGCAATATTTGGATGTCCTAGGAAGTGATCCATTCAGATCTCACTACAAACACTTCATACTGAATGGATACTCTGGATCATCTGTTGTCTCTAGAATAGATCTATGAGGAGGATAATGTGAGCAGATGCACAAATTCATCAATAAATCTACACTTATTTAGATTAGTATAATATCTGATTGCTGTCCATTGTGTATATGTTCAGAGCAGGAGATGAGTAAATCTCACACAACATCCTATCTGCAGGCAGCTTCTTGCAGAGCAAAATCTTGTGCAGATTGTGCTTAAAAGCCTAATTTCATGTTATAAAGTAGGAGTAGCTGAGCAGATTATACATAGTGTGCCACCTGCGATCAGTATATTATAGAGCCGGAGGAGCAGATTATAGATAGTGTCCTATCTGCAGGCAACATGTGCTAGAGCAGGAGGAGCTGAGCAGATTGTACATATTGTCCTATCTGCAGGGAGCATGTTATGGAGCAGGAGGAGCTGAGAAGATTGTACATAGTGTCCTATCTACAGGCAACATGTTATAGAGCAGGAGGAGCTGAGCAGATTGTACATAGTGTCCTATCTTCAAGCAGTATGTTATAGAGCAGGAGAAGATGAAAAGATTGTACATAGTGCCCTATCTGCACCCGATATTTTATAGAGCAAGAGCTGACAACACACAGTACATACAGTAGTATGCAGACATAATTTTTATAGTACAGGGGTAAATGAGAACAATGTGAATGGCGTCCTATCTGTGGTTTCCAAAAACCAACGTTATTTCATTCCCTCTGTGTGCATTTTTTTTTGCTTCTTTCCATTTAATACATTTTTGTTGAAAGGTATAACATACACATGTAACAGGCATGAGGGTAAAGTACTTACAATGACTCACATCAATTGCAGAGAGAATGTCATCAAGGTAGCATCGGTTACAAGAAACAATGAATCAATCATCAAGGCAACACAAAATTCTCAAAACTACACTGACAGGGCAAATAGGCACATATGGAGACACGAGGAAGGAACAAGAGGAGGGAATAACTGTTTATTTGCTTCTTTATTTATTAGTTGTTATTAACATCTTCATCATAATAGCCAGTGGCCACACAGATAATTATTACTGCTCTTTTAGTTGTTCACTCTATGAGAAGATTTGTTGTGAATCACTTTCCTTAAAGGGGTTGGCCGAGTTTTGAAAAAAAACTATATGTGGCCGGGAGTGGGCTGCTTAAAACAATAAAGATGTACTTACCTTCCGGTGCCCTCCAGTATCCAGCGCTGCTGTCGCTCTGGTCTGGGCGCCATGTAAACAAACATGGCCGCCGGAGCAGCGCTGCATTCAGCTTCCGTCCCTATACAGAACATTGTGTATGGGGGCCGGAAGATTGTCGGGTCCGGCCGGAAGCTGAATACAGCGCTGGTTCGGCGGCCATGTTTGTTTACATGGCACCCGGACCGGAGCGACAGCAGCGCTGGATACCGGAGGGCACCGGAAGGTAAGTACATCTTTATTGTTTTAGGCAGCCCGCTCCCGGCCACATATATTTTTTTTTCAAAACTCGGACAACCCCTTTAACTGGTCAATTGTGTCTTTCAATCAACAAGCTTTCATATGTAACTTAACAGGTAAAGTGGAAATGTCAGGACTATTTGGCTTTAGTGTTCCAACACTTAGGGCTCTTTCACATTGGCGTTGTCTTTCACGTCCGTGGTTCAGTGATTTTAATGGATGCCTCACAAAGCCATTAATTTCTATGGGTGTTTTCACATTGGTTTTGTATTTTCACTGATCCGTTATCTGTGGAAAAAATTATGAAAAGTCCTTTTTTTTTATGGATGCAGATCATGGAAGGCAATAGAAGTCTATGAGGGTCATTTACTAAGGGCCCGATTCGCGTTTTCCCGACGTGTTACCCGAATATTTCCGATTTGCGCCGATTTTCCCTGTATTGCCCTGGGATTTTGGCGCACGCGATCGGATTGTGGCGCATCGGTGCCAGCATGCACGCAACGGAAATCGGGGGGGGCGTGGCCGAGATTCTGAAAAACCGCCGCATTTAAAACAATAAAAGTGTCGCTTGGGACGTGCTTACCTTCACTTGGTCCGGCTCGGTGAACTTGAGTGCGTTCAGATGCTTTTCAGCGCAGCAGCGCCACCTGGTAGACGGCGGAGGAACTACCTTGATGAATCCCGGCCGGACCCGAATCCACCGCAGAGAACGCGCCGCTGGATCGCGAACGGACCGGGTAAGTAAATCTGCCCCTATGGGTCTGAAAAAAAAAAATGGTAAAAGATCCTTTTCTTTTTCACTGATGAGGCTGAAAAAAACCCAGGTGTGATGTTTTCAAAACCATGTTAACCCCTAGGCGCACCAGGACGTTATAGTACGTCCCCGGGGCTAGATGCTTAGCGCACGGGGACGTTCTATAACGTCCTGCTTCTGGCACCGGCTCACGAATGGAGCCGGTACCAGAAGCAGCGGCTGTCAGCTGTCTAGTACAGCTGACAGCCTGCGCTAACACCTGCGATCGGAGCCGGCTCCGATCGCGGGTGTTAACCCATTACACGCCGTGGTCAAACATGACCGCGGCGTGTAAGGGTGTTTGCGCTGTGGATCGGATCCCCCGTGCCGCTTACCGGGGGATCCGATCCACTTCTGGGCAGCTCCGAGGACTGGCATGTGCCCTGGAGCTGCCCGGTCTCCATGGCAGCCAGACCCCTTCCGGGTCTGACTGTAAACTGTCTGAGCATGCGCAAGCTTGCTCAGACAGTTTACACTGCTCTACAATAAAAAAGTATTGTAGAGCAGTGTATTGAACTTAAACCAGTGATCAGAGCATCACTGGTTCAAGTTCAAGTATGTATAAGTAAAAATATGCAAAAACACTTAACACTACACATTATAATAAATAAAAAATAAATACATAAAAATATAAGCCCCTAAAATGTCACTTTCCCATAAAAAACACAAAAACACAAAAAACCCCGCATATTTGGTATTGCCGCGTCCGTAACAATCTGTATAATAAAACAGAATCGTTACTGGACCCGCACGGTACACGCCGTAGAAAAAAAAACGCAAAAACATTCCGAAAAAAGATAATTTTTAATTAATACCCTATAAAAAAATGCTCTAAAAAGTAATTTAAAAAATGTTATGCACTCCAAAATAAGCCCACTAAAAAGAACAACTCTTCTCGCAAAAAATAAGCCCCTAACTAGATTTGTCAGCCGAAAAATAAAAAAGTTATGCATATGAAAAGATGATGATGCTAAAATGAACAAGATTTTCTCCAAATTGGTTTTTATTCAGTACAATTGAATAAAATACACAAAACCCCCACATATTTGGTATCCCTGCGTCCGTAACAATCTGCATAATAAAACAGAATTGTTATTAGATCTGCAAAGTTAAAGCCGTAAAAAACAAAACAAAAAAAAGCTCCAGAAAAAAGATCATTTTCAATTAATACCCTATAAAAATGCTCTAGAAAGGGATTTAAAAAATGTTATGCACTCTAAAATAAGATCACTAAAAAGAACAATCCTTCTCGCAAAAAATAAGCCCTTAAACAGATTTGTGATAAAAGTTATGCATATGAAAGACGGTGATGCTAAAAGTAACAACATTTTTGCCAAATTACTTTTTATGCACTAAAAATGGGAAAAAAATAAAAAATCTATATAAATGAGGTCTTTTTGTAATCGTGGCGACCCATAGAATAAAAATAATATACTATTTTTATGATATGGTAAACAGCCAAAAAAAAAAAAAACCCATAAAAATCTTCCTGAAAAGTGATGATTTTCATTTCCTCCACCAACAAAGAGTTAATAAAATCTCACCAATTAGCCTATAGATTCCCCCAAATTACGTACCAGAAAAGTGCATCTCATGTGGCAAAAGAAATAAGCCCCTATAGGTCCACATTAAAAAAAGAAAAAAATTATAGCCTGTACAATGTGACATAGCAAATCTGCTCTGGATGGCGCCTCCTTCCCTTCTATGCCCGGCCGTGCGCCCATACAGCAGGTTACCACCACATGTAGAGTATCCGTGTACTCGGGAGAAATTGGGTAACAAACTTTGTGGAGCCTTTATTCATTTAATCCATTGTAAATGTTTAATTTTCCACCCAAAATGAGTGTATTGTGAAAAAATATTACAATTTGCAGACTGCACCTCCATTTTGTTTTAACCCCTATAAAACACGTAAAGCGTTAACAAACTTCTTAAAAGTGGTTTTTCATACGTTGAGGTGTGTAGTTTCCACAATGGGGTAATTTACGAGTCTCACTATTATTTAGGCCTCTCAGTGTCAATTAGAAGTTGAGCAGGTCCATCTAAATACAGGTTTTGGTGATTTTACAAAAAATTTGAAAAATGATACCTAAATTCTGAGCCTCATAACATTCTAGTAAAATATGTGGAATCTTAAAAAACCATGCCAACATAAAGCAGACATTTGGGAAATGTAAGTTATGAATTTATTTGGGAGCTATGACTATCTGCATCAAAAGTAGAGAATTTAGAACGTTGAAAATAAAGAATTTTTCCAAATTTTTGCCAAATTTAGTTTTTTTTCATAACTAAACACAAAAGATATCATCCAAATTTTTAAACTAATTTGAAGTACAATGTGTCACGAGAAAACAATCTCAAAATCCCCTGGATATCTCATAGCGTTCCAAAACTATAACCACTTATAGTGACATAGGCCAGATTTGAAGAATGGGGCCGCGTCCTTAAGGCCAAAATAGGCTGTGTCCCCTAGGGGTTAAACTTTTAGTTTTTTATTTTGCGGACACTGAGACAAAACGCAAGTAAAACGAAGACACAACAGAGACAAAACACAACAGCTTTGCAACTGAAGCTGAACATCAACGGCAATGTAAAAGAGCCCTTCTACTTGCCTTACTCCGCTGCTCGCTGCGCCTGCACAGTTGTTCAATGAAGCCAGCATAGTAGACCTTAGCTTCGATGCCCTCAGCTGCCACCAGTTCTCCTTTAATATAAGCCCGGTCCGTAAAGGGATTATATAGGGTGAGGAACCAACCCGGTAGCATGTATATAAGCGAAGACTCGAACGTGGGGATTCGTGGATTGAGAAAAAAGAACAATACAGGTTAAATTTTATATTAATTACACTAGACAAACAGTACACACAATAGTTATATATACAGTTAAACAGAGTGCAACATACAAGGTTAGGACTACAAGTATCAGCAATTCGGTATGTTAGTTACGTTACATTGTGTGGGCCTAAAGGAAACTTAAGCCTCACTTAAAGATCCTTCCTGTACTTGAGGTGCTCTGATTATGAGGGGTGCTCTGATTATGTTAGGTGCAGGCACACCCCTGCACACCCCCAGGAGGGCTCTAGGACCCTCCTACCTGGTATTAATTCCAGAACCTTGGAGAAGTCATAGCTTCTCAAGGGGAAGTCATAGGGTCAGGGTACTGGTATCATTGCATCTGGGTGAATCCCCTGGTTTGCATTGATACCAAACACGACCCATTTGCTATGGTCCCATCTCGAGATATTTATATCTCTGGACCCAAGGATAGAACCTAATTATTCATATGATACCCTGGTGATACAGGTTTCAAAAATGTATTTTCCCTTGGGCTGAGATGGACCTTAACTCCAGAACTGTCCATAACCAACATATTGGTTTTATGAATCATTGGGGCACATTTACTTGCTCCGTCCCCGGAGTTCACAGAAAGTGCATTGTCCGACTCCAATGCACTCTGCTGCGATTCACTTAGATTGTGTGCCCGATATCCTGCTTGTGCCGCTTACACACTCAGGTCACGTTCTATTTTATGGTGCAAGCAAGTGCTTGGTCTTGCGACACAATTTGAAAATTAAATCTTGCGTTCAGTCCGCGGCATGCCCCTAATTTGTGTTGCATGAAAGCCAGCACAGTTGCGCCACAAAACGATTGCATGCATCACAATCCCAGCGCAGACACCTGTTAAATACCTGTCCAAGCCGTGCAATCCCCAAAATAGGTGCAAAGTCCGATGAAAGTGCAGTGTGCGATCCTTAGTAGATGAGCACCATTGTCTTATATTTAAGAAATGGAGGGCGATCCATGGAGAGATCTATGGAGTGGCTGTGGAAATCCTTTGAAGTTATCCCTCCTGGAGTGATAGTTAACACCCTAGCTACCTCAATTAGGCTATTAAGACGAGGCAAGGGGGGGGGGTAGTAAGGGGCATGGATGAACAGGACAAATTTTGGGCGCAGTGAGCCCTGTTCTCCCACTCTGTCCAACAACATATGGTAATATATATGCTGAGCTAGGTGTACTCTACATCATTTATTTCTTGTTTCTGTGTATATTGTGGGCTCTGAATTTGTTTGTGTTGTATTCAGTATGCAGTTTTTCATGTGTGTAGCGCTTTACATTTATCATCTCTTGGTCCCCTCTGTGTGACCTGTGAACAGAACAGATCTGGCATGTGAATCCTCCTTGTTCATCACAGGCACATTTTCAAAGAATATAAGAAACTGCACTAAAACTGCTATGCCCATGTGTAATGCCAGGTGCGGCAGATTCATTAAGAACCTGCGGCAGAAATCATGAATCTAGCGCTTCCCTGCACTGGCCCCACAGAGTTCACTAACTTTTTTGTGGTGCACCTTTAACATAGGACGTGGAATAGCTATAAACATCATAAATCTGGCTCACAGTCCGATTGAGCACCGGAACGCCCCCCTAATTTGTGTCGCGTGGTGCCTAGTGCGGCTGTGCCACAAAATAATCGCGTACAACACATTTGTGGTGCAGACACTTCTTAACCCCTTAACGACCTGGCCCTTTTTAGTTTTTTCACTTCCATTTTTCACTCACCACCTTTTATAGGTTTTATAATGTTTTTATACATTTACAAAAATTAAAACCTCCTGTACAAAAATATTTTTTTGCATTTTGCCATCTTCTGGGGCTAATAACTTTTTCATACTTTGGTGTACGGAGCTATGGGTGGTGTCATTTTTTGCAACTTTGTTTTCATTGCTGAGGACTATGTGACCTTTTTGATCACTTTTTATTGATTTTTTAATATTTTTTTAAATTTGCAAAAAAGTGCGCTATTATCCGTTACGGGGTTAAATGCAGTGAAGAACCGTTATTATATTTTGATAGATCGGGCATTTTCTGACGTGGAGATACGTGTATAATGTGTTTATGATTTTTACTGTTTATTAATATTTATATCAGTGATTTAAATTTCTAGGTTTTTTTATTGTAATTAGTTTTTTTTTACTTTTTTTTATTTTTACTTTTACTATTTTTCAGACTACCTAGGGTACTTTAACCCTAGGCTATCTGATCGATCCTAACATATACTGCCATACTACAGTATTTTCCTCCTCATTCATTACAATTAGCACCTTGTAATGAATGGGTTAAAACGAGATAGCCTCAGGTCTTTAGAAGACCCGAAGCTGTCATGGCGATGGATCGCCACTCCCCGATGACGTCACGGGGAGCAACGATGCGGGGCAAGATGGCGGCCTGCATGCGCCCCCATCTTTTTGATGCCGCCGGCAAAACACCCGGGATCAGTGCTAGCACCAATCGCGGGCGGTACCGGTAAGCCTTTGCTGCAATATGCATCAAAGACTTACTGGCTATGGAGAGGGCTCAGCCCGCGAGCCCTCTCCATGCATCGGGACCTGACGCGCGCCGTGTTGTGAAGGGGTTTACACTAGAAAAAACTTGCAAAGTCCGACAGAAAACTGGTGCATGGTCCTAAGTAAATGTTCCCCTATAGCAGCGATGGCGAACCTATGGCACGCGTGCCAGAGAGGGCACGCAGAGCCCTCACTGCTGGCACGCGCCCCATCCTCCCAACCACTGCCAGGTGCGGACAACCACTGTCCACACCTGGTTGTCATGGCTGTTAGCAGTATCGGAGCTGCGCTCCGATAATGCTAACAGCCATGACAGAGCAGGGCGCTGACACTGCCTGCTGTCACTCTGATCACTGCAGCGCACAGGACGGTAAGCATCCCCGCGCTGGCAGCGAAATGATGTCATTACGCTGCCAGCGCTGGGCACCTTACTCCGTGTGCGCTGCAGTGATCAGCCGGAGGAACGAGTCTGAGGTGAGTGTATTTATTTTTTTAATTCGGCGCATCCATCCTGCCCGCTCCCGCACCTCCCATAAAACTCCGCCCGCAACCGGGCCGAAACTCACGGCCCAAACTGCGCCCGCTACAACAAGCCCCCCCCGGCGCGCCCGAACCCCAGCCTGTTATGCCCGCTACCGCAACCCGCCGCCCCCCCCCCCCCCCCGCAAGGACTCCGGCCGCTCTCACTCCCCCCCCCCTTCCCCCCGCTCAACTCCGGTCACTGCCCCCCATCACCCCCTCCCCTGAAACTCATGCCTCATAACCACACTGAAACGAACTCCAGATGCTGCACCCCGACCCCCCCCCCCCCCCTGGAACAACAGACACCTGAGCAAGAGTAAGTAGCATATGTATTTTTATTTATGTATTTATGTATATGCATATTATATTATAAATTTATATGTGCATTTATATATACCTGTGTGAGGGCTTATTTTTTGCATAACATATTTTACTTCTCATTTATTATTCCATGTCGTGTACTGGGAAGCTGGATTTTAATACTTTCGCTGTGCGCTCCAAATCATTTGTGTCCTTTATTCTTTGGTTCGGTCCTATCGCAGTGATACCAGATTTGTAGGTTTTATTGTGTTTTAATGCTTTTTCTATCATCAAAACAGTGTACAAAAAAGAAAATAGTTTCGCCATCTTGTGACGCTAATAACTTTAGTGCACGGAGCTGGGGAGATTTGGGTTTTTTTGCTTAATGAGCCGTTGTTTTCATTGCTACCATTTTGAGGACTGCGTGACCTTTTGATAACTTTTTATTACTCTTTTATGTGATGTAAAATGGTGTAAAAGTGGCGTTTCAGTGTGTATAGGACTGCTGTAACCTGTGTAAATTGATTCTAAACTAAACCGTCAGTTTTCTGGTTAAATAGCCGTACTGGCACTTTGCGATAAGTAATAAGGTTTTGGGTTGCAGTTTAGGCACTCGGTCTCTAAAAGGTTCGCCATCACTGCCCTATAGAAACAATCAAAGCACTGACCATACGGGATCGGCCTACCTAAAAAACAATAATAAGTGATAAAACAGCACAAATAAGAGACCTGCCCTAACACTTAGTCATAGTTAATACTCCCATAGTCCTGAATAGGAAAAGTGCTACTAATGCCAGTTGGACGGTTATTTGCATTGCATGACAGACCCCTGTGAGTTTCAAAGGATTTTTTTTACATTCAATTACCTCCGAGACAATGCCAGGTTTCTTCACAATCCTTACGAGAAATACAGAAATAAAGAAGTAATGGCTCCAGACGCGGCAGGAATGTTACCCGCTGCCAAGAACTGAATTGAAATAAGATTCCATTTACAGAACATATGAAAATTATAATCATGGAACCTAAACACGTCTGCGAGGAAAACAAGTAATGGTTACTATTCATTTCACAATTACAGTCATTTTCTTGGTCAGGACTTGAAGCAAATTCACTCTCTTTATCCCAGAACACTATCTTTCCAGACAGTTCCTAATAATACAAGCCTAAGAGAACATCCAAATAACTTGCCGCAATATTGTTTGTACAGGGTGGAAATATTCATTCATGAAAGGTTCTGTGGATACGTGAAACCCATGGTACTAGGCTGAGAGACAAGGACTTACAGGGCACGGATAAGATTACAGGTTTCATATTCATAATAACTGGTTCCGATCCAGAGGACTGTAGGTTTGTCCTCACAAATGAGAACTAAAATATGGTTTTTACCAGAAAATTAGCAAATTGCTTCCTATTAGCTTGCTACTTTCATTACACAATGGACACAAAACGACTCATTCAGAGAGGCGTGTCCTCTGCGCTTCCAAAAAAATAAAAACGTATGTCAATAAACCAGGACCATCACCTGGACAGAGTGGGTGAAGCAATGTATACTGTCATAATTGTTCAGCACTGCAATTAACCCCTTAAAAACTTGACACTTTTTTGTTTTTGCATTTCTATTTTTCACTCCCGACCATCAAAAATCTATAACTTTTTAATGTATCCATGTACAGAGCTGTGTATGGGCTTGTTTTCTGCATAACAAATTGTACTTTGCAGTGACAGTATTTAATATTCCATGCCGTGTACTGGGAAGCATAAAAATAAATTTAAATTTGGTGTCGTAAAACGCAATTGCGTCATTTTCTTATGTGTTCAGTTTTTACGGCTTTCATTTTGCTCTACAAATGACGCATCTCCTTTATTATTTGGGTTGGTAGGATTATGGAGATACCAAATTTATATAGGCTTTATTGTGCCTTCATACATTTTAAATAATTACAACCTTCTGTATACGAAACGCAATTTTTTCATTTGACTAAATTCTGACACCAATAACTTTATCACATATCAGTGTACAGAGCTGTGTAAGGATCATTTTTTTGAGGAATGAGCTAACATTTTCATTGCTACCATTTGCTACCAGACTGTACAACCTTTCGATAACTTCTTATATAAGTTTGTATTTTTTTTTTGCGAAATGTCAAAAAAGTGGCTGCTATCTGCCATTACAAGTTTCAGTGTTGAGCATAACCATTTTTATATCTTGATAGATCGGATTGTTCTTGCTATTTTTTTAGACCCTCTAGGATACTTTAACCCTATGGAGTCTGATTTCTCTTACTATACAATGAAATACTAATGTATTGCAGTATAGGGAGAATTTGCTATAGATCTGTAAAAATGTGCAACTGACACAAGGTTACAGATATTCAGCAATGACAAGTTCTGGAGTCTTATAAAGGCTCCAGACTGTCATGCAACTGATCCTCGCTCCACGATAAAGTCACTTCTGGCGGTTGTTTTGCCAGTAGGTGTTTATTGCAATTTGCAGCAAGTACCCAGCTTATATGGAAAAGGATTCAAGCCGAGAGCCCTTTCTATATTCCCTTAACAGCCTTGTGATGTACTATTACGTCGCAAGTCATTAAAGGGTTAAGAAGCAATGAAGCTCTGCCTGTTCCATTGTTGGCGGTTTTTCAGCATTATTATACAGCTGATACCTGGCTCCCACTGGCAGATGAACCCTTGACCCAATGAGGTAGGTTAAAGTTCCATGTTTAATACTGATCACTACAGAGGTTGTCCTGTGACAGCCTGTACTACTATAAGTTCTACTAAAATATTACTAATGTTGATAACAAGCATTAACAGTGTATTATTGTTTTCCCATTTGTTTACTTATTTTTCCACTCACTGTGCAGAGCTTAACAGTAGAAAAAGGGAGTGTAGAGGATCACACTTGAAGTTTCCTACAAAGCCCACAATGCCTTGCATGTACCTTGTTCTGATTGGTCTTGTTTCAAGTTTCCCATTTGTGTGAAGTCTCCTAACACCTTGCTACAGTTCCTATAGTTTACTGGTGTTTTTAACACCATAGTTATCTGCCAAAATGTACAATTTATATTGCAGTATATTGTAAAGGTGACCATATATTATGTTCAACTTACCATGTGGGACTGAAAACAGGTTTAAAATAATATTTAAAGTATAAAAGCTGAAAAAAATTCTTAATTTTTTTGATAAATAAACATAATTAGTATTGCATATCCATGAAATACAGAAAATTAATTATTTTGTCCAAAACAATAAAACAAAATATCATCCATGTGCTGATTCTTCTTTCCCATATTATCTGTGGTTTGGAGAGACATTAGTTCGGTCAACTTTAAACTAATGTTTTTGCCAACTTTAACTCAGTGACCAGAATTTTAGCAAATATATTAGAAACATTCCACTTCTGTAGCTCTTGGCTGACTAAGCATAAAGTAGCATAAACCTCCCTAATATACGGTAATTATTTTAGCTTCTGTAAATATTTTATGTCACCCTGGGGTTAAATTTGCTTCTATTTCAGATTTCTCCTTCTTTAAAATGTATAAAACAGAAGGTAATAACAATTATGTATAGGGTAAGTTTTCGCCTTTTTTTTTTTTTTTTTAGCAGTAATTGCTTTATTGTCATCACTTTAACAAGTTGACAATTGTCCCTTTGGAATGCACAATGACTTTGGTTGGTTCTGTCTATTAAAGAAGATTTACTTGAGGTCTATGGGATACCAGGGCTGCTCAGTTGTGCACCGGTTGAAAGATTGTCTTAACAGATGTCTGAGCAAAACCTTATCAGCACAAATGTGGTATGACGCCGAGAACACAAAACTCCCATCTAATCAATAATTCAATCTGAGATGTCCCAGAAGCGGAGAAACTTGAAAAATATACATAAGCCCCGTAACAATTATTTGTGCACAACATAGATACCCCAAGAAATATACATCTGGAATCTAGTTAAGATGATACATATTAATTATTCACAAGCAGACTAATAGCGGAACTATAATATCTCATCCGTAAAATATTCATGACAAATTGATAAGCAATGATATCTTAAGGTGATGAAGCCAGAACATCGATCCAATGTATGTCCCAAGTCAAGGTGAACGAGGCATTAACATGCATGTGAAGTCTCCCAGTTACTGAACACTAGATACGGTTACCCGTGTATTAATGCACAAAACCCTTTTTTAAAAAGAGCATCAGGAAATTAAAGGAATTTAAAAAAAAATAAAAAAATTTGAAGGTCACATACTCTTTTTTCTCTAAATATCCCAGTGAGTTAAAAGAGGGGAGTCTCCCTTTCAGGAAATTAAAAAGGAACTTCACAATATTTCAAAGGTCAATGTACTCCATGTATTCTAAATATTAGTTCTAATAAAGGATTTCATCTGGCCATGGCAAGGGGTTAGCTTGTAACACGCTTATAACACGCACATCACATATTAGGATGTTCAGTGAATTGAACAAGGGCACAATGTAAAAGAAACGGCTCAATGGACTCTAACTTTTCCATACAAATATGCTGAATTCAATAGTTTAAATGAAGAAAATACATTTTTAAAATGTTTTTTTCTCCACTAAAGTAACAAATTCCTCTTAAATATGTCTTGGGCTCCCAAGGCGGACTACACATGGAGGATTTAAATTAGAGCCATAGAGGCACAAACAGAAGAAAACGGATAGAAATCAAAGAAGTTTTGAAAGTTATATAATTTTCCAATATACTTTCTGTATGAATTCCTTACTGTTTCGTACATTTCTGCGTGCCGTCCTTCAACAGGAAGTGTCCTTGTTTACTTCCTGTGGGTAAAGACCTTCCCGTGGTCATGTGATGTCACACAGGTGCTTATGATTATCACATAAAGCCGTGTCTCATATAATGAGCCGTGCACCTGTCTCATGCAATAGTGAGCCCACAGTTGCGGTGGCAGGATCTTAACGCAATGCCCCACTCTGATGCCCCCATCAAGCCACCCCAACTTGGGGTGCCTTGACGGGGGCACAAAACTCCCACTATGTCACACTTTTCCAATAGGAGGAGAAAAAAACAGACAAGAGCCGCCATTTTAATAGGTAGATTTAGGATTTTTATCAGTAAAAACCAGGGGTAGTGTAAAAGCCAAGGGTAACACGTTTTCGAGGGTAATTTTTAACGTGTAAGAGTAAAGGCTAAGATGATAGTATCCACTATACCTGCGGAGGCTGGCAGTGTAGGGGTAAAAATGCTTGTATTAAGTTCCCTTTTAGGTCTTTGTCTCATGGACGACCGGTAGGGACAAAGCTTTTGATTGAAATTGGGCAAATTACAGTGAATTGTGTCTGGTTTTGAAATGATGAATCATTGTCAGACCTGAAGGAATGGATGATATCTAATTGCTCCCTTACCATCAATTTAGCAGCCAGTGATTTATTCAGCCTCTGAGGTAGTTTAGAGTCCACAGGATGACTCTTTTATTTGAATATATAACATTCAGTTGTAATTTGCTGTCTATTTCGTAATAGCTCTTAATGGGTTCGTTTGGTCGATCATTTTGAGTACTTTAAAAACTTTAAAGGAAATCTACAGTCTGGAATTTGGAACTTTTTTTTAGTAAATCTAGAGGTAGATTCCCCATCACCTGCAGAGGCTACTCGGGTTATTGTGGCAGGTGCAGTGACTACCGGTGAGGCTCAGTGATTCCGGCAGAGGCTTCTACACATGCGCAGAGCTCCCCTTTAGCTGACAACTTAACGGAAGCCACTGCACCTGCGCCAACTCATTTACGAGCGACATGGATTTGCGGGAGGGGGGAGCGCAGCAGCATGGGTAATAGTAAATTTGGCTGGCAGGGAATCCCTGTGCACATCGTAAAAGCATCAAAATGTTTCACAATTCATAGCATTCATGGCATGATAGATTACCCCAATATGTCCAGTTATGAAAAAAATTCTTAGGTGGACATGTGGATAAACTCTCATGTATCATAAATATGCCCTTTTTGAGCAAATCTGTGACCTGAATGAAGACCTATATGAATGCAAATGAGGATATTATTTTTGTTAAAGGAGGATCCATAATTGTCAATCAAGGCCAAATGGGAGATTTTTGTGGTGCAATTGGACTAGAGAGTGGATGTGCAACATCCCCCACCAGGGCCTAGCCTTTTCCGTGGCTTGGGGAAGCCGGAGCCCTAGGTACCTGAGTGAATGGCTAAGCAAGGCCTAGCACTCCAGGGTGGTCATGGTGCTTGGTAGCAGGGAATGGAGGCCTTGTCCAGACCCTGGCAGGTCTCTGGCAGGTGGAAATAAAGTAGAAAATGGAGGGAGTGGCCGAAGGTGTAGTTTTCTACCTGGGGCCACTCCAGTGTAGTTATGGGATGCCTGGTGTTGGTGAGTGGGGCACCCTTAGTGGTAAACAGCCTGACACAGGGATCACTAAGAGGTAACGTTGCTAAAACATTCAACTTATTGGTACTTGCCAACGGCCACAACAGCAGCACCAGCTAAATATAGATGGCTGGTTGGATACGGTTTCACAGGAGGTGCTCACAGCCTGGTAGGTAGCTTCAGGCTGGATGGGTTAGTTGGCTGCTTCAGCAGCAGGGTAAAGCAGAGTCCTGGTGGTGGAGGTCTGCAGGTACCTGATGGCTGCAGACCATGTGCTGAGGAGATCTGTGTCTCAGCACTCTCTGGGCTCTCCCTGGAGACACCTCAGGGGACAGACCAGAACCTTCCACATCCAATGTTTATATAACCTTGGGGATCGTCCAGCTCAGGTGTGTCATCCAACCAACTCTCTCTTTGCATTGCAATCAGCAATCTGGTCAACATTATTAACATTGCTCCTCAGGCAGTGTTATCAGCTGCATTACCATTATCCAACACTTGAGACCCCCAGCGAGTTAATCAGGCTCCTGAACAAATCTCTATGGAATGGAAAGGGATTTCGTTTCACAACACCAGGTATAACCCTTGTATCGGCAGGGGTGTTGCAGGTGGCAGACCGCAGGGCAGGGTCGGACTGGGGTACCTGAGGCCCACCAGTGAAATTGATTTTGGGGGCCCACCTACTAATACATAGAAATATTCTGGGTTAAGGGAATCTCTAAGCACTAGCGGGGGCAGAGAAATAAAGGATAAGGTAATCCCTTTCTCCCTCCCTCTTTGCTAGTGCTCGGCTCTTGGTTTGTGTACAGGGGCTGCAGTGGTGACGTTATCTCAGGGCGTTAGTGTTAGGGATAGTATAAGAGTTACCCCTGGTTCCTGGGCTTCTGCTGGTGGCTGGGCTGTGGTTAGGGATAGTATAAGAGTTACCCCTGGTTTCCCGGGCTTTCTGCTGGTGACTGGGCTGTGGTTAGGGATAGTATAACAGTTACCCCTTGTTTCCCGGGCTTCTGCTGGTGACTGGGCTGTGGTTAGGGATAGTATAACAGTTACCCCTTGTTTCCCGGGCTTCTGCTGGTGGCTGGGCTGTGGTTAGGGATAGTATAACAGTTACCCCTTGTTTCCCGGGCTTCTGCTGGTGGCTGGGCTGTGGTTAGGGATGTAAGTGTTCGCACTGCACCAACCTTCCAATAAGTTAATTCTGAAAACCTTTATAAGAACTGATTACAATAACCCTACAGTACATAATTTGAGCGCTGTCTCACACTAGAATGTTATTCAGTGACTACAATACTGGATCTGACACAGGAAGAAGTAGCATCTAGTACCTCACAGGTGTCATGTCTTCTCATTCAAATCCAGAATCAAACTAAAATCTGGTTGCAGAATTTTCTGCAACCAGATGTGTTCAGCTTTGGGAAGCAGATCCCCCTCACTGCGCCCCTAAAAATACCACAGTTACTTAGAGTATAATGTATAGCATACAGGGAGCCAGCCTGCCCCCTGTAGTATACAGCCAGCCTGCCCCCTGTAGTATACAGCCAACCTGCCCCCTGTAGTATACAGCCAGCCTGCCCCCTGTAGTATACAGCCAGCCTGCCCCCTGTAGTATACAGCCAGCCTGCCCCCTGTAGTATACAGCCAGCCTGCCCCCTGTAGTATATAGCCAGCCCCTGTAGTATATAGCCTGCCAGCCCCTGGAGTATACAGCCTGCCAGCCCCCTGGAGTATACAGCCTGCCAGCCCCCTGGAGTATACAGCCTGCCAGCCCCCCCATACACATTACCACCCACCCATACATATTACCACACACACCCATACACATTACCACACCCCCTTATACGCATTACCACACCCCCCTACACATTACCCCCCATACACATTACCACACCCCCTATACACATTACCACACCACCCATACACATTAGCACACTCACCCACCACCACCCCCCATACACATTAGCACCACCAACCTCCACCCCCATACACATTAGCACCCCCCCCCCCAAACATATTTGATATCACAGGGGGGCCCTATCTTAATACTCCCTTACAAGTCAGAGTATAAGGACTCTAGATCTGGCTTTAGGTCTGAAGGACCTACCCCATTCATTTGTTACTTGGTCATACATAGATCGATTATGGTGAACAAACTAAGTTTAATGGGATCAAACAGCAGTCCATGTGTGACTGTCCCCTTAAAAGCTAAATTAGTTAGTCACAGATATTTAATTCAATTGATAAATCTTATATGTAGGAATCCAGGGCACAGGGAGTGTGTCTGCAACATGTTGTTTATTGACATATGTCTTTGGGAGCCAGTATGGGGTTATTCTATGTAGCCTCTCCATAAAGACCACCTATATGGATGTGTGAAAGGTAAATAAACTATTCCACCCACAGCAGCAGAGGGTCTGCACATGTGGTCCAAACCTGTTCAAGGCATGAATGAATATAAACCTTACATCTTTACAGGAAGATACAGTCTGATCTGCAGTAGCATGTTATGGAGTAGATTGATATACTCTAAGGTTTTACTGTATACTATAGTAAAAGATTCTGTGTAACTTGTAATTAATATCTTTCCTCTAGGAATTCTTAGCTATCTCAGCCTTCTTTCTGCAAATGCCAATCACTATGCTATAACAGTAATAAATAGATCCTTATATATTGCCCTCATATTCCACATCACTTTACAGATCATGGAGTACAGATACAAATAAAATATGACATTACAAAGTATCAACAAACATATATAAAACATTAAGAGGGAGGGTCCTACTCGCAAGAGCTTACAATCTATGAGTTCAGTAGGACTGCATACAAAAGATCTCAGCCTAGAATTAGCAGTGATTGACATGAATAAATTGTATGGAATATTTCCCCAATAGACTATAGGCTCCCTGATTTGTATGGTGACAGATTCACTTTAGGGTTAATAATACCAGTGTTGGACTTTTATATTAGGTACATGCAGGGATGTAATGAAGGAGGTGCAGAGGTTGTGGACCTAAATCCCATGTGCACCCGAAAGGTCCTTCTGCTCCCTTATTGGTTACAGTTGCATTATTAACCCCTGCTTCACTATTCTAGCATAGAAAGTGAGAGTGCAGTGGATTGATTCCACATTGTCACTTGCTATTATAGATCTGTACTAGCTGTAGCCCCCGGTGTTGCCTGGGATAGTAAACTGGTCTTAGCTATAACAAAATAAAAACTATTTTATTCATATCAATGTATCTCTATCTATCTGTCCATCTCTCTGTTTTCCTAGTACAGACACTGTGTGGGGTCCAACAGCAGTAACTAGTATCACAGCACCATCCAAATACCCTGCCAAACGCGGGTAACCGGCATACACACTATGTGATCTCTCTGTGTTGTGTCTACTGTGAATGTCAATTGTAAGCGTGTAATGTGCTTGTCCCCCCATATCATGTTGTGATGTAGTGTATCGTAATGTATTGTTGTATCTAATCATGTCACTAGTAACTTAAGAAAGCATGAAATAGAAACGCTAAATGTTTTTTGTTTGTCTGCCAATCGTAACACCATGCTGGATACTTATTGTACTGTACTGTACAAAATAATTTGTCCACTGGGGATCAAGAAAGTTGTATTGTATTGTTCCTCTCTCTCTGTTCCTCTTTCTGTCACTATCTGTCTGTGTGTTTATTCTGTCTCTCTCTCCATCTCTTTCCATCTGTGTGTCTCTCTCTCTCTGTCTGTGTGTGTCTCTCTCTGTTTCTATCTATCTAATATCTAATTACCTCACACTTGAGCCGTCTTTTAGCCAATCAAAGTTCAGAGCTCATATTAATGACATGTGGCTAAATAGAAACTGAGTTGTGATTGGTTGTTAGATACTGATCTGTGTTTAGTTGCTTAATGCCACAACAGCCAGTGGACAATGGCTCCTGTATATGAAGGTTAATAAGTGTATTTTGGAAAGTGCTGGGTAAAAATTTCGACACAAAACCGAGTCACAGGGAGTGACTGTGCAAAATTTAGTGATTGTAAAAGTGACGGTGCAGATTCCTTTAGATTCCTCACCCCTGTGGAAGTCTCCAACAGGAGACGAAACGTGTGGCGAGCCCTCCACCTCCTCTATATCCGCTCGCTGCCCTTTCTACATGTTACTCTGAGCTTTATAACTTCCACTATCTTATCTACCTATAGTGTATGACACTACATTAGTGACTCTAATTTGATCTGTTCAGTACTTTGGACATTCACTTTTTCATCTGTACAGACTGGTGCGTTTTTCATATTCATATAATATTGGTTGGTATCATGCATGTAACTTATATTCATTAACTATAGGGGACAGTTTAGGAGTTACTCACTAGTAGAGGAGGTGTATTGTTGGTTAACCCTATCTGGTTAATCCAACTACTTGTTGGTTATAATGGGGCACATTTACTTACCCATCCAAGGGAGTTCACCCGAAGTGCATTGTCTGTGTATAATGCACTGTGCCGCGATTCACTAAAATTGTACGCCCGATATCCTGCATGTGTCGCTTACCCAAGAAAATTAGTTTTCAAGGGAGCTCTTCTGTTAGGGACACATTGGGGCACATGTTCTTACCCATCCGGAGGAGTTCACAAAGTACAGAGTGTCCGACGATAATGCACTCTAGCGTGATTCACTAATACCTTCTTCCCTGTGCAAGTAAGTGCTTGACCTTGCAATAGAATTTGAATGTTAAATCCCACACTCTGTCCAAATCTGTCGGATCGTCTGACAGCCCGCCCCCCCATTTCTGTCACATGGAAGCTGGCGCAGCTGGGCCAAAATCCGATTGTGTGTGACACAATCCCCTGCTAAATACCTGTCCCAGCAGCGCAATCCCCGAAAACTGCAGGAAGTCAGACGAAAATGTGATCCACGGACCCTTAGTAAATAAGCCCCAATGTGTCTACTTTTTCTCTGTTGGAGATATTTGGATATTTTCTGAATAAAGATTTATTATACAATTTATTTTACAAATACACATCTTTTTTCTTTGTGCATTACCGATTACCGATTTGTGCATTACCGATTACCGACATACACATATACATAAATACACACATACATACACTCAGCTTTCTTTATTACATACCCTACTATAAGTCAATCCCTATGAATGCATCAATCATTCCTATTATCAGGTACTGATGTGTTGCGCTGGGTACTGATATCCTATATCGTGTATATAGTAGGTTGTATTACTGCTCGATACATAAGGTGGAGCTGTGCTACCACTGAATGGCTCTCCTCGTCTCAGCTAACCTCTTCTATAGGCTCTGCACTGTAATATGTGTAGAGCTGATGGGTCTATTTGCAGGTGATGAGATGCATTGGCCTCCAGCTGCGATATTCTTTTATGTGACTGTGAAGGATAGTCCAGGATAGCGCCAGCACAGCTCACATGTGTGCCTTGGCTTTGTGCTACCCTACATGAGTTCCTAGGAATGCCACATATAATGATCCCCCCTCCCATCCCAGGAGGCTGCAGTCCAGCTGTGCTGCCTTTAAGAGCCGCCCTTAACTCCACCTCATGTAGTCAGTGATCTAAAGCCTAGATAAAGAGGCTGCTGAGGGTCTTCCCTAGTTCCACATCCACAGAGAAGCCACCTGGGGGTGGGAGGAAGCCCTAGGCAGCCTGTCCCAGGAGACAGCATCCTTACCAAGGTATGAGGGGCGATCTGTCCTGCGGTCCATCCTAAGAGCCTGTATATATAGTAGTACATATTGGGGAGAATACTTCTTATTTTCTACTTTTTTTATCATCTACTTTTTTTGGAGGGAACATAAGACTTAACTTTTTACAACTTTGACTACTCTATTTCTCGTTCAACACATAGATGATACTATGATACTATGATACTAACCCTGTTCCAGTGCTCAGTAATTCCTAGTAACCTGTAAAATAGAGTTAGAAACTGTATGACATTTCTATTACGTATTTGTTTTTACTATATAACAAAATGTAACACTTCATGTATTATAAAGTACATGATACAGTATCATCTTTTTATGGGGTAATATTCTAGTTTATAAATAGAGTACAATATTTCCTTTCCCTGCAACAGCTCAGATTGTGATTTCACACTTATAAATCTGGTAAACTACTACAAAAGATGACAAATCCAGCTCTCTCACATCTTTACATATTGAATTCATCATATATTGTTTGCCACGTAAAAAAAAAAAGTTTTCATTTCCCGCCTCCTTTAAAGGGGAGGTATTTGGCACAGTGGGATGTGAGACATGTCTATCATGAGATATACTCTTCTAGTACAAATCCCTGACTCTTTAGTTACAGATGCCTATAACTATCACTAAATGTGAAAACATTTAAAGAAATTAAACTAAAAAAAAACTGAAAAAAAGAAACTAAATAAGAACTAAAAATTATGATTCTAGGATACAATGATTTGAGTTTAGTTGTTAGGAAAACTTGTTTTTATTGACTGTTTCTTTCACAAAAATATTATCAATCTTACCAAAATATGTTACATCTCTAGCCAAGACATACTCCAAACATTACAGAGAGAATAAGATCAGATCAACTTGACTTTTTCTTCAAACCTTGAGCATTTTGTTTGTAGTAGAAAACTTTGAAAAAGAAGCCCCAAATGGCACATGTATCATTCCCTTCACCTCACAAAAGTCGGGGTTATAAATCAAAGTCAGGGAGTAACACATCTCTTTGGCTGCTGCCATGTCAAAGCTTTTCTCATTGACAAACAGGGTAGCACACGCTGGGGTTACAGAATATCAGGATATTGTAGATTATTTTGGAAGCTGGAAAAAAAACCTGTCAGACTGGAACAGAAACGCTGTCAGAAAGTTATCAAACATTCTCCGCAGTGTTGGACTTTTAGAAATGGTCCCGGTAGTTTTGCAGCTGTCAGAAATTTTCAGGTCCAGTCTTTTGGATCAAAAACTTCAAGGGATTACATGAACCACTTCCTATTCACCTTCTGTGTAGTAGTGGGTGTAAAGCATCTGGCACACTGTTTGTATGTTTGCAGTATAAGTCTACAGAGCCAGGGGTGGACTGTGTGCCAATCTATGGTGCCTTTATATCAGTGGTCCCCAACCTTCTTTTGCCAAGAGACTGGCTGCAACCATAAATTTTCTCCATGGAACGGAGGGTGATGGCGTCTAGTGTCATAGTTTCATAGCCAAAAATTATATTATATTTGCATGCCCCACCATAGCTCCCTGCGTGCCTATTTTATATTGTCCCATTTCCTGAAGAAGCCCCCCCACTTACATTGTACCCCTTTCCTTAGCATCCCCCTTCCAAATTCCTCTTTTCAGCATCATGCCTTCCTTCCATGTCCCCTTTCCTTTAGCTTCCTCCACTCTCTGCTTCCAATGTCCCCTTTCCCAGCCAAACTCTGTAAAAAAATAAAAAATACTCACCTTCCTCATTCCCCCGTAGCAGTCTTCTCTTTCTTCACTTCTTTTCCACATTAATGCATAGTTATATTGTCGGTAGATACATTGTGATGACATACTGACTCTCAGTTTCAATAGAGCAGTGCATTACTGTGGAAATTAAGTAATGGAAGAGATGACTGCTGCAGGGGAACAGGGAAGGTGAGTATTTATTTGTTTTTGTTTTTACAGAGGTCGCCATGGCCCAGCACCAGGAGTTCCATGGCCCTGTGGTTGGGGAACACTGCTCTTTATGATACCAGGGCGTAATCTTTTTTGCATGCAAAAAGTTTACATTGTAGTCATATGAGCATTTCTTAAAGGGAAACTGTCATGAGGATGGTTATCTTGGTATCTAAGACCAGATCTATGTCCTTCTATATTTTAAGACATTTTGCTTTTTGCAGAACAGATGATGAGTAAGGAGTCAGGAGAGTGGAAAAGAGCCCACTTTTGTCTTAATTGATATCCCATATGCCAGGCACATCAGCAAACGTATGGTTGGCAGCTGCTGTGGATTCCTGTTGATGATGTACTTATCCTAGGGACATCAATCAAGCCTGGAAAGGTCAGGCCAGCATAACCCTTTGCCGCCCCTGTGACTCCTTATGTAATTTGTATGCAGGAATCAAAGTTCTTTTTCTGTATAATTCTGTAATATATAGAAGGGCATCAATGTGATCTGGTCACTGTCCTGCATAAGAGATATAGAAGGTTCCAATGTATGCCGCTTTATAGGCATATGGTGACATGATCACTAAGCCTATTTCACATAATAACTGATGACACGTTTTTGTGCACTTTGTTACACCCTTCTTTTAGCTAAAAATTGTTTTCCTTACATCCCCATAAATCAACCTTATGTTTTACTCCCTGGCATCAGAGGGGGTGTGTCTTTTTGACAAACCTCTCCCAACTGCTCCTCCCCATGTCCCATGCCCCTTCTTAATATTCAGTACTTCATGTCATGTGACCAGAGTGATTTCATGTAAGGTCCTGTTACATCTGAAATGTCTACCCCATGTATGTATATATCTGATCACATGAAATCACAGCATCCTCCATGAAGGATGGAGAAGTGTAGAAGTCCATGGAGGCTTGGAGAGGAGCAGAAATCCATGGAGCAGCACTGTGGTTTCATGTGATTAGATACATACATGGGGTACACATTTCAGATGTAACAGGACCTTACATGACATCACCTTGGCAGCATGACTTTAAGTGTCCAATGATATAACAGCGCTCTCTCTTAATGTTCATACAGGAGCATTGCATAGCAGTGAGACTTGTCAATCAGGAACAAGGAGGCAGGGCAATGCAGTAACCACTGAATATGCAGAGCCTCATTGGACTCACTTAGTGTCATTGGACTCACATCAGGTGATTTGCATATAAGTTTACATTGCATATAAGTTTAACATTGCAGCCATGGAAAGGAACCATTTAGGGTTAAGGGCAATACGTTTTAATCATAGTTTTTAATGAAGTATTTAATTCTGGTAGGTTCATTTCAATGGCAGGTTCTCTTGAAGCCCCTTTCAGAAGACCATATATGGCGGCCATATCTCTAGCTGTATGAATGGCAGCTAGCATACGGTCGCCCAAAGAATGCTTTGTGCACCATACCATGCCATTGCCCGTAATGCAGCATCAGATCACATACAGGCGGTCCCCTACTTAAGAAAACTCGACTTACATACAACCCTAGTTACAAACGGACCTCTGGATGTTGGTAATTTACTGTACTTTAGTCCTAGGCTACAATAAACAGCTGTAACAGTTATCACAGGTGTCTGTAATGAAGCTTTATTGTTAATCCTGATTCTTATGACAACCCAACATTTTTAAAATCTAATTGTCACAGAGACCAAAAAGGTTCTGCCTGAATTACAATGATAAAATATACAGTTCCGACTTACATACAAATTCAACTTAAGAACAAACCTAAAGACCCTATCTTGTATGTAACCCAGGGACTGCCTGTATTAAGCCCCTGTCACATGAGCGTTTTTCATGTGCATGCTTTGATGTGTAGGACTTGCATTTGCATCACTTTCGTGCAGAGTGCGTCTGATTCACGATGACCGGTGCACAGTCCTTATGAATCTGGCGCCCCCTGCGGGCGCCCAAAGTTTTTTCTGGTGCACTTAGTTTAACAGGCATGTGCCACCATTATGTCGATCTTCCGATATTAATGTGGCAGCCAGTGCGAATATGCACCAGTACGCTCCATGAGGTGCACAGAATTGTGCTGCCGTGTGCACAATACTGTCAGAAACATTTAAAAACATGTATTTATGTTCAATCGATGCCAGAATTATGACGTATATCGCTTAATAAATGTGGGCCATTGTGTTCAATGGGTTTTGTCAGGCATGCTGCTCCGGTTTTCATGCTGCACTGTACCACTCCCGTACGGCACCGTGTGCCCATTGCCTTCTATGGGGGAAGTATATACGTCCCCCATTCTTTCGTGTGAATGTAGCCTAAGATACAGGAAAGTACAGAAAGACCACAGTCATCAGTCTTTTTTCCCCTGAAAAATCCAGTATAAACTGATCAAAGATCCGTGTGTAAAACTGAGCCACTGAACAAACTCCGGCTGAAGACTGATTGAACTCTGATGGAAGATGTTAAACTCTGTAAACAAAGATCAAACTTGGTAACCCTCATGTGAAACAGGCCTTACATTGTCAGTCTGCACAACAATGCGCAGCCATATGCAGGTATAGATGGGTCCCACATATGGGTGCTGGATTAGGGTCCACATTTCGTAAAGCTTGCAGTTCTTGGGTGAGTGGACAAGGTTTTTGGATGAGTGGACAAGGTTTTTCCAGGTAATGTGGAAATGTACTTGATGGCTGGGAGACAAATGTCTATGGTATGTACTAGAACAAAATATCCTTTGTATTAAATTCTTGCCTTCCAAAGCCTCAGCTGGAAATCCTGTTTTCTTCTGCTCCGTTTCATTTAGAACACATTATTGGTTTCTATTATTAAGACCACGTTTTATTCTTTTTGATGAGAAACTGCTGTAGCAGAAATGTATGTAGGTGTGTTATACCATAGTAAGCATGAAGTAAAGGGTTATTAGCCTTTGATGGACTTGTGCGTATATACGAGCTAATACCTGAAATCAACTCGATTTACTTCAAATCAGCGGACATGATGGACATTCCATGTTTTGTTATAGGTACATACGGAATGAAGGTTAGGGACAGATCTGCAAAATGATGGATACCGGTGTAAAGTGACAGATCCCATAACTAGGAAAAAGTTCAGCAAGTTTCTGTTTTTGAGGTCAATTATTTTCGTTTAATCTCTATTCTATCATAACTTTAAACTGTATTGGAGCCCTGAGTCTGCGATACAGTTTATAACACACAGGTCAGTAGACAAGTGGTTGTGGAGGATCAGATGCATGGATCTACTATATAGGCGCTCCCATGGTCCCTAAGGTCGGCGGCACACGTGGCATTTTTGGGCCGTTTTTAAGCAGTCCGTTAAAAAATGCATGCGTTTTTTGAAAACGCATCCTTTTTTGACCGGTTTTACCAATTATCTTTATTAATACAGGTCAAAAACGGAAGGGTTTTCAAAAAACGCATGCGTTTTTCAAAAACACACACGTTTTTTAACACATGCGTTTTTAACGGACTGCTTAAAAACGGCCCAAAAACGGGTTCAATGTGCAACGTGTGCCACCGGCCTAAGGCCACATTCATTTATGTTGGATATGTTATAGGCAGATCCAGTCTAGGATGAGGTATACATGGCCACTTTTAGTGTGGGGAAAGCTTGCACAAAATTGTTCATACATTACAATATGCAACCTGGTTCTTTGAAGTTAAAGGGGTTGTCCACATTCAGCAAATAATTGATATGCTTTGTGTAAGAAAAAGTTATACAATTTTCCAATATACTTTCTGTATCAATTCCACACGGTTTTCTAGATCTCTGCTTGCTGTACTACAATAGAAAACTTCATTATTTACTTTCAGTGGATAGAAATCTGTCCATTATCTGTGATGGACAGGCAGGTGCACAAGTCATACAGCTCTGATTACTTTCTGTGATAATAACGAGCTGTGCTCCTGCATGTCCATCACATCACATGGACATATTTCTTTCTATCTACAGGAAGTAAACATAGAAGCTTTCTATAGCAGGAAAGCAAGCAGAGATCTAGAAAACTGTGAGGAATATATACAGAATGTATATTGGAAAATTGTTTAACTTTTCCTTACACAAACCATATGAAATATTTGCTGTAAGTGGACAACTTCAAAGTACCAGGGTACATATTGTAATGTACAATCACAGGCCACTTTATTAGGTACACCATGCTAGTAACGGATTGGACCCCCTTTTGCCTTCAGAACTGCCTCAATTCTTTGTGGCATAGATACAACAAGGTGCTGGAAGCATTCCTCAGAGATTTTGGTCCATATTGACATGATGGCATCACACAGTTGCCGCAGATTTGTCGGCTGCACATCCATGATGCGAATCTCCCGTTCCACCACATCCCAAAGATGCTCTATTGGATTGAGATCTGGTGACTGTGGAGGCCATTTGAGTACAGTGACCTCATTGTCATGTTCAAGAAACCAGTCTGAGATGATTCCAGCTTTATGACATGGCGCATTATCCTGCTGAAAGTAGCCATCAGATGTTGGGTACATTGTGGTCATAAAGGGATGGACATGGTCAGCAACAATACTCAGGTAGGCTGTGGCGTTGCAACGATGCTCAATTGGTACCAAGGGGCCCAAAGAGTGCCAAGAAAATATTCCCCACACCATGACACCACCAGCCTGAACCATTGATACAAGGCTGGATGGATCCGTTAGTATCCGTTTTTACCTTTTCTATTAGGTGTTCTGTTATTTCAGCGAAAAGTTAGACGCCAACTGAAGTAACAGAAGGCAAACGGAAGTCTCATCTCATCTCACTGATTTGCATCAGTTTTTTATACTGAGCTCTGGTTGTAAATTCTAGAGTTTCATGGTGACATGTAATGGCCATAGCAAAAACTAATTAAAGGAAACCTACCACTTCTGAAGGTAGGTATGAGATGTAAACACCAGGCACCAGCTCAGGGTGAGCTGGTGCCGGAGCTTACCTTAGCTACCTTAGCTTCGGCGCTGCGCGCGGCCGTTCGCGCGTGATGCCTCCGGCACTTCCTATGGAGGCTCGCGCGCGCGCGGCCGCACGCAGCGCCGAGGCTACCTCGCGGCTGTAAATCAAAATGTGTTTAAACCGCGCTATAGAGGTTTAAAACACTAGCTAAGGTAAGCTCCGGCACCATCTCACCCTGAGCTGGTGCCCGGTGTTTACATCTCATACCTACCCTCAGAAGTGGTAGGTTTCCTTTAAGACTTATATAAAGCAAGCTATCCATTTTTTTTAACTGATCATTTAAAGTCAACTGTTTAAAATACTAGTTTGGTAGATCCGTCCAGACATCTGTTTAAATTTTTTTCCCCAATTTTTATTAAAAGAAAAAGCATTACATCATAGACGCAAATGTAATCCCATGAATTAAAATTCATTCATTCCAAAAATGGAATCTGCTAAACGGAAGTCTGAATAAAGCATTACTAAACAGTTAACAAAATTTCATAAATGAATAGTGCAGATGATAATCGTAAACTTTGTAACATACATTTATTACAAGAAAAGAAAAGCTTCCATCCTTCCATAAGCTTTTTCCTGCCATAGATATACACTGACAGCTCATAGATAAGAAACCTAATGCAATAACTTTTTTAAGATAGTTCCACAATATTCTTATCTCCTTACAGGGCTGTATTATCAAGGAACATATTCTCTGGGTATAGAAAAAGTTGATTATCAACAACTGTGTTTGTCCAAGTCTGGCTCCTTCCAACAGCTCCTCATGATACCCCCACTCGTGTCTATGGGCTCCAGATTGTCCAGCAGATATGGCTATACAAGGCTACAGACAGTTTTAGGTATTGTTTCTGTGTAAATATACCTCTGTGTGTGTTGATAAAAGCAGCATAACTGTTAAAAAAATCTACGTATATTCCAGGATTGTAGCTGTACTTGGAGCAGTGAAGGGAGCCTCCTCACACTGCTGTTTTTTTTATCTCTGTATTCAAGCAGCTTCCCAGCTCTTCCCATGGGGCTGTGCAGCACCACTAAGTACATCAAGTCCAGCTACAATGCTAACAATACACACAAGGTTTTAGTTATACAGATCTCCTTGGCCAACATTATCAACATTTTAGACTCTCTTTATGTGAACTGTTAACCATATGGCTAGGTTCACATCAGTTTCCAGCAGCTTCTGTTTTTTTTTCCTTTATAAATAGCAATAGCATAAAAGAGCCCTATACCCTTATATACAGACTCAATACTCTTCTATATTTAATTTACATTACAATTAGAGATGAGCGAACACTAAAATGCTCGGGTACTCGTTATTCAAGACGAACTTTTCCCGATGCTCGAGTGCTCGTCTCGAATAACGAACCCCATTGAAGTCAATGGGAGACTCGAGCATTTTTCAAGGGGACCAAGGCTCTGCACAGGGAAGCTTGGCCAAACACCTGGGAACCTCAGAAAAGGATGGAAACACCACGGAAATGGACAGGAAACAGCAGGGGCAGCATGCATGGATGCCTCTGAGGCTGCATAATCGCACCATTATGCCAAAATTATGGGCAACAGCATGGCCATGACAGAGTGACAGAATGAAGCTAGATAGCATCTAAAACATCCAATAATTGACCCTGACACTATAGGGGACGGCATGCAGAGGCAGCGGCAGCAGCGGCAGGCTAGAGAGTGTCATGGCGACATACCCTAAATGGACTCAGGCTTCAAACCAATGGGTGGCAGAGAGGAACCAAAGGAGGTGAGCAAGAAGCGCTCAAATAATATCGGTACATGATAAAAGTTTGCCAGTATATTTTGTGGATTACACAGCAGGGTGGCGACAAAGTTAACATGGAAGCCATGAAAACAACCCAAAATTCTGCCTGACACAGCTCGTTTGATAAGGGGACGATGTATGGAGGCAGTGAACTAGTAGTAGATTAAAGGTGCTGCAGTTAAAACTATGTTAGTTGGATCTTGGCATGGAGCTGGCGCTCCGCTGCCAGGCGAGCTTTCGCCAATCCAAGCCCCTGTCTCTAGGCTACTCCCCAAACAGCACTTCTAAGAACCTTTTGTATAAGATCAAGTGTAGTAGCGTTCTTATAAGTTTAGGATATGCCGGGTGAGGGGAATGTAAACAGATGTGCAAGAAGCGCTGAAATAATATCCCTAAATGGTAAAAGTTTGCAAGTATATTTTGGGGATTACACAGCAGGGTGGCGACAAAGTTAACAACTTTGATGTGGAATGCCCTGTAATAGCTCTTGGGCGGTGTGCCTTTTATCGCCTAGGCTCAGCAGTTTCAGCACCGCCTGCTGTCGCTTAGCGACGGCACTGCTGCTGTGCCTAGAGCTACCGACTGATGGCGCCATGCCCACGGATGGTAATTCGGAGGAGGAGGAGGTGGAGGAGGGGTGGGAGGAGGTATAGTAGGCCTTTGAGACCTGGACCGAGGTAGGCCCCGCAATTCTCTGCGTCGGCAGTATATGACCAGCCCCAGGGTCAGACTCGGTCCCAGCCTGCACCAAGTTAAGTGTAGTAGCGTTCTTATAAGTTTGGGATATGGCGGGTGAGGGGAATGTAAACAGATGCGCAAGAAGCGCATGATGCGCATGGAGCTGGCGTTCCGCTGCCAGGCGAGCTTTCGCCAATCCAAGCCCCTGTCTCTAGGCTACTCCCCAAACAGCACTTCTAAGAACCTTTTGTATAAGATCAAGTGTAGTAGCGTTCTTATAAGTTTAGGATATGCCGGGTGAGGGGAATGTAAACAGATGCGCAAGAAGCGCTGAAATAATATCCCTAAATGGTAAAAGTTTGCCAGTATATTTTGGGGATTACACAGCAGGGTGGCGACAAAGTTAACAACTTTGATGTGGAATCCATGAAAACAACCCAAATTTCTGCCTGACACACCTCGTTTGATAAAGGGACGATGTATGGAGGCAGCTATATGGACGACTTTTGGAGGTAGCAATGGAGACAACGTGTGGAGGCTGCTATGGAGACAATTTAATTTGGATAGTGCCTGTATGTGGCAGTCCCAAACATTTTTCAAACCAGAGGAGCAGGTAGGTGGCCCTCCAGTAAAATGGGATAGATTGAGTGCCTGTATGTGGCAGTCCCAAAAATGTTTCAAACCAGAGGAGCAGGTAGGTGGCCCTCCAGTAAAATGGAATAGATTGAGTGCCTGTATGTGGCAGTCCCAAAAATTGTTCAAACCAGAGGAGCAGGTAGGTGGCCCTGCAGTAAAATGGAATAGATTGAGTGCCTGTATGTGGCAGTCCCAAAAATTGTTCAAACCAGAGGAGCAGGTAGGTGGCCCTGCAGTAAAATGGAATAGATTGAGTGCCTGTATGTGGCAGTCCCAAAAATTGTTCAAACCAGAGGAGCAGGTAGGTGGCCCTGCAGTAAAATGGAATAGATTGAGTGCCTGTATGTGGCAGTCCCAAAAATGTTTCAAACCAGAGGAGCAGGTAGGTGGCCCTCCAGTAAAATGGAATAGATTGAGTGCCTGTATGTGGCAGTCCCAAAAATTGTTCAAACCAGAGGAGCAGGTAGGTGGCCCTGCAGTAAAATGGAATAGATTGAGTGCCTGTATGTGGCAGTCCCAAAAATGTTTCAAACCAGAGGAGCAGGTAGGTGGCCCTCCAGTAAAATGGAATAGATTGAGTGCCTGTATGTGGCAGTCCCAAAAATTGTTCAAACCAGAGGAGCAGGTAGGTGGCCCTGCAGTAAAATGGAATAGATTGAGTGCCTGTATGTGGCAGTCCCAAAAATTGTTCAAACCAGAGGAGCAGGTAGGTGGCCCTGCAGTAAAATGGAATAGATTGAGTGCCTGTATGTGGCAGTCCCAAAAATTGTTCAAACCAGAGGAGCAGGTAGGTGGCCCTGCAGTAAAATGGAATAGATTGAGTGCCTGTATGTGGCAGTCCCAAAAATTGTTCAAACCAGAGGAGCAGGTAGGTGGCCCTGCAGTAAAATGGAATAGATTGAGTGCCTGTATGTGGCAGTCCCAAAAATGTTTCAAACCAGAGGAGCAGGTAGGTGGCCCTCCAGTAAAATGGAATAGATTGAGTGCCTGTATGTGGCAGTCCCAAAAATTGTTCAAACCAGAGGAGCAGGTAGGTGGCCCTGCAGTAAAATGGAATAGATTGAGTGCCTGTATGTGGCAGTCCCAAAAATGTTTCAAACCAGAGGAGCAGGTAGGTGGCCCTCCAGTAAAATGGAATAGATTGAGTGCCTGTATGTGGCAGTCCCAAAAATTGTTCAAACCAGAGGAGCAGGTAGGTGGCCCTGCAGTAAAATGGAATAGATTGAGTGCCTGTATGTGGCAGTCCCAAAAATTGTTCAAACCAGAGGAGCAGGTAGGTGGCCCTGCAGTAAAATGGAATAGATTGAGTGCCTGTATGTGGCAGTCCCAAAAATTGTTCAAACCAGAGGAGCAGGTAGGTGGCCCTGCAGTAAAATGGAATAGATTGAGTGCCTGTATGTGGCAGTCCCAAAAATTGTTCAAACCAGAGGAGCAGGTAGGTGGCCCTGCAGTAAAATGGAATAGATTGAGTGCCTGTATGTGGCAGTCCCAAAAATTGTTCAAACCAGAGGAGCAGGTAGGTGGCCCTGCAGTAAAATGGAATAGATTGAGTGCCTGTATGTGGCAGTCCCAAAAATGTTTCAAACCAGAGGAGCAGGTAGGTGGCCCTCCAGTAAAATGGAATAGATTGAGTGCCTGTATGTGGCAGTCCCAAAAATTGTTCAAACCAGAGGAGCAGGTAGGTGGCCCTGCAGTAAAATGGAATAGATTGAGTGCCTGTATGTGGCAGTCCCAAAAATGTTTCAAACCAGAGGAGCAGGTAGGTGGCCCTCCAGTAAAATGGAATAGATTGAGTGCCTGTATGTGGCAGTCCCAAAAATTGTTCAAACCAGAGGAGCAGGTAGGTGGCCCTGCAGTAAAATGGAATAGATTGAGTGCCTGTATGTGGCAGTCCCAAAAATTGTTCAAACCAGAGGAGCAGGTAGGTGGCCCTGCAGTAAAATGGAATAGATTGAGTGCCTGTATGTGGCAGTCCCAAAAATGTTTCAAACCAGAGGAGCAGGTAGGTGGCCCTCCAGTAAAATGGAATAGATTGAGTGCCTGTATGTGGCAGTCCCAAAAATTGTTCAAACCAGAGGAGCAGGTAGGTGGCCCTGCAGTAAAATGGAATAGATTGAGTGCCTGTATGTGGCAGTCCCAAAAATTTTTTAAAACAGAGGACCGGGTAGGTGGCCCTCCAGAAAAATGGAATAGATTGAGTGCCTGTATGTGGCACTCACAAAAATTGTTTCAAACAGAGGACCGGGTAGGTGGCCCTCCAGAAAAATTAAATGCATAAAGTACTATAGGTAGAGCCAGTGGGCCCTGTCAAAAAATAGCCAGTTTCCTCTGCTTTACTGTACAAAGAGCAGGAGAAGGAGGAAAATGAGGAGGAGGAGGAGGAGTGGATAAATTATTCAGGTTGAGCTTCCTTCACCTGCTGGAGATTGGAAATTAGGAGAAATCCATGCTTTATTCATCTTGATAAGCGTCAGCCTGTCAGCGCTGTCAGTCGACAGGCGTGTACGCTTATCGGTGATGATGCCACCAGCTGCACTGAAAACCCGCTCGGACAAGACGCTAGCGGCAGGGCAGGCAAGAACCTCCAAGGCGTAGAGCGCCAGTTCGTGCCACATGTCCAGCTTTGAAACCCAGTAGTTGTAGGGAGCTGTGTGATCATTTAGGACGATGGTATGGTCAGCTACGTACTCCCTCACCATCTTTCTGTAAAGATCAGCCCTACTCTGCCGAGACTGGGGACAGGTGACAGTGTCTTGCTGGGGTGACATAAAGCTGGCAAAAGCCTTGTAAAGCGTACCCTTGCCAGTGCTGGACAAGCTGCCTGCTCGCCTACTCTCCCTCGCTACTTGTCCCGCAGAACTACGCACTCTGCCGCTAGCGCTGTCAGAAGGGAAATACTGTTTCAGCTTGTGCACCAGGGCCTGCTGGTATTCATGCATTCTCACACTCCTTTCCTCTCCAGGGATGAGAGTGGAAAGATTTTGCTTGTACCGTGGGTCCAGGAGAGTGAACACCCAGTAATCGGTGCTGGAATAAATTCTTTGAACGCGAGGGTCACGGGATAGGCAGCCTAGCATGAAATCTGCCATATGCGCCAGAGTACCAACGCGTAAGAATTCACTCCCCTCACTGGCCTGACTGTCCATTTCCTCCTCCTCCAACTCCTCCAACTCCTCTTCTTCTGCCCATACACGCTGAACAGTGAAGGACTCAACAATGGTCCCCTCTTGTGTCTCGCCAACATTCTCCTCCTCTTCCTCCTCATCCTCCTCCACCTCCACCTCCTCCGATATGCGCTGAGAAACAGACCTCAGGGTGCTTTGGCTATCAACAAGGGAATATTCTTCCCCCGTCTCTTGTGACGAGCGCAAAGCTTCCGACTTCATGCTGACCAGAGAGTTTTTCAACAGGCCAAGCAGCGGGATGGTGAGGCTGATGATGGCGGCATCGCCACTGACCATCTGTGTTGACTCCTCAAAGTTACTCAGCACCTGACAGATATCAGACATCCACGTTCACTCCTCATTGTAGACTTGAGGAAGCTGACTGACCTGACTACCAGTTCTGGTGGAAGTTGACATCTGGCAGTCTACAATCGCTCTGCGCTGCTGGTAAACTCTGGATAACATGGTCAGTGTTGAATTCCACCTCGTGGGCACGTCGCACAACAGTCGGTGAGCGGGCAGTTGGAGGCGGCGCTGCGCTGCCCTGAGAGTGGCAGCATCTGGGCTGGACTTCCTGAAATGCGCACAGATGCGGCGCACCTTCGTGAGCAAATCAGACAGATTGGGGTATGTCTTGAGGAAACGCTGCACTATCAGATTTAACACATGGGCCAGGCATGGCACATGTGTCAGTCTGCCGAGTTGCAGAGCCGCCACCAGGTTACGGCCGTTGTCACACACAACCATTCCCGGCTTGAGGTTCAGCGGTGCCAGCCACAGATCAGTCTGCGCCGTGATGCCCTGTAATAGCTCTTGGGCGGTGTGCCTTTTGTCGCCTAGGCTCAGCAGTTTGAGCACCGCCTGCTGTCGCTTAGCGACGGCACTGCTGCTGTGCCTAGAGCTACCGACTGATGGCGCCGTGCCCACGGATGGTAGTTCGGAGGAGGAGGTGGAGGAGGGGTGGGAGGAGGAGGAGGCATAGTAGGCCTGAAACACCTGGACCGAGGTAGGCCCCGCAATCCTCGGCGTCGGCAGTATATGAGCAGCCCCAGGGTCAGACTCGGTCCCAGCCTCCACCAAGTTAACCCAATGTGCCGTCAGCGATATATAGTGGCCCTGCCCGGCAGCACTCGTCCACGTGTCCGTGGTCAGGTGGACCTTGTCAGAAACGGCGTTGGTCAGGGCACGGATGATGTTGTCTGACACGTGCTGGTGCAGGGCTGGGACGGCACATCGGGAAAAGTAGTGGCGGCTGGGGACCGAATACCGAGGGGCGGCCGCCGCCATGAGGTTGCGAAAGGCCTCGGTCTCTACTAGCCTATAGGGCAGCATCTCCAGGCTAAGCAATCTGGAGATGTGCACATTAAGGGCTTGGGCGTGCGGGTGGGTTGCACTATATTTGCGTTTCCGCTCCAGCGTCTGGGGTATGGAGAGCTGAACGCTGGTGGATGCTGTGGAGGATCGTGGAGGCGACGATGGGGTTTTTGTGGCAGGGTCCTGGGCAGGGGGCTGACTAGCAGCTGACACAGGGGAAGGAGCAGTGGTGTGCACGGCCGGAGGTGAACGGGCTTGTTGCCACTGAGTGGGGTGCTTAGCATTCATATGCCTGCGCATACTGGTGGTAGTTAAGCTAGTAGTGGTGGAACCCCTGCTGAGCCTGGTTTGGCAAATGTTGCACACCACAGTCCGTCGGTCATCCGGTGTTTCCTTAAAGAACCTCCACACTTCTGAAGATCTAGCCCTCGCCGCAAGAGCCCTCACCACGGGAGCTTCACTAGTTGACAGTGGCGCTGATGCACCAGCTCTGGCCCTGCCTCTCCGTCTGGCCCCACCACTGCCTCTTCCAACCTGTTCAGGTCGAGGACTCTCCTCCGTCTCAGAAGCACTGTGTTCACCCGGCCTCTCAACCCAGCTTGGGTCTGTCACCTCATCATCCTCCGATCCCTCAGTCTGCTCCCCCCTCGGACTTCCTGCCCTGACAACAACTTCCCCACTGTCTGACAACCGTGTCTCCTCATCGTCGGACACCTCTTTACACAC
The DNA here is from genome assembly GCF_040894005.1 of Engystomops pustulosus. Classification (NCBI taxonomy): domain Eukaryota; kingdom Metazoa; phylum Chordata; class Amphibia; order Anura; family Leptodactylidae; genus Engystomops; species Engystomops pustulosus. The sequence goes on along the minus strand of NC_092412.1, from coordinate 215,790,211 downwards.
TTCCACTACGTCAAGAAGGTCATCATCACCCACAGACTGTGACTGGTGGAAAACCTGGGCATCGGAAAATTGCTCAGCAGCAACCGGACAAGTGGTTTGTGACTGTGGGAAGGGTCCAGAAAACAGTTCCTCAGAGTATGCCGGTTCAAATGCCAAATTTTCCTGGGAGGGGGCAGACTGGGGGGGAGGAGGCTGAGGTGCAGGAGCTGGAGGAGTGGCGATTTCGGTGACATGGGTGGACTGCGTGGAAGACTGACTGGTGGTGGACAAATTGCTCGAAGCATTGTCAGCAATCCACGACATCACCTGTTCGCACTGTTCTGGCCTCAACAGTGCTCTACCACGAGTCCCAGTAACTTCAGACATGAACCTAGGGAGTGTAGCTCTGCGGCGTTCCCCTGCTCCCTCATCAGCAGGTGGTGTCTCACCCCGCCCAGGACCACGGCCTCTGACCCCTGCAGTAGTTGGACGCCCACGTCCCCGCCCTCGTCCTCTACCCCTAGCCCTCGGGTTAAACATTTTTAAAATGAGAGTTATAACTTTATTTTTTTTTTTACTTTTTTTTGTTTTTTCTTGTGTTTTTTTTTTTTTTTTTGTTTTTTGTTTTTTTTTGAGTTTTTAAAACCAAACAATGCTATCCTATTGCTATGGCTATTTTCTAGCCAAGTATCAAAGGAAGCACAGTACTATGCCAGATGAGATGACACTGAGTTATTGCCTAATAGAAATCCAACCCCTACTGAATTTTGCCACTTCGGCCTTTGCTATGGATATGTGCGCCACTAAGCGCAGAACACAGCGGTCGCAAGTCCCACTACAAATTGCTCAGAATTGGCAAGTACATGCACTGCAGAAACTACAGCCACCAGCAGATCAACCAGAAATCAAATATATAGAACGCTACTGTAGGCTTCAAGATCAAGAAGCTGTTTGTATTCTCCTATGGCTATTTTCTAGCCAAGTATCAAAGGAAGCACAGTACTATGCCGGATGAGATGACACTGAGTTATTGCCTAATAGAAATCCAACCCCTACTGAATTTTCCCACTTCGGCCTTTGCTATGGATATGTGCGCCACTAAGCGCAGAACACAGCGGTCGCAAGTCCCACTACAAATTGCTCAGAATTGGCAAGTACATGCACTGCAGAAACTACAGCCACCAGCAGATCAACCAGAAATCAAATATATAGAACGCTACTGTAGGCTTCAAGAAGCTGTTTGTATTCTCCTATGGCTATTTTCTAGCCAAGTATCAAAGGAAGCACAGTACTATGCCAGATGAGATGACACTGAGTTATTGCCTAATAGAAATCCAACCCCTACTGAATTTTGCCACTTCGGCCTTTGCTATGGATATGTGCGCCACTAAGCGCAGAACACAGCGGTCGCAAGTCCCACTACAAATTGCTCAGAATTGGCAAGTACATGCACTGCAGAAACTACAGCCACCAGCAGATCAACCAGAAATCAAATATATAGAACGCTACTGTAGGCTTCAAGAAGCTGTTTGTATTCTCCTATGGCTATTTTCTAGCCAAGTATCAAAGGAAGCACAGTACTATGCCAGATGAGATGACACTGAGTTATTGCCTAATAGAAATCCAACCCCTACTGAATTTTGCCACTTCGGCCTTTGCTATGGATATGTGCGCCACTAAGCGCAGAACACAGCGGTCGCAAGTCTCACTACAAATTGCTCAGAATTGGCAAGTACATGCACTGCAGAAACTACAGCCACCAGCAGATCAACCAGAAATCAAATATATAGAACGCTACTGTAGGCTTCAAGATCAAGAAGCTGTTTGTATTCTCCTATGGCTATTTTCTAGCCAAGTATCAAAGGAAGCACAGTACTATGCCGGATGAGATGACACTGAGTTATTGCCTAATAGAAATCCAACCCCTACTGAATTTTGCCACTTCGGCCTTTGCTATGGATATGTGCGCCACTAAGCGCAGAACACAGCGGTCGCAAGTCCCACTACAAATTGCTCAGAATTGGCAAGTACATGCACTGCAGAAACTACAGCCACCAGCAGATCAACCAGAAATCAAATATATAGAACGCTACTGTAGGCTTCAAGATCAAGAAGCTGTTTGTATTCTCCTATGGCTATTTTCTAGCCAAGTATCAAAGGAAGCACAGTACTATGCCGGATGAGATGACACTGAGTTATTGCCTAATAGAAATCCAACCCCTACTGAATTTTGCCACTTCGGCCTTTGCTATGGATATGTGCGCCACTAAGCGCAGAACACAGCGGTCGCAAGTCCCACTACAAATTGCTCAGAATTGGCAAGTACATGCACTGCAGAAACTACAGCCACCAGCAGATCAACCAGAAATCAAATATATAGAACGCTACTGTAGGCTTCAAGAAGCTGTTTGTATTCTCCTATGGCTATTTTCTAGCCAAGTATCAAAGGAAGCACAGTACTATGCCAGATGAGATGACACTGAGTTATTGCCTAATAGAAATCCAACCCCTACTTAATTTTGCCACTTCAGCCTTTGCTATGGATATGTGCGCCACTAAGCGCAGAACACAGCGGTCGCAAGTCTCACTACAAATTGCTCAGAATTGGCAAGTACATGCACTGCAGAAACTACAGCCACCAGCAGATCAACCAGAAATCAAATATATAGAACGCTACTGTAGGCTTCAAGAAGCTGTTTGTATTCTCCTATGGCTATTTTCTAGCCAAGTATCAAAGGAAGCACAGTACTATGCCAGATGAGATGACACTGAGTTATTGCCTAATAGAAATCCAACCCCTACTGAATTTTGCCACTTCAGCCTTTGCTATGGATATGTGCGCCACTAAGCGCAGAACACAGCGGTCGCAAGTCTCACTACAAATTGCTCAGAATTGGCAAGTACATGCACTGCAGAAACTACAGCCACCAGCAGATCAACCAGAAATCAAATATATAGAACGCTACTGTAGGCTTCAAGAAGCTGTTTGTATTCTCCTATGGCTATTTTCTAGCCAAGTATCAAAGGAAGCACAGTACTATGCCAGATGAGATGACACTGAGTTATTGCCTAATAGAAATCCAACCCCTACTGAATTTTCCCACTTCGGTCTTTGCTATGGATATGTGTGCCACTAAGAGCTAAACACAACGGTAGCAAGTCCCCCTGCTAATTCCTCACAAAATGGTAAAAGATGCAAATTAAAATAAAAAAAGTAGAACGTTATTGTAGCCCTAAGAAGGGCTGTTGGGTTCTTTGAGAATCACTCCTGCCTAACAGTAAGCTAATAGAACACCCTAACGCTATCCCTGACCAGCAGCAGCTCTCTCCCTAGCGGCATCCAGAGACAGAATGATCCGAGCAGCGCGGCCAGCGGCTAGTCTATCCCAGGGTCACCTGATCTGGCCAGCCAACCACTGCTATCGACGTGTAAGGGTACCACGTCATGCTGGGTGGAGTGCAGAGTCTCCTGGCTTGTGATTGGCTCTGTTTCTGGCCGCCAAAAAGCAAAACGGCGGGAGCTGCCATTTTCTCGAGCGGGCGAAGTATTCGTCCGAGTAACGAGCAGTTTCGAGTACCCTAATGCTCGACCGAGCATCAAGCTCGGACGAGCATGTTCGCTCATCTCTAATTACAATCTTATGTAACGTATGAGTCTAACAGAAAACCCTGTTGCAGATGTGAACTGGGGCTAAACATTTACAACATTTCATTCTATAGTATATATATATAGTGCCATCATATTCCGTGGCACTTTACAGATGTTGCCCTACAGACACATAGACAAAGCAGGGGAATCACATGGTCAGATAAAAACATAGGAATGACAGCGCAGGAACTTACAATTATGTTCTTTATGAATTAGATTTAAAAAAAAAAATTCTTTATTAAATAACAATACATTTCTTATATCCATGTATATTACTGGTTTAGGAACATAATAATTCCATTTATTTATATAGCGCACACAGATTGCGCAGCGCTGCACAGAACTCACCAAATCAGTCCCTGTCCCCAATGGGACTCAAAATCTAATCAACCTACCAGTATGTTTTGTAGTGTGGGAGGAAACCGGAGGACCCAGAGGAAACCCACGCAAACAGAGAGAGAACATACAAACTCTTTCCAGATGTTGACCCTGGGACTTGAACCCAGGACCCCAGCGCTGCAAGGAAAAAGATGAAACATTAGTTACTGTATACATAGTTACAGTGCTGAATACAAATAAACTGCAAATCATTAGGGCAAATCAGGGCGGAATTGTTTTCATGTATAAAGTACCCCGATTAATTATCAGAAGCAAATATTTGGCTTCTATATATCCAGCCATTGTTACTTGTCATGAAGAACCCTACATAGTTTATGTACAGCAAAATAAGATTAATTATTTGCAGTAGTGGGATCTCATTATGGGCTTTGGGGTTTAGAGCAGGGTGATTTTTCATTATAATTAGGAAACCGTCTTTGATCTAATTATAGCTGTTTTTAAATGACAAAGGTGACACTCGCCATGAAAGTGTGATGAATGCAAATGTATCCGGCTTTCCATCTATCAATCCACTTCCATGTCCATCAAAGTATCTATTTATCTATCATCTATCTGTCTATTCATCAAAGTAACTATCAATCCATCTTTTAATAATAATTCCTTTATTTATACACACAGCTATCAATCTGTTATCTATCTAGTTCCTCTTGCTCTATAACATACTGCCTGCAGATAGAATACTGTATACACGCTGCTCAGTTCCTCCTGCTCTATAACATACTGCCTGCAGATAAAATACTGTATACAATCTGCTCAGCTCCTCCTGCTCTATAACATACTACCTGCAGATAGAATACTGTATACATGCTGCTCAGTTCCTCCTGCTCTATAACATACTGCCTGCAGATAGAATACTGTATACAATCTGCTCAGCTCCTCCTGCTCTATAAAATACTACCTGCAGATAGAATACTGTATACACGCTGCTCAGCTCCTCCTGCTCTATAATATACTGCCTGCAGATAGAATACTGTATACAATCTGCTCAGCTCTTACTGCTCTATAACATACTGGCTACAGAAAGAATACTGTATACACGCTGCTCAGCTCCTCCTGCTCTATAACACTGCCTGAAGATAAAATACTGTAAACAATCTGCTCAGCTCCTCCTGCTCTATAACATACTGCCTGCAGATAGAATACTGTATGAATGCTGCTCAGTTCCTCCTGCTCTATAACATACTGCCTGCAGATAGAATACTGTATACAATCTGCTCAGCTCCTCCTGCTCTATAACATACTACCTGCAGATAGTATACTGTATACAATCTGCTCAGCTCCTCCTGCTCTATAATATACTGCCTGCAGATAGAATACTGTATGAATGCTGCTCAGTTCCTCCTGCTCTATAACATACTGCCTGCAGATAGAATACTGTAAACAATCTGCTCAGCTCCTCCTGCTCTATAACATACTGCCTGCAGATAGAATACTGTATACAATCGGCTCAGCTCCTCCTGCTCTATAATATACTGCCTGCAGATAGAATACTGTATGAATGCTGCTCAGTTCCTCCTGCTCTATAACATACTGCCTGCAGATAGAATACTGTATACAATCTGCTCAGCTCCTCCTGCTCTATAACATACTACCTGCAGATAGTATACTGTATACAATCTGCTCAGTTCTTCCTGCTCTATAACATACTGGCTACAGAAAGAATACTGTATACACGCTGCTCAGCTCCTCCTGCTCTATAACATACTGCCAGCAGATAGAATACTGTATACAATCTGCTCAGCTCTTCCTGCTCTATAACATGCTGTCTGAAGAAAGGATACGTTATACAATAACCTCAGCTCCTTCTGTTCTATAACATGCTGCATGCAGATGAGAAATTACGTACACCATGCTTAGCTCTACATGCTCTGTAATTTACTGCCTTTAGATAGGAGACTATGTACAATGTGCTCAGCAACACTTGCTCTATATTATTTTTTTTTGTTTCTTTTTCATGGAGAAACATTCATTTTTAAATGCTGTTTACATGTACACAGAGTAGGAATCCTGTGAGAAGCTTACAGTATTTTATAACTAGGAACCACAAGGTTAAATAGAAAGGCATCTGCAGGGATGTGTCGTGCTGTTAGCATCCAATAGCAATCCATCAAAGCAATGCTGGCATTGCTCAAATTATGATTATCCTTTTGGTTAACAGGTTATAATAAGACAAGTGAGGTTCTTGAAAACCAGTATGCAACTCAAGCAGTAAAACTACTAGTCTCCCCAGGTAGGGTATCAAATGTCCATTGTAGACTTCCCTCTTTTATGTGAAATCTTATCTGTCTGCTTGTAAAAAATCTCAGCATCCTTATTAAAATGAGCTGAAAAGAGTTAATTTTGCTTGTGATGAGTCACATTTAGTGGCAGAAGGAGTGACACTTCAGAAACCTCTATATTCTGTTCTATTGTATCTAGAAAAAACATATTAAAGATAAGAATTTCATCTTCAAACTGCATCAGGATTGATGTTCTTTGAGCTACAGAATGGGAGATACAAGCAGTTAAGAACTGGGTGGGAACCGGAATTTTGTCTGCAGCTCACATTTCCAACCTTCTTTAATATGAGACCATGTTTCTAGGTTCTGTAGAAACAAAGATAGGGGCGTCTGAAGTGAAGCTCCACCTGAAGCCTCTAAACAAATATCACTCTTCTCTGCCCATTTTCACATGAATTGGGAGGAGATGTCTTATAGGTAAACCTGTGAGATTTCACATAAAAGATGGAATTTTCGAAAGGACATTTCATACCTGATCTGAGGGGCTGCTAGTATAATGGGATATATTCTTCAACCCCCATAGGATATAATGTGACGGAGCCATATGGGTCTCACATAACTTTTCTCCATGTGTTCATTCATCAATAGTGTTGATAGGGAACAGCTGTTACGTGTGACAAATACAGATGTGAGGGAAGGGAAGATCAGGAGATTTCGGATACTTTGGCACAATGTCTGGGTATTCGGCTTGTTTGGGGCATAGGAAGGGAGTGGAAGTGAGGATAAATGATAGTACTGAGCCAACAACTCCAGATTGGACCGGTTTGCTAAAACACAGAGACGATTTGTCTTTTGGCAAATTGTATTCTGGCAGCATTAGAGAAATATGTGATTAAATGCAATTCTATCTCGCCACTAGCATTGCAGATCTTTGTCTGACACGTCTTTCATTATCACATAAATAGTTTCAACTCTCCAACATGTTTTTCGTGGTATCAGCAGAATTATTTCCCTGAACTTGCACTTCTTAAGGACTTGAAGTGCTGTCATATTCCAAGAGAACTGTGGGCTTCTTTTCCTGTGTGGTTTTCGACCATCTCTTGCATCTCATTTAATACTGTGGAAAGTAGAATCCGATAGTTTCATTACGGGAGGCTCATTGATAAAAATCTTTTTGGCCATTACCTAATTTGATGTGAAGCCACAAAGATTCAAATACGACAGAGGAAGGTTGTGTTACTCTGAAGCTGAAGAAGATTGGAAAGAGGTGAAAGTATCTTAATAGATGACAGACAGATTGGTACTGAATTTATCCGATACCGGCGCTCGTGCAGCCCTGTCAAGTCAAATTCAGGTCTGATTTCGCGTAGTTTTGCGCAGGTTTCTAAAACGTATGCAGGCACGGGGCAGGAAAGCCCTATGCCAGCCCACTCCACTGGTGGCCGTTCCCCCTCCACGCCATGTGGTGTAGCCGCAAAAATAATCACAATTTCTTGTAGTGCACATGAAATTGCTACTTTTTCAGTGCATCCACGCCGGAAACTGGCTAGAATTACTGATAAATGCCCACCTATTTCTGGTATTCTGGATGTCCTGGGGTAAACTTTATATTGCTGTATTCAAATTTACAATATCGATTATCTATCTTCTTTAGAATATCTATCTATTTGCAATATCCATTTTTGACTTAGTATCTGTTTTTTTGTGTTTTTTTCCCCCTCTCTGTGTTTCTTGGACCTGAATTTATGAAGTGTCGGCGCCATAATATTGGTGTTTTCCAACACTCTCGACTTGTTCTATTTTTGGCCGCAAAGTTTTGGCACCACTTGTAAATCCACCAGTTTCCTGGCGCTTCTATTTTTCCTACATGTTTTTTGGCGGTTTTTTTTTTTGGCGCACAAAAAGACAAGCTAAAAGAAAGTCTGGGGGGGGGGGGTCTAAACCTTTCAGTCTGTCCACCAATTCATTTATTTCTTGTGCCATAAACTTAAAAAGTATAGAACAGTTCTAGCGCCACCCTGCGCCAAAAATAATAAATGTCCCTGGCAGAGTACACTCATTTGCACCTTAAATGCAGTTTAAACTGTAGAATAGAATAGTAATAGTAATAGATCTATAATACATAGCCATATAATAGTAATTGGATCAGCTTAAATGCAGTAATTGGGACAGAGAAAGTGACAGTACAAAGTAAAAATGTGGCTATGAATTACCAAGTTATAGTAACTATATATGGTCCTCTCCCATTTGAAAGCTGGTACCAGTTTTTTTGGTCCATTCTGGATTTGGCATATCACAAACTGGTACCATTTAATCAAGACACTCCTCTCTATCCTGGATAGATGGTAGATGTTATTGGGCTTAAAGACCTGTGACATTATAACCATATGTGCCTCAATCTCATGTGTTGCGGGAGACTGACTCATGTCATGAATGCACCAAAGGTCCTTTAATTGCCTTAGGAATAAGGATCTGCCCATAGTAGAGTGCTGTGACCTTTTATACCATTCCTATATACCACCAAACTGTGGTGGATGTCTGGTGACATGCAAACAAGACTTCAAAATGGAAGAACTTTGCAGCTTTCAAAAGAAGGGATCCAAATATGTTTACTGTACTCAGGCGATGTATGTTTAATGGTTTACTACAGACTGTCCCCATTTCAAATAACAGAATAGGGAGTCTTTTGCCATAGCTTTACTCTTGAGGACATTGTTACAGTTTCACGGCCATGGACAGGATCCAGAAGAGCATTGCACTTCTTACTGGTTCTATGAAACTATTGTATCCAGTCACTACATGGAGCTCCCCAATTTCTGAGGCCTCATTATGCATAAAACTGCCCCTGAGAGGGCAATAACTGACAGTTTCATCCCTTAGACCCTGTTCACAACTGTGGCCATTTAGACGGAAACAAATAATGGAAGGTTAACGGAAGTTCTTCAATTCACCTTCCATTTTTTCTGCTATTACTGATGGAACCAGCAGCAGTCATTTCATTATTCGTAAAACAGTTTATACAAAAATAAGAATACCCAGCAAAGATCGCTATTAGATCTACTAAGAAGCCTTAAAGATATGGGAAACAACGCCGGGGTTGGTGCGGGTGGAGGAAGGAGGAAATTTTAAGACTGCCAGGCAAAACCAGTCTTAATAAATTTCCGCTGGATTTCCTTTAGTGTTCCTTTAAATCCTGTCCTACTCCTGTACATGAGTTATAGGGGGCTTTCTTGTGGTCCAGAGGGGGCTGTGATAAACTCCTTTCAAGAAGTGTAACTAGTCAAGTTTAAGGTTATACCAATAATATGCAATATCAAAGAAATAAGAAAAGTAGTCACCCAATATTTTTTGTAGTACTTAGAAAGTTGATAAAGTCATTACTCCCTCTTTTCCATTGTGCATAGTCGTGTTTTCATCCTAAGAAAACATCCAGCTCCCAAGCACATTGTTCTGGAAGGGTGTAAAGAAATTCAGAGCGGCCAAGATCGACCACAGCAATAGAGTGATAAACGTCCAAGCTGCATCCTCTGAGGACCTAGGCCATAAAATATCCATCTATCCTTGGGCGGCCTTATGTCTGGGTTTAACCAGGTTATTTTATGGACATAGGAGAAGGTCAGAGGAAGCAGGGGAGACATTTCAATGCTTGAGCGAGATTAAACAAAATAACAGCTGGAGGCGCCTGCGAAGAAGGGACTTGGACGGAGGAGATGGAGCTGCTTTTTATTCAAACTTTACTTCCAAGCAGAAAGATGTATTGGGGTTGCAAGGAGGTGAAACCACCCACCATCTGTGCCTTTTTCCCCAAAGTTTGGTTGCTATTTTGACGCCAGGCTTAATAGCATTTAAATTCTGTTCAGTGACCCGTAATGGAGAGCACAAAGCAGTCACATTCCACAAAGAAAACCTTCTTTTCCTAATAATTCCGAGCAGGTATTGAACCGGGGGCTGAGACACAACACATTAATTGAAGGCATGGTGGAATTTATGGCTCCTACACAAACTACAGCAACAATAGATGGCGGGGACCCATGGCCTTTAATGGCTGCCTGCTCTTAACAGGGAGAAGAAAGCAAAGAGAGAGGATTTGTAAATCACCTGTGAAAGCATCACTGTTTTTAATGAGCCCCACTGATAAAAAAGAATTTGCATAGGTCTTGAATATATGATTAGGCGCTATGTGAGCGGCATGTAAACGGGATGTGATGCACAGCGCAAGGAGACTGTTGTTTGATGATGACTTCCCAGCATGAATTGGGTTTTTATTTAACCAGCCTATTCTGAAGAGACGCACAGATTGTGCCGCGCACTCGCAAATCTCCGCGCCTGCTGTTAGACACACACAGATAGGTTGTCAGTAAGGCCCTGAGGAATTCCACAAGATTGCATATATTAAATGTTTTATTTGTCTTGTAACATTTACTATTTCCTGGCCGAAAACTTTATAACTGAGAATAATTCTTCCTTATTGAATGCCTTAATGTGTCTAGATATTTCGGAATCTAAAAGGATTGAGCCGCACAAGTCTTGCGGGATCCAGTGGCGTAACTGGAAGCTCATGGGCCTCAAGTCCCCTGACTATAATGTATGGTTTATATACTAGTCTTCTCATATGGGAAAGTGCATCAATATATCGGAAAGGGAAAATATTCCTCTGGTAATTACTTTTTCCGGAGGCTGACATGTCATATTCCCCATTAAAGGGGATGTCTGGCACCTGACAGTTACGGATCACCTATGAGCAGGATGTGTCATCCTAATCAGATCAAAGGGAGGACCATGAAATGATCATATGTCCCGTACAGTCTTTATCACAAGATCCTATAGAGGGGACTGCTCCTTCCACTGTGTAGTGGCAATACTGGGGAATTGCACATCAACCGGAAAGGAAGGGGGAGCTACAAATAATTATGTGTCAATTTGTATAAATGCTTTAGTTTTCATCTTCTGACCCCTATATATATGAGGGCAACCCGTGTAGGGTCTAAGTGTCAGTACTGATCTGATATTGATTACTGGTCCTGATGGAAGGCCATTATTGTCCGCAATCTCAAGATGGATAGGCAACCCTTTTAATAAGAAGCTAAAGTTATTTATTACATTTTCTATTACATTTTACCTGGCTCTATGCTCACAAACCAAGAAGTGTGTAATTCTTATTTTATAAAATACCATCACTTTATGATCAGTTGAAGGTCTGATCTCTGGAACTTCAATGGTCCTGACAAAAGTAAAAAAGTAAAATCTGCCACATATGAGCAGTGCTTCTAAACCAAGCACACTTCTATGGCTTGTGCCTCCTGAAACAGGATCGATTTTATTTTTGCTTCTATTGCTAAGGGGCTCCTGACTATGTCAAAGTAGAACCTTCCTTCTTTTCCGTCTGCTAATTACGCCTCCATTCAATGTTTCTGCCCGTCCCCTCCCTCTGAAAGAAAATGCAGAATAGAGGCGTGAATAGACGGAGCCAGAGTCCTGGGATGTTGACAGGAACCCCTGAGGCTCATTTGCATAATTTCAAAAGATGCTTTCTCCAAAAAATAAGCAAGTAGAAGCAAAAAGAAGAACAGATCTTGTTTCAGAAGGTACACACCAGTATGTATGTATTCTTGGATTAGAAGTACTCCACCCATGTGGTAAATTTCCTTTAAAGGAAATTTGGAATATACTGCACCTCCTGCTCTGTATTTTGTTCCTTGGCAGGGGGCATGGGATCCCTTGTAACTAGTAGGGCTAACACAACAATTTCTCCATGGCTGGATGCTCTGCAGCTCTGATCCATAGGGAGGCTGATATCCAGCAGTTGTACATTGTATTACACAAGTGTCACCATAGCTCTGTCTATTCTGATAGGCTGCTTGTTATCAGCACAAGACCAGTATACAGTGCATAGAAAAATGAATTATACTACAGCAAGGATGAGATGATTAAAAACTACACGTGTCATGACAGTGAGTGATGGATGGATGCTTGGCGTTTCGTATACGGTGGATATGTATGATAAAATACACAGCCATTCCTTTCGATTCAACCAAATTCGTGGTCAGGAGTCTCTGTTTTCAGTGATTTCCCCCTAGAATTAATTTTAATGCAGTGACTTCAGTTTTCATTATTAATTTATGTGCCTAGATTCCTTAAGATAATTAAAATTGATTTTAATGCAAAAAAAAAGAATTATAATAAAGTTTGTTAACTCTTTTTATGACTAGTAAAGTACAAAAGAGGAACTTCTAGATTATATTGTGCTGATTTTTATAGATGCAATAACTTAAATTTAAATACTTTTTCCCAAAGGGGAATTGTATGACTTTTGAAAAATTAGAACACAATTTTAGACAGATGAATAGTTAACATCAGCATGTTATAGAGCAGGAGGAGCTGAGGAGATTGTACATAGTGTCCTATCTACAGGCAGCATATTATAGAGCAGGAGGAGCTAAGGACATTGTACATAGTGTCCTATCTGTAGGCAGCATGTTATAGAGCAGGAGGAGCTGAGGAGATTGTACATAGTGTCCTATCTACAGGCAGCATATTATAGAGCAGGAGGAGCTGAGGAGATTGTACATAATGTCCTATCTGTAGGCAGCATGTTATAGAGCAGGAGGAGCTGAGGAGATTGTACATAGTGTCCTATCTACAGGCAACATATTATAGAGCAGGAGGAGCTAAGGACATTGTACATAGTGTCCTATCTGTAGGCAGCATGTTATAGAGCAGGAGGATCTGAGGACATTGTACATAGAGTCCTATCCATAGGCAGCATGTTATAGAGCAGGAAGAGCTGAGGAGATTGTATATAGTATCCTCTCTGTAGGCTGCATGTTATAGAGCAGGAGGAGCTGAGGGAACTCTGTTGGACCTGAAGCGACACATGTAGGATATTGGGCACACGATCTTAGTGAATCGCGGCACAGTGCATTATAGTCGGACAATGCACTTTCAGTGAACTCTGACGGATGGGTAAGTAAATGTGCTGAAGTGTCCTATCTGCAGACCGCATGTTATTGAGCAGGGGGAGTTGAGCAGATTGTACATAGTGTCCTATCTACATGTATCAGGTTATAAAGCAGGAGGAGCTGAACATATTGTATATATTATCCTATATTCAGGCAGCATAGAGCAGGAGGAGCTGAGCAGATGGTACATAGTGCCCTATCCCCAGGCAACATGTTATAGAGCAGGAGGAGCTGCACATATAGAGCAGAAGATTGCACATAGTCCAAGCTGCAGGCAGCATGTTATAGAGGAGAAGATATGCAAATTGTACATCGTGCCCTATCTGCAGACAAGAGAAGCTCAACAGATTGGACAGGTAACAGGTTCCATAGCAGAAATGACTCTTTCTACTTGTAGTGACCACCTGAAAGAGAATCTTTAGGGTAGATGAAATGTTACAAGGTTTGGAGCGCAAAGGCGTTTTAGTGCTGTTACATTGTAATACTAGGAGGCCATATTTCGCTGAATGATCAATGACTACAGCTGAAAAAGGGACCATTTTGACTTCAGGAAATAATATTGGCAGAGGAATACTATACTACCTCTGTGTACCTTGTTCCTCTGCACATATTTCTCAGAAATATGTTGGTGCAATTAATCTACTTTGCTTTGGGAAATTGCAGGAGACAGTGATGTGTAATTCCTGGCTGTGGAGCCTTTGGATGTCAGACACATGATAAACAGAAATATGTTGATTTCACACGGATGAAGCCGACCATGAAGGAGATCCGTGGGTCACTGCCGTTCTCACTTCCCTGGAGACAACAAATGTCCTGTAGAATTAGCACAGAAGTCAAGATCTTACACATACTGTTTAGAGCATTTTGTACTAATGGGACGATCCCTCCCGTCCACATGTTTCTTTATACAATTTTTGCATCTAAGGTTAGAAATGATAAATGACTGACATCTGCTCTTTAAATGTGCCTTAATGAAAGAAAATTGAGGCTGATCGGAATACTACGATGTCTGTTGTTGTGAGGTTCTAGAACTATATACACACGCGGCTCCTGTAGTCACAGTTCGGCATTCGGCATTGCTGTTTTGTGGGGAATCAGGGACTCCTTGCTTCATACATCACTATGCAGCTTGAAGTCCCATTCGCAGCACTGTGGTTAGTCTGTGAAATATGGTGTTTGCTTCAAAGGGGATGGGACCAGGAGGGAATATCCGAGACAATCTCCCTGCTGCCCGTAACGTGGGGCAGAGGTAAAAAAATCACGACTGTCCCAGCAAATCCGGGATGGTTGGGAGCTATGCTTAGCCTCTACTTTCCACTGTATTTTGCTAGACCCATCCAAAGAGATCAATCTCTGTGTGACCACCCATCTTGATTTTCACTGAAATCACAACATGAAAAGGATGGAAGACTTCTTTTATCAGAACGCTAAATGTGGTGCATGGCATTCTAGACACATTTATGGGCCACATTAAGAAACATTTCTTTAGCTCTCAGAACTACATCTGAAATATGAGAGTCTTATCTTTGATATGACACCCAAACCATGTTTCTAGGTGCTATAAACCCCAAGAAAGCAGTGTATGAAGTTACATACCCCTGCAAGCGAAATATGACTCATCTCTGCTCATTTTTACTTGACTGTGGAGATTTTTTTATAGGTCAACATGTGAAATTTAACATAAAAGAGGAAATTCTATAAAGAATGTATCATACCCTTGCTAGAGGATGTAGTAAAAGTATGAATAAATCTTTCTACCATAACACCTCGCTGAAGTCACGCAGGCAAATATCAAATACAGCAGACAGTGTCAGCATGTACCCCTTTACCTGGGTTCACACTTGCTTTTTTAGTAACATTGTAGCAAGAAGAGTTCAGTCTGCAGAACTTCTCTTCATTTTAGTCAAAGCAATCTCATGTAAGAAGCTGAAGAAGCTCGGTTTTACCAGACAGGGGTGAGAGTCTGTTCTGCGGCTGCCTCCAGTGGTTTCTACATTCCTGCATAAATGTGACCTATCTGTGACTCCATCTGATCACTCAAAATGTCTTTTCTTGTCAGTTTTTCTGAAATGTGTGAGAATTTACCTCTGAGTCATCAGAAAATGCGCTTGGGAAAAGAGCTCAAGATTTTTTTTTACATAATTTTAGCCTGTGAATAGAAACCACCAACCCCAGTGTAGACAGATAATTACCACCCAACAACACTCCGAATATACTCAGGTTCACCCCTGGACTGTGACTACAGAACTTCCATACAGCACTATTGCAAATATAGCCAAGCAGCACCCAGTAGTGGATTATAATATAGGCGGTTTGGGTGGTAGCCCAGGGCCCAAGCCTTCTAGGGGGCCCAACCACCAAATTTTATACTGAGAAGGACCATGAAATCCTTGTACATATGTTAATGCTCTAAACACACATGTAGATGAGAGCCATTTCAGGACCTTTGAAGGTCCTCCAAAGGTCCTGAAACCGCAGAATGAAATCAGGTACCATAATACCATATGTAGGAAGTGATTCCAGACTTGCAGGGGCCATGACATTCATACAGCCCAGAGCCCATGGCAGTCTTAACCCCCCCTTGGTCCACAGGTACCAGAAATACATCCAAACTTTTATAAAGTGATCTATACACTGAAGCACTATCCCAACTACCCTACAGATTTAGCGTCTTTCATTGATATGTGGTCCTTTTGCATGCCTTTGATGTACATAGTTAAAAGAATCTTTCAAATACATCCAGATAAACCAGGGGCACTCATAGATCCATGCACTGTGACTGTGATAATCTTATATTTGTTATCCATGGTCATGAACTTTTAAAATAATGGGGCAAATTTACTTACCCGGTCCATTCGCGTTCCAGCGGCGGCTTCTCCGCTCTGGATTCGGGTCCGGCCGGGATTTAATAAGGTAGTTCTTCCGCCGTCCACCAGGTGGCGCTGCTGCGCTGAAAGTAAACTCATCGCGCCGGAATGCACCGAGCTGGACCAGGTGAAGGTAAGCGGTCCTTATGCGACACATTTTCGGTTTTTAAATGCGGCGGTTTTTCCGAATACGTCGGGTTTTCGTTCGGCCACGCCCCCCGATTTCCGTCGCGCGCATGCCAGCGCCGATGCGCCACAATCCGATCGCGTGCGCCAAAATCCCGGGGCAATTTAAGTACAAGCGGCGCAAAACGGAAATATTCGGGTAACACGTCGGGAAAACGCGAATCGGGCCCTTAATAAATGACCCCCAATGAGTCTGAAGGGCTCCTGGGTGTGTCAGCAGAGCCCCTTCTTCCTGCAGCTTCACAGGCTGTTACATTGTGCAGGCGCACTTTTTCCCTCCCACTCATTATGAAATTCCCAGCAACCATGAGGGTGTGGTGAGGTACTGAGGGAGCAGGGGGAAGGATGAGACAGTGCAGCAGCCTTTGAAGCTACAGCATGGAGTGACTCTGGTAAAGCCCCCAGACCACTTATGACTCATTAGCATAATTTGATTTCCAAAAAGTTGATTTTAGAAGAATATATAAGGAATATATATATAAAGAATATAAGAAGATTACTATCATGATGGATTTTGATGGTAAGTGTTCCTTTAACAAACACCAGCAATATCTGTAATAATGTCCTTCAAAAACCTCTCACACAATCCCTAATGTCCCCGTCTCTCCTGCATAAAACAGCCGATTCCTTCCATAAATGGAAACGTTATCCTTCTTATCCCTCAGAATGTTTTCCACTCTTTTCTTTTCTGCTTTCACCAATTTTCCATCTTTTTGTTCTAAAACACGAGTGATTCATCATTTGTTAGCGACAAATTACAAAAAAATATTAAAAAAGTATGAGTCAAGGGTTGTACAGAATTGTTTTAACAACACGGTGTCATATATTTCGAACAGAAATTGGATGAGGGTGTGATGCCAGCAGCACTAGCTATTCCATAGGAGTCCGCCAGCTAGTCACTGTAAGAGATGGAGCGGCAGATGGGCGTCTCAGCATGCCCATACATGACAGAGATGTTGGACATGTGCAATCACTTAGTTTTTTACTTTTGATGATTTAGATACATTTAGAAACTTCATGATCAAAAATAACATTAAAATCACTGTTTCCATATTTTGTTAATTTAGCTCTAAATATGAAGCATAAAAATACTGAATCATTAGAAGGTGCTTTGTTTTTTGTTTTTCTTTATTGTGGTACATTGCAATACATGCCATGTGAAGGAGTATTAAAAGTAATAATAATAAATTACGTGTTTCAAACCATGTCTGTTTTTTAATCATAGTATAAATTTCTGCTGTGATTAAAGGACATCTACCACCAGGATGAAGGTAAACCAAGCACAATGACATTCTGGTGTGAGCCCCCTCTGGTAGGATCTGCTCTGCTTTAAGCTTCTTTGCCCCATGTTTTTAAGAAAAAAAGGCTTTCAAATACTGCAAATGACCTGAGGGGTTACAGCTTCCATTAACACCTATGGAGCCTGGAGCCCCCCTGGCTCATTTGCATAATTCTAAAAGCACTTTAAAAAAAAAAAAAAAACAGGACATAAGAAGCTAAGAAGAGCAGATCCTGTCAGAGGGGGCACACACTAGTATATCAATGTGCGTGGTATACAATCCTTCATCCTGGTGGTAGATAAGCTTTTAGGACCATAGATGGGTCAATATGAACAAGCTTGTATTTTATTTTTACACATAATTCCATATTTTGAAATCTGTGGAATAAACTTAGGTCATGTGATCACTATTTGTTGCCATATGCTGGAGCCATTCCTCTCCGCCAGTAAACCCAACGCCCAACCCAGCTGCTCTCCATACTATTGGATTTTTTTGTGCTTGTATGTCCAGGGTTTTTCCCTTCCTTCTCCAACACACGTATTTTACTAGTACCTGAAGCTGTCAGTCATTGATAGAACCACCCACTGGACTCTTAGAAAAATCAATAAATACATATATGTTTATATCACTCTATTCAGCTGCAAAGTCCCACAGAAGTGTGTCACAAGCCCTATGTTAAAGGAAACCTAGCACCGTAGAGGTAACTATTAAGGTAGATCCGGTGGTAGGTGCATCTAACGTTTGTAAGGAAAGGCCTCATGAGCCTCTTTAGAAAATTTGCATATTTCCCAGATTAAAGATTATAAAAGATAGAGTGGAGTAAAGGACAGTGGCGTAACTAGAAGCAGATGGGCCCCAGTGCAAAGTCTGTGCCAGGGCCTCCGACTATAATGTACGGTTTATAGCAGTGATGGTGAACCTTTTAGAGACTGAGTGCCCAAACTACAACCAAGACGCACTTATTTATCGCAAAGTGCCAACACAGAAATTTAATGTGTGATTTATACTCCCTGCTCTGTCACCGCTTTCATTCGTACCAGCACCCTGAGGACACCAATAAAGCAGAAAATAGAAGAAATTTGGATGATCATTGTAGCTTCCCTCCAGGGTCCATTAACAGGAAGAATTGTCAGTGCCGGAGCAGGAGCTACAATGATGATCCAGATCTGTCCACACCTTCCCACTCCTCCAGTAGTCCCAGGGAGAGCTGTCACTTTAAAATAACTCTGTGCACAGCAAGTCCTGGGCTGTCTGGGGCTGCAGGAAGATACCTGGAGTTATCTCTGGTGATGGCCTGAGTGCCCACAGAAAGGGCTCTGAGTGCCACCTCTGGCACCCGTGCCATAGGTTAGCCACCACTGGTTTATAGTAATAGTCTTCTCATATGGAAAAGTGAGACCTTATGGGCCCCCTAAACCTCTTGGGCCCCGCTGCGACCACAACCTCTGAACCCTCTTAAGTTACGCCCTGATGAGTATCCTTACAAACGTTAGATGCACCTACCACCGGATCTACCTCGATAGGTAGATCTGTGGTGGTAGGTTTCCTTTAAAGGTGCACCTCAATAAAAGTTGGCGAACTCTGTCTCATGATTCATGGAGAACGTGTGCCATAAATTCTGAATCTGGAGCACCCTGCATTATATGCAAGCAAACTGCATTTTGTGCACTTTGCACTACTCATAGTAAATGTCCCCCACTATGTTCAACATAACAGATTTCCTTAAATGTTTCACAGCCAGTAGTCGCCACTAGGGAATTCCTACGGAACACCATATCAGCTGTATGAATGAGTGAGTGTACACTGTGCTCCCTCTAGTGTTTTATTCTGTAATTGTGTCTGTGCTATGGTGGTCCCCTCGAAATGTGGCCAACTGTTCCTCAGCATTCCCACGAGTCCTGGATTCTTTGATGTAACCAGCACTTATTCTATTTGATAAAATAGAATAGTTTCCCTATATCCCTAAATTACCCACAATACAGCGTTGTCTACATTCATGTCATGGTGCTAATTTACTCCAATGGAAACTTTTATTCTCATCATTATAAATGTCTCTCCAATTTATTTTCCGCTCACAAAGCAGAAGCCTGACATCTGACGGCTTCACAGGCTTGCAGATAAATAAAATAACAATATTGATCAGATCCATTATTTAGCAGATCCCACACAACTATTACATCTGTTAGGCACTGTCCGTGGAGCCTTTGTATTCTCATATCCAATACTGTGTAGATTTCATTTTTAATCTGTTTGTGCTGTTGTTCTCTGGCTGTTTACTCATTTCCAGCAGGAAAACACCGGATCGATACATCTTTCTTATCGCCTCTGTAAAGCTGGCAGCAGTTCACACTAATTCACCTGATATCACATTACCAATGTATAACATTTGGACAGCGGAAAGTGTTCTAGACCTGGGGAGCGACCTTTGAAATTCTTTTAAGGGTATTTTATATACAAGCAGTCCTGGGTTACAAACAAGATAGGGTTCATAGGTTTGTTCTTAAGTTGAATTTGTATGCAAGTCGAAACTGTATATTTTACAATTGTAGTTCCAGACAATTTTTTTTTTTGCCCCAGTGACAATTGGAGTTTCAAATTTTTTTGCTGTAATGAGACCAAGGATTATCAATAAAGCTTCATTACAGACACCTTACAGCTGATCATTGCAGCCTGGGACTATAGTAACATGCGGAGAGCTTCACCAGAGGTCACAGTGGGCAGAGGGGTCCGTCTGTAACTAGGGGTCGTCTATAAGTCGGGTGTCCTTAAGCAGGGGACTGCCTGTATATGTAATTATTGAACCAATTATTGGGAATGAGAATTCCTAGAAAAGTCTGTTCTCAAAAGAAATTGTAAGGGGCACATCTACGAAGGGCCGTGCGCCAGTTTTCTGTTGGGCTTCTTTTTAGTCGAAACTGCTTGCACAGGTATGTAAAAAGTGCCTGCGCCACATTTGAGTCGCATGCGACCCTTTTGTGGCGCAGTTGCACTGGATGCAACACAAATTAGGAGGCGTTCCGGTGCTCAGTCGGACTGTGCGACAGATTTAACATGCAAAGTCCAACAGAATTGTGTTGCACACCCTATGTTAAAGGTGCACCAAAAAAAAGTGGTGCACTCTGTCGGAGCTGTGCAGGGGGCACCAGATTCATGAAGAACGGGCGCCACAAATCCTGAATCTGGCGCCCTCTGCACACTCCAATAGAAATGCATCCAGCATGCTTGGGGATCAATTCTCACAAGGCTTTATTCTTTAAAAGCATATCTTGGTAACAATATTAACAAATCTTGACAGTGGTGTAGACTTGACAGCCAAACGTGGACACAGGTCCACCGACCTACTCGTTTCGCTTGAACAGCTTAGTCATGGTCTGATGGTTTTTTTCACACACCCCATGACTTCAAGTCAATTTGATTCCAATCATGTTTGGTTGAAATATAAAGAGAACCTGTCATCAGCAAGAGGCCTAATAAAAAAACTACCGGTATATTGTCAAGCAGTGTAACACCTTTTTAGTTTTTGTTTCTTTCATGGTCCAGTGTGGTGGCATCAACCTGAAAATCAACTTTGAAGTGAGATGTAAATTGGTTGTACAAAGTCAAGGAAGCGGAGAGTTTAACATTAAAGTCAAGGTGGGGAGCTCTGAATCCCTAAACCTCTGTCATAGAAATCACAGAGATCTGGTTAGTGATGTCTCTGGATGTAGGACCATCAATTACAGTGAAGGGCGCTTCTGAGGAAGAGAGCTTGACTTCAGTGTTAACCTCTCGGCCTCCTTGACTATATACAACCAATTTACATCTCACTTAAAAGTTGATTTTCTGGATGATGCGCTGGGCCATGAAAGAAACATGATATGGTAGGTGTTCATCTGCTTGACGACATACTGGTAGTGGTTTATTCGGCCAATTTCTGATGACAGGTTCCCTTTTAGGTCATGAAAGTTTCCCACACAACTTGCATGTTAGAATTTTCTTGGATCGGATTAACGGATTACAAAAAACATCTGATGTGAGGTCCGGCCACATCTTTTGTAAATTTTTTCTTAATTCTTTTTATTATACAAAATATGCATTACAAAAATGTTCATAATCACTTATACAATTTTTAAATAAATAACAATACAGAAAGGAGTATATCACATAATACCCAAAACTAATAACTTTGCTTGATGTACAACCCCCACCCCCAGAAGAAAAAAAACAAAACAGAACTCTTTCCCTCCCCATGCCTCAACTCCAGCTAACCAAATTTTGCCTGATTAACCCAGTAACCTTTTTTTTTCCGGTGAGAAAACTCCAGCCATTTGGACCATAACTTAAAATAAACTTGTTTTGAATGGGGGCCCATTCCTCTATTTTCAAAGCCTTCAGTCAGAACTGTCTTGTTGGTTATTCGTTTCCAGAAAATGAGTGAGGGCGGATCCGGGGAGGACCACTTCTTTGTGATACAAAACCTATTATGGAATAAAAAATTTTTGCCTACATATTTCCCCTAATCCAGAGAATCAACCCCTTGCCAGATACCCAACACACAGACCATGAATTTCAAAGGGATTTGAATATCACAGCACCTCTTAATTACCTTGATGACTTCTTCCCAGAAATTTTTAATAAACGGGCAAAACCAAAAGATATGCACATCATCAGCTTCCTCCCTACCACATCTTTTACAACAAATAGTTGGTCCGGTCACATCTTGATGACAGACTGCACAAACCTTAAACTTTGTCCTGCTCCTAGTTTAGCAGTTCGTATCATACACAGGGCTAGTGCCGAAACTATGTTTGTATGAATGGAAAGATCTGCTAATATCCAGCAGTAACATACATATATGCACCTACTGGACTCTGGAGCACAGGAGATGCTCTGATCTACGTGAGTAACGTGTCATAGACTATTGTGATAGTACAAATAAAATGATCACCCTTCTATCCTTTCCTACACTGTGATGAAATATTATGATTAATATTACACATTCACAACCCTTTTTCCACATTTTCATTCTGTTTCGATGTCTTCAACAGGTCTCACCATGAAGAATTACTTAGTCTTTCTTCTTGCATCATCTATTTTCTCCTTCACCAGCTCTCAAGATGCTGCAGAGGAGGTGAGAAAGACACATGTTTACAACCAATAAATATTGTGTGTGTCAGTGTAGTAAACAAAAACAGACCGCAGCGAATGTGTAAGCAAAGCACTGACTCAATCCCGTGGAATAGGAGGGGCTTATTATGCGGGGTGTAAAAAATATAGCCTAATGTTGTTATATGGTATAAAATGTGTTCATGCGTTTTCATTTCACAAAATCTTTAGTGCAAAATGAAGCGTTTGATAGACAGGTTTCATCTCTCCGCATATATAAATAGTGGTGCACTATACAGGGATATGTCCTTCTAGAGGATTCAGATTGATATCAATTACTTGGTAAAACTGAATCTGAAAAGGACTTGGGGGTATTGGTAAACTTAATTTTAGTGACCAGAGCCAGGCGGCTGCTGGTCAAGCAAATACAATTATGGGATGTATCAAGAGAGGAATAGATTCTCATGATAAAGACATAGTTTTGCCCTTATACAAATCACTGGTCAGACCACATATGGAATATTGGGGCAGATTTACTTACCCGGTCCAGTCGCGATCCAGCGGCGGGTTCTCCAACGCTGATTCGGGTCCGGCCGGGATTCACTAAGGTCCGTGCGCCCGATGTCCACTAGGTGTCGCTGCTGCGTCGAGGTCCGCTGGAGTTCACCTTCTATTTCTTGGTGCAGGTAAGTGCGTGTCAAGCAACACTTTTTTTTTTTTAATTCTGCGTTTTTTCCAAATCCATCGGGTTCTCCGATGGCCAGGCGCCCCGATTTCCGTCGCATTCAACCCGGTGCGATTGTGCCTAAATCCGATCGCGTGTGCCAAAATCTCGGTGGAAATCGGCGGCATACCCAACGGAATCGCGTGATTCGGATCCTCAGTAAATGAGTCCCATTGTGTGCAGTTTTGGGCACCAGTGTATAAAGAGGACATAGTGGAAGATTATTAG
Organism: Engystomops pustulosus; assembly: GCF_040894005.1. NCBI lineage: Eukaryota > Metazoa > Chordata > Amphibia > Anura > Leptodactylidae > Engystomops > Engystomops pustulosus. The sequence continues at coordinate 215,766,636 of NC_092412.1, read as the reverse complement.
GGGGATGGGGGGGGCTAGAATACAATGACAGATTACTATACCTGGGGTTTTCCAGTTTAGACGACTGAGGGGAGACCTCATTACAATGCACAAATAGCTACATGGACAGTACAAGGATCTCTCCAAAGATGTTGCTATACCTAGGCCTGTGACCAGGACAAGGGGGCATCCTCTACGACTAGAGGAGAGGGGATTATGCCATCAACATAGACAAAGGTTCTTTACTGGAAGTATAATCTTATAGACTGAACTATGGACATGTGTCTTTTTCCAAGCTATGATAATATGGTAAGATACTATGATCTGAAGGGAATCATATTGCCCATTACAACTGAGTAATGGAATTATGTAAAATGTCAATGTATCAAGAGTTTTTAATCTTTTTGGAGTGTTTGAGATAAATAAGACTCTGTGCACATCAGCAAAGTAACTCAATAGCAGATTCCTTTCTCATTAAACCCACTGTAGTCAATGGGATCCGTTCACTGGACATCGTTGGTATCTGCCATTGCCAGCTATTGTTATTGCTCTGTGTGTCTGATGGACCCCAATAAGGGAATATAAATGTGAACAGAACCTGAAAAACATGCTACATGAAACTGTACTTACTCTTACATATAAAGTAGTTAATCTTTTTCTTGTTACGTGTATGGGTACCCTAAGAATGTGAGGATTCACCTACATGTTCTTATTGGAAAGAAAATCTTAATGGAACGGACCCAAAATTATTATTAGTATTATGGTTTCAGAAAGTGTGCATCAAAGCTCAGCCAAGCATGCATGTGTTTTAAATTGAGAGAGGGGAATAAGCTGCTGCCAGACTCGTCTTACTCCATGTCTATCTGTCGTTGAAACCTCTAATTCATGATCATTTTCCATTACATTATAAAAGTCAGAACTCCCTTATACACATTATAAATTGAACACCCCGACTCGCCATATTTACTTTAATCTCCAAGGGAAAATCTCAATGAGGTCAGACGTGGTCTAAATGTATCCTACCTCAAGGAGAAGGCTAATGGATCTGCTAAGAGGCTGGAGCCTCTTAGTAGATCCAGGACGCCAGGGAGAATATTAAAGGACATCTACCACCAGGATGAAAGACTGTATACAAATGTGCCTTAGGGGCACCATGCTCCATTAACACCTACGGAGCCTGGAGCCCCTGAGGGTCATTTGCATACAGTCCTTCATCCTGGTGGTAGATGTCCTTTAAGACTGATGTTTAAAATTCCAGTCTTAATAAATTCCCCGCTTCCAGTTGTAATGTACAGTACTGTATATATAGTAGGTAATCCATATAAGCAGCCTGGCAGCACAGAGGTTGGCACTATTTCTTAGTACACTGCCGAAAATGTTTTAAATGAAACCATAAAACCCATACACAGAAAATAAATGTTATATGTGATTTTATTTTCCCTCTTTTATTAGCGTTTATGTTTGTGCCCATATGGTAGAGAAATTACATTATACGCTCATCTGGAAAATAGAATGATTCCTGGTACAGTGCTGAGGTGTATACTGGCAATACAAAGAAAGGAAAACTACATTCACATTTTCTAGTGCTGATGGGTGTTGTCACAGACTACAAGGCTCCCTGGCACCTGTCCGCTTGTTATAGGGAGCAGATGTCAGTGAAGAATTTGTTTTTGGGAAGAATTAGCTTATAACACTACACGTTTCTGGTCCCGGCTACATGCAGGCTCACTACATAATGACATGATCTGGCCTGTACAGTCCTGTACTTCATCTACATGAGCGGAGGGACTTGAAGAAGCTCCAATTTTTCTAAATGATCATTTTTATGTGTGTCACTGGCAGGCACTGAGTGTTAGAAAATGGACTTTAATTCCAGAATAAAATCCTAATGTGTCTACCACTGTGTAAGCCATAGATATATTAAGCCTTGGATCCAGTATTAATCATTGATGATTGGTATAATATCATCCAACTTCTTATTGTTAATTATAGTGCCCACAATTAATAACTACAATTATATTACAATGTGTAAGTTACAAAAGGGAAATAGGAGTAAAAGAGGTTGTCCTATTAAAATGTCTTTAGCTATACACAGCTAAGTTTGATCCAGCAAACTCATTGGGGCACATGTACTCACCCGGTCCTGTCGCGATCCCCGATCCGGACTGTCCGACGAGGATGAAGTCCGTCGCGATTCACCAAGATCGTGCGCCCGATATCCTGCATCTGTTGCTTCCCCGCTGAGGTCCGCCAGAGTTCACCTTCTTCCTCCCGGTGTATGTGAGTGCATTGTCTTGCGACACAATTTGAGATGTTAAATCCCGCGCGTTGTCCAAATCTGTTGGATCGTCCGATGGCCCGCCCCCAGGTTTGTGTCGTGTGAAAATCCGATTGCATGCGACAAAAAGCCATACTAAATGCGGCGCACATCGGAAATCGTTGGATATTCCAACGATAGTGCGGTCCGCGGACCCTTAGTAAATGAGCCCCATTGTATGTGTATTAGTTCAAACCCGATTTTATTGAGTTGAACCGACAAGCAGCGTTCAGTTCAGTTGTACTCAGGGCCGGCGCCAGCACCCGGCAAACCCAGGTAAGTGCCAGGGCCCCCAGCTGCTGGGAGGGCCAACTTGTGGCCAAGCCCCCGTCCCAAGCAGCCTGACCATGCTGGTCGCGGTCACAGGTTCCGCTAGTGTCACGTTCACAATGTGACGCTAGCGCACAGGTGGTGACAATCGGCCCGATCGCAAGGTTATGAATGCGATGCTAGTGGAACTTGTGACCGCGGCCTGAAGCGCTGAGAGGCTGCCGGAAGGAGAAGAAAGACGGAGAGGGGGAAGTATTATTCTTTTATTTTTAATGGTCCCATTTACTAGTATTGGGGCTGTTAGTAATGAATGGGACATGAGGATGGGGCTGTATATAATGTGAAATATGACAAGGGGGTGTATTTAATGTATTGGGGGTGTTAGTAATGAATGGGACATGAGGAGGGGGCTGTATACAATGTGAAATATGACGAGGGGGGTGTATTTAATGTATTGGGGGTGATGAGGGGGGCTGCATATAATGTATTGGGGGTGAGGAGGGGGCTGCATAGAATGTATTGGGGGTGAGGCGGGGGCTGCATAGAATGTATTGGGGGTGAGGAGGTGGCTGGGCTGTATATAATGAATCCATGCCGTTACGTAAGTTTACTGCAAAGGGGCCCACTGAGGCTCTGTCGCCCAAGGGCCCACTGAAACCTGGAGCAGGCCCTGGTTGTACTGGTTCCAGGCCTGTTTTTAGACCAGACTTAGTGGTGTGCAATGGTTCTTAGACTAGGCCTAGAAAGCAACTTGTGACCATTTTACATTAATATACAGTCACACCTAATGATAGTAAATGTTATGGCAGGTTGCAAGATCACTTTTTGGAGATCACTTTTTGTTAGTAGCAATGTGCAGTTCTGAAGTCTTATCTTACACCACATGTATGACATCACTTACCTCATTCACATGACGGTGTGCTCACCCACTGATGGCCATAATTGTGGCACATTGTGCGTCCAAATCACAGCCACAATTACGGTCATAGGCATAAGAAGATAACACTTTTGTTGTGGAAGAGCACCTTGAGGTACCTTGGATCTTTATAAAGATCCTTTGTGTGAATATATATGACACCTATCACAGAGAATATCCGTATCCTCACCATTTGTAGCCATACTTCCTCCTTAGTGTTGACATTTTACAGAAACTAAATATCTCCCACCGTGATAAATATTAGATATATCAATGATATATGTTTTACTATGTGCTTCTGTTCATCTACATTACATTGTTTGCATGACCTCACATAGTAATTGTACTTGTGTCTTCTGATTTCATAGGTCCCCACTGTCGTGGAGGAGGAAGAGGATCCGTTCTACAAGACTCCACTGAATAGACTTGCTTCTTCTGCATCCAACTTTGCCTATGATCTTTACCGTGCCCAAGCCCTCAAAAATCCAAACAGCAACATTTTTATGTCACCACTGACTATCGCCACAGCCCTGTCCAGTATCTCCTTGGGTGAGAAGCACGGGCATAACTTGAGGGGGTGCAGAGGTTGCGGTCACACCCGGGCCCAAGAGGTTTAGGGGGCCCTTATGGTGTCACTTTCCCATATGCGGAGACTATTACTATAAACCATACATTATAGTCAGGGCCCTGGTACAGACTTTGCATTGGGGCCCATCAGCTTCTAGTTACGCCACTAGTGAGAAGACGCATGTTTACCTAACTGTGTAAAGCTGAAATACAGAGACGCATGTAGAAGCCAAGTCTAAGTTGTAGTGCACAAAATCTTTTACTTTACAATATGCTCCCATCTTTACCGAACAGTCAGTACTTCACAATGGGGCACATGTATCATAAATCGGGCTTTGTCTGTCTGTTTTTCGGGACTTTTCTTGACTTTTCTGCTGGTCAGATGTATCTCAGCAGTTCTTTAGTGAATTTGCAATTTTTTAAAAACAAAAGTTACAAAAAGTTCTGAGCTAATTTCTACACCTGGTCAGGAGCCGCTGTAGAATTGTCCAAAAATTTTCTACTAGACAATCGCAAACTTTGAAGGGAAACTGTCTTGTGTGCAAAAAAAGTCACAAATGAGCACAAGCACTATTAAAAGTCTCAAAAATTAAAGAAAAGGGCAAATCAAAAGTTTGATCCATGTGCCCCAATATGCCATCATGTGGTGAGTTTTTTTTTTACCTCATCAGCTGCCATTCCAGTCCATAAAATTTACCTTCCAGGACCTTATGATACTATTTATGAATATAAAATGAAGGTCCTGGAAGGTAGGTTGGTCATGGAGAGTAAGAATCCCATCGACCCCTTTTATGAACAGGAATTGGAGCTGATGAGATAAAAGAGGTTTCAATAAAGTGGCGCAGAACTTTTATAAGATGTATATTGGTAAGTCAACTAATATCCTGCCCCTCACATAATACAAGAATGTGATGCAAAAAGGACACTATTCTGTGTGGGGGCTTCAAGATCTAAAAAATAAAACCACGATTTACTACTGTTCCTGTATTTTAGATAAAGCAAACAATTGTTTTTCCTTCTTTTCAGGTGGTGGACAGCGGACTGAATCCTTAATACATCGTTCCCTGTACTACGACCTTCTCAATGATGCAGAGCTCCATGCCACATATAAAGAGTTACTTGCAAGCCTTTCATCAAGCCCCAAAGGCCTAAAAAGCATTTCCCGAGTCATACTCGAGAGACGTAAGCTGCTATTTCACTTAGACCCTTACCTACCTGTACATGGGTTGTGCGGCCCCTTGGTCTGGTTTTAAGGCCCAATTGTAATTTTCAGTTAAATACTGATAGAAAACCGACGGCAGACAACTCAACCTTGTGGGTGTAAAATTACGTCTTCATGGACCCATTCACTTCAATCGGTGAAAATGGGTCTGTCAGCCTGATCTGCAACAGACTAGTGCATGTATAATTGGGTTGTTTGGTGCCGCTCCCGTTCTTTACAATAAACACCTATTATTGCCCAGTGTAGCTGACAATTAATGGAGAACATTGTTATGGAGAAAGTTATGATGATTTTGCACACAGGGAGCTTTCAATCTTGAAGGAAATCTACCATCAAAATAAAGCATTATACAACAGTGTAACAGCCTGTGAAGCTACAGCACCAATAGGGTCTGGTATCACACCCCCAGGGCCTTTCTGGGCCATTATCATAATTTTAAAACTTGATTTTAGAAGGAAGGTGGACATGAATAACAAATATTATAAAATTATACAGTCACAGTCTTTGGATCTATGAGTAAGTGTCCCTGGTTTATCATGCTTCATGTTGATGGTAGGTTTCCTTTAAAGAAGGATTCCAGAGGAGTAACACCAGAACAATACTCACCTACTCCTGATCACCTTCTGCTGCTCTGCATACTTCCTGGGTACCCCTTCAGTTCCTGTTGTCTCCTGCCCCCTCAGACAATCACTGGTGGATTTGGGTAACTGCTCTGCCCAGTATCTGGCTTAGGGGGGAGACACATGTGGGGAATCGACCATCACCTGATCCTCAGGAGACAGACGTCTAATGTTTTGTTATGGGTTTTGGTTTTGTTATGTGAGAGGCCAACTTTCGGCTATTTTACACATATTTTTATTCCTGTGCGACACTCCTAATATCTGATGATGGACACTTAATCCTCCATTGCACATGGGTAAATTCCCAAATGTCTTCTGGATTTCAGGGCTAAAGCAGCGTATAGATTTTGTGACCCAGTTGGAGAAGTTCTATGGGAATAAGCCCAGAGTTCTGTCAGGAAATGCTCGTCTTGATCTGGCAGAAGCTAATGATTTTGTGCAGAAAAGAACCGACAAAGCACTCAAGTTCTTCAAGGACATGCCTGCGGGCATCAGTGTCCTCCTGCTTGGGGCGGCATATTTTAAAGGTAACTGTAAAGAAATGCGATGACTGTGTACAGAATTGTAGAAGCATTGTCACTGTCTATGTCAAATGCATTTAGTATGAGAGATGATTTTCATCCCAAGAACAACGAATTGTGTCCAGATATTCCTTTTTACTTGAGATTAGATGAAGTAATCACACCAGGAATGAGAATGGGAAGAGGTTTCCAGCACTTCTACATTAATTCTACCAGTAACTGTTATTATGGAGAGTGGAATACAGTAGTTTTGTGTTAATAGAGCCACATTGTAACTGCTGGAACCCCCATCAATCTCAACACCAGGGTCTCACCCCCCACTTCGAATCTATCTTCATTCTCTGGACTCTGCATATATAGGTACAACACGACTACTCCTATTCTGTATATATGGGGAGAGTACCACTCCTATATGAGCACAATAAAGCATGACTACTCTTCTTTATGTATACTTACAGAAAAGTACAAATATCCTGTATATATGGGCAGTTTACAGTACGTGTGCTCTTATCCTGTATATGTGGGCACATCACAGCACTTCTACCCTCATACACACATACAGGTATATGGCTTTTCCTTGGGTCTTACCTTTGTAACGTTTCCAGTGGGCTCACTAAAGTGTCAAAATTGTCCAGATTAGGAGTTATGGTTATTGCAAGTTGTATATAGCGGATAGGACCAGACGTGAGTCTAGATGTCTGGACAGACACAGTACCCGGGGGTTAAGTATATAATGTAGCAGAATTAGCACCTTCCAACTCCAGCATCGTATACGGCATGTTACAAGCTTATCTTACTTACCTTTCCCGTTTCAAAGATCTGCAAATGAGCTCCTCAGTGCACCAGGGGCGTGGCTACGTCTGATGGTGCACCCGTTTCCTAGATCTAACCAGCAGAAACCCCTTGCAGAAAAGATTTGTAGAAAGCACATAATAAATGCTGCAGCAGAATCAGCCACATCCCAGATGCACCATGAAGCTCTTTTGCAAAAAAAAAAAATCTAAAAACAGAATTTTCTCTAAAACAACAGATCATCAACAAAACAGGAAAATGATATATAATTATATCTGGAAAGGTCGTAAGGTGCCCTACACAATGCTAGTTTCTTTTGTAAGGCACTTGGGAGGTGATAGACTCCCTTTGTCAAGAATTGCCAGGTCTGCAAGTTTTTTTAGTGTTACATCCAAACCATTTGTACAATACACCAATGTCTTTTACAATGGTGTTCGCCACAGGATCCGATCTGATTCTTTTAGTAAAGCGATGGATTGTTACTTGTTTATATAGAATTTGTGGGTTTTTGCTAGTTACTAGTTGACTATTTCTTTGAATTATTGTTGCTATCTGTATATAAACATTCTGCTTGTTGGGTGAAAACTGTTATAACTTTACTCAAAATTTCGGACAGGTCAGTGGATCCACAAATTTAACCCCCGAGAAACCGCATTGCGTGATTTCCACATAGATGAGCAGACATCTGTTTCGGTTCCAATGATGTCAGCTTCCAACCTTCCCGTGAGATACGGCCTAGACCCTGATTTTAACTGCAAGGTGAGAAAAGTATCTTCTTTATCTTTGAGAAATCCACTGGGGAGTAATACGCCGAGTCCTAACGCTGCTTCAGCTCCTTTCCACCTTAAATCACGTTGTTAGCTTCCAATTAATGCGCAGTCTAGACCAGCCGCTTGTCTCATGTCCTTCACCATCTCCCTCTAGCACCTTGTGATGATGACTGGCTGCATAAAACGAGGAGACAAGATGCCAAACAACTGCTGCAAGTCATCATAACACAAGCAAGGAGTCACCGGGAAATGTTTGGGTTTAATACATTTCCTGGTTCCTTCTTTATCAATGTAGCGTTATTTTCAGCAGAAGTTGTATACATATAGTTACCATGTCTCATGGAATTGCATGCGTTGTCTCAGGTCTCTTACATTCTTGAGGAGCATCAACCAAAATGTCACCGGCAGGATAAAAATATTTTCTAAAACACTTGCAGTGAGGGGAATGTGGCTTTCCAAACTTGATCTAGTATTCTTTGCAATCTGGAAATGTCCTGATCTTGCAGTGTGCTATACGGGGGGCGTCCAGTGTTGATCTTCCTGACCACCACTCGGACCATTGGTCATACCATGTCCTGGTTTCCAATTTTGTAAATGGCCAGTTTATGGTAATCACTCAACTAAAGACAGTTTTCTGTCTTTTCTGTCCAGAACTCCACAAACCTACGTGTCCTGATCCATGTCTGACTACAATTGCTACTCGGTGCCCTCTTAAAAGTTGGATCTAATAGGGACTACTTTAGGGGGGACATGTATCACATGTTATCTTTTGTGACTTTTAAAAGTTGTCTGAAGTCGGCATACTTTAGCAGTGCTATGGATTTTTCTAATGTCTTTTTTTTCTTTGTCTCGGTTTTGCAGTTTTTTGGGGATTTGTTGCGACCAGCGGAATATGGAGGTACAATAATCTTCATAGGGGCCAATAATAAAATAAGTTTTGTAAATGTATCTTCCCAAGACAGAGGTTTTCTTTGCCTTTTTGCAACTTATTTTAGAGCAAATTAGAAACTTTGCGGTACTTGTTAGCCCCTATGAGGATTATTGTACCTCCATATTCCGCTAGTTTCATATGGATCCATTGTGAATGAAGAAGTCTATAGATGCATTGTTTGTGGAGGGAACTCTACACAGACCGGTGTCTATTTTCCGTGAGCGTTATAGTATAGGTACTGAAGCTGGAGGCACCGTTTTTCAGACTGACGCTGCTTGCAATATGGGGGTTGTCAGCGGATTTTGATGCACTATTTGAAATGGATTTTTCCCCATGTGAACAAGCCCATCAATAGATCTTTAGAGATTAGGGTATATTCTTTTGATTTTTCATCAATATTAGATCAATGGCAGTATGACTCTTGGCACCCGCGATTTAAATGGAAATTGTCAGCAGATTTTATGCTACTAAACTACTAGCACCTTCAGGTAGGGTAAAAAACCCTTTCTAGAATTGCCTCTTTTACAAAAAAAAAAAAGCCCTCACTGCAAATAAGCTGAGAAGAGTCACTTTTTGTCTGAGATGATTCACATTTAGAAGTTGGAGAAGGATCATCAAGACAAATTGCAGATAAACTCTGCACACTCTTGATGGAAAAAAACACAGAAATGTAGAGATCTTTGCTAATTTATTAAACAAGAAAAACTGAATTTAATTAAACTGATTAGACTTGATTGGGAAAGGCACACACAAGTCTATATAAAACCTCACAGCTCACAGTGCATGTCAGAGCACAAGAGAATCATGAGGTCTAAGGAACTGCCCAAGGAGCTCAGAGACAGAATTGTGGCAAGGCACAGATCTGATCAAGGTAACAAAATAATTTCTGCAATACTCAAGGCTCCTAGGAGCACAGTGGCTTCCATAATCCTAAATGGAAGAAGGTTGGGATGACCACAACTCTTCCTCAACCTGGCCGTCCAGCTAAACTAAGCTATCTTGGGAGAAGAGCCTTGGTGAGTGGCATAAAGAAGAACCCCAAGTTTCCTGTGCCTGAGCTCCAGAGATGCAGTAGGGAGATGTATCTCTGCAGCCTCCACCAGTCGGGGCTTTATGGGAAAGTGTGCTGCTTGAAGCCTCTTCTCAGTGCAAGACATATGAAAGCCTGCATACAAGATAAAAATACACAAAGGAATCCCAGACTATGAGAAAGAAGATTCTCTAGTCTGATGAGATGAAAATTGAACTTTTGGTGTTAATTCTAAGTGGTATGTATGGAGACAACCAGGCGCTGCTCATCACCTGCCAAATACAATCCCAGCAGTGACACATGGTGGTGGCAGCATCATGCTATGGGGGTGTTTTTCAGCTGCAGGAACAGGAGACTGCTTTCAATGAAAGGAAAAATGAAAGCAGCCAAGTACAGAGATATCCTGGATGGCAACCATTTCCAGAGTGCTCTGGACTTCAGACTGGGCCGTAGGTTCACCTCCCAACAAGACAATGACCCTAAGCACACAGCTAAATAACAAAGCAGGGATTTCAGAATTCCTGCCTGGCCTAGCCCAAGCCCTGACCTAAACCCAATTGAGCATCTATGGAGAGACTTGAAAATGGCCTCCACCAACATTCACCATCCAACCTGAGGGAACTGGTGCGGATCTGCAAGGAAGAGGCAGAGGATCCCTAAATCCAGGTGTGAGAAACTTGCTGCATCATTCCCAAGAAGACTCATGTCTGTACTAGCTCCAAAGCTGCTTCTACTCAATACTGAGTAAAGGGGCTGAATACTTATCACCATGCTATATTACAGTTTTTCTTGTGTAATACATTAGCAGAGTCTATGTTAATGAGCAAAAGGACTTTTTTGATCTTACCAATTGGCTGCAATGAAAAAGAGTGAAAAATTGAAAGGGGTCTGAATACTTTCCATACCCACACTACATGGAATGTCTGTGTATAAATGAAAGGTATGGTAGGTGCTTGAGCGGTATTTAGGCGCTGGATACGTAGCCAGGAATAAAAAATCTTTTATTTTCTTGAGAAATTAAAATTTAAATAAAATAAATAAAAAGATATAGGGATATAGAACAACGCGTTTCGCGCTCGAACAGAGCGCTTCATCTGGTTCATATCATGGTAGAAAAAACTGTGACATTTGTAGGTGAGTGGAGATAATGAGGAGCATGACAGTTTCCGGTCAGCTGTTTTTTGACAGGTAAGTGCGATATGTCTAGAACTTATTTGAAGATAATGTTTCAAAAGAGAAAGGAGTGAATTCTATTTCAGGATGTAACTATATAGAAATGATGGTAAATGTGATACGTGGAACTATATTATGTACCGTATTTGTGGAACAGATGCCAAATGCTGTGCGGTGTCGGGGTTTGGACTACGGAAGCCGATTGGGGTCATAAAGGTGTAGTGTCTCCGTGGAAAGTTTGCTGACTGGATGGATCTGTTTTCCTGCGGGGACTCCCAGTAATGGTTCCAACGGAGACAGAAGGTACAACGAGGCTTGATCATGTCTAAATAATGGTTTCATTAGCTTCATTTAAACCTAATGGGGATAATGTATTAAGTTTAAAAATCCAGTATACCTCGCGTCTGCAGAGGGTCTGGAACCGGTTAGCTGTGGTTTCGGTGATATGGTCTATGGGCATGATGGAAATAGGGAATGATGATTTTGGATGTTTTAAGGCACAATGTTTTGAGAGACCATGGAGTAGGAATTTTTTCTTTATGTTTACTCGATGTTTATTAAGTCGGTTGTGTAAAGGTTGGACCGTTCTGCCGACGTATTGCAGGTGGCAGATATTGCATTCTATAAGGTATATTACGTATCTTGTTTGACAGGACATGTTATGATTGATACTGAATATTTCTTTTGTATTGTTTGATTTGAAATAGGAGCCCGTGTTTATGGATTTACAACATAGGCATCTTTTTCCGTTACATTTTTTGATATGTCCCTTTCCCTTTTCAGTTTTTATTGTTTTATGTTGTTTTAGGACGCTAGGGGCTAGAATGTTTTTAATACTTGCTGATTTTCTGAAAGTGATTTTTGGTTGTTTGGGTAGATATTTCCCTAAATAGATGTCTTTAGTGAGAATGTGCCAATGATTTTTTAGGACATTCCTGATTTCTTTGTGTTTAGTGTTGTATCGAGTGATGAAATTAGTCTCATGAGAGTTCAGTTTATTATCTTTTGGTGTGTTCTTCTTCATAATACAGTCCATCTGTTGTAGCGGTCTTGTCTTCTGATAGGCACGTTTCAGAAGATGTTTCGGATATCCTTTTTCGCTGAAGCGATCTCTTAGTTGTTTGGCTTGCTGATCAAAGGAATTAGTGCTGGTACAATTTTTTCTAATTCTTTTGT